>NW_004955461.1:13050853-13115184 GCF_000276665.1 Chinchilla lanigera
CTATAAAGAAAGATAAACTCGAGGCTTTTATAGGTAAATGGATGCAACTAGAGACCATACTCATAAGTGAAATAAAATCAGACCTGCATGTAAGCAATGTATTGTCTCACCAGTGTAAGAACCTGAAAGAGTGAATAAAAATTAAGAGGTATGATAGACATTGTGAAATGAAAGGAAACTGCTCAAAAGTAAAGAGCAAGTGGGAAGAGGGAAAAGAGAAAAGAAAGAACGGGAAAACTATGTACATATGCATATACAGGATAGCTAACATAGTTGTACTACCGACTTCTATTACTTTATTGAAAAGAACAGTTACTGATTAATTATTTGATCAGTCTTGCATGTCTACATTTGTTTTCCTGAGTAACCACTTTGAAGTTATCAATATGTAGTACAGCAACCATGGTTAATTTCCTGTCACCTTGTCTGTATTCAGTATTGCTTGTATTGTTCTTGTGCTATTTTGTAAATGGATGTCTGTTTGTTAATATGTTTTTGTTCTTTTATTTTTAAAATTAAAAAAAAAAAAGAGTTTAGTGGCAATCAGAAAGTGCTGTTCCCCAGAGACCTCATCAGTCTCCCACGCTGTGGCCAAGAAACTTCTGATCCATCCAACCAGCATCCTTCACTCTGAATCACACTTGCAGAGAGAGCTGGAGTCCTGTTGCCTTCACTGTAAGTACAGTCCCCTTGTTGGTACACTAATGATGTGCTAGACACTCTTTATTCTAGCTCACAAAGCAGTGTAAGGGAGTTCTCATTCATCTCCATTTTGAATAAAATGAACTCAAAGGAAGGTTAATTGCTTTAAAATCTAAGATCTTAGAGCTAGAAATTGGTAGAGTCTGGATTTCAGCCAGGTTTGTTTGACTCTTAAAGGTTTTGCTAGGACACTGCTGTCTTGGGACTTTGTATACCTGCGTGTCTCATGATGACATGTAATGCATAAAATACATATTTATGTACAAACATAATAGACTTGTTGTGGAATAAGTAGAAAATTCCAGCAAATGTAAACGATCACCATGGACTAAAGTTAAAACTTAAGAGAATTATTCTCCAGTCTCTGCACACACACGTTCAGTGATGGCGTGTTCTTTTTGAGATGAATGGATTGCCTTTCCTTTGCATATCATTAACTATGTTACCAAATATGATTTTAAATCATTGCATGCTAATTCATTAATTTGCTATGTGACAGTTGATTTCATTGATACCTCCACTCTAGCATTTTAATTATTTTCCAGCTGCACTCACAAATGACTCTGCAGCAAACATTTGCGCATGTAAGTATTTATATGAATATTTCTGATCATTTTCCTGGATCAGTAAATCAACTTCTATGGATTTATTCAAAGGTTCCATGGATTTGTAAGTCTTTGACATGTCTACCTATATAGAGGGCATGGTATTGACATCAACAGAAGTCTGTTTGCATGACAGGGCTTGCTTCTCCCTAGAATTTAATAAAGAGGCACTTGGCTTTCTTATCCAGTCCTATGTGATCACAAATGTTGAGTACATTCTCAGCAAAGCAGACACCCACCAAGGACAGTGGCAGGCAAGGGATGGGGGATTTTGAGATCATCTTTGTAAATCTACAAGTCCCTGGATGATAGTGAATTCATAAAAGTGAATGCTTCCTGGTCAGATTTGCTGCCTGTGGGCCAGTGAATTGGCTCTGATGAGAGAGAAGCACATTCTTTAGGCCATTGTCTCCTGATCTGAACCACTGTTGCAAAAGAACAAACACCAGCTGACCATTTTAATGGAATCAGTGAGAGGTAGCATTCCTAGTGAGCCTCTTCACTTTATAAACTTCTGTAGGCCCAAACCTAGGCAGTCCTGTCACTCTTGGAAGCAGTTACATATGTTCTGAGATCCATGTGACTTAAGTACAGTAGGCTGAATTGGCACAAAGATAGGATTTTAAGCTCAGGAAAACCCTTAGAATTCCCCCAGGACTTCTTCTACACCTCACTTCCTGCATAGTCCTTCTGCTTTCCCCTCCAAATACATCACTGTCCCTCCATACCCCTGTTCACCTCCTGACTGTTGTCCAAACTCCTTTAGGCTCTCCTATCATAGATCCACTGTGTACTTCAAAACTGTCTGCTCAAAGGATGCTTCTCAGAAACCTCACCCTCTGCCAAGCCCCTTAGGTAGCTTTGCGTCATGGCAGGGATGAACAGCTCAAACCCTGAGATGAGCCCTGCTACATTTTCAAAGGTCCTTGGACCACTTTTCCTATTTTATTTTCCACTCTTCATGATTGTCATAGTGAAGTGGGGTCTTCTGAAGCCATTCATCTCCTGATCTTGTTCCTAACATTTCTCTCCTTCTGTTGCATTGGTGCTTTTTCCTCTCTTACAACCTTCCTATTGTAGCTACATTTCTGCATCTGCCAAATGACTTGCCTGCCTTTCCAGGGTTCATCATAATTTCCATTCTCTATTTAATTTGTCTCTGTGGACCTCTGCTTCCATCCATAATGGAGTGGTCAGACATGGATCAACTCGATCACCAAGAACAAACAGCAGACTGGCACAGTGCTAAAAGGTTTATCTCCAAGCCTCAGAGAGCCATGACAGCATTCTGGATGTGGGAAGTAAGATTCTTGAGAGAAAGGAAATGCAAAAAATAATCCCACCTTCTGTATCTGACTTCTCTCAAGTATATCTGCTGACTCATGCTTCAGAGCAAAGGTATGACAAGTCCACAGAAAGGAACTGGCAGAGGGCCACTGCTAGATGGCAGAGAAGCTAGCAAAACAGAAATCACATAGGGCAGGGGAAATGAAAGAAAAAATGGATTTGGGGGTTGTCAAGGCAGCCAAGACTTAAGATGCAAGGTTTTAGTATAAAGCTAGGCACAGAGAAAAGTGAACCCAATACTCAGGTTGTTTTTCTGCAAAGCATTCGTACATTGGCATTCTTAAAATAAGCAGTATAACATCTAAGAAGTCTAAGGAAAGAAAAACACTTTTAAAAACCCCAAAGTAGTGCTAAACATAATCCCAAGGTGCTGCAAAGGTAAAACTTGGAGTTTAAAACCAAAACCAATGAAGGACAATAGATTCTAATAAAATAACCAGGTTATCAGATATAACCTATGATGAGGAATAAATCTAAAATCAAAAGAGCTTTACAGATCCTGAAGAAAAGTCTCTGTGTCTGGCTGCTTTGGGGTGATGTCATCCCACTTCCTTGTTATGGTAACAGCCTCGGTCTCTACAACGGTCCGTGTGCAATTTCAGACACTTGTCTTAAAATATCACCAGGTATGTCAAGAAACAGCATCAGAACAAAAACGAAAGACAACAGGAAGAGACTGAGAGGCTTAGTCACCGGTATCCTCGCACAAGGGCTTTCAAAAGAGCTATAATTATTGTGTCTAGGAAGACATATGACAAGGTAGAGAATATCACCAGACAAGCGGAATGAATAGAAATAATAAGCTTGAAATTTGGCAATTAAAAATGCAAAAATAAAATTAAGGGCACAGCGAGTCCAAGATGGAACACAATAGATACGACTGGTAAACAGGAAGAAAGAAAGGATGGATAATGAAGACAAAGCATAAAAGTCACATGGGCACAGTGCTAAAGTATAATGAGTGTGACTCAAGTTAGAGAAGGGGATGAAGAATGCATGTGCATGTTCATGTGTGCATGCTGTACCTAAGCCTCAGGTGCTGCTCCTTTGCATCCACCACAATTGGTGCTATACTACCCTCTCTGGTCAATGACTGAGCAGAAAGCCAGCAGTTCCTAGCACTGGCTTCCTCCTGCCCAGCACAAATATTCTGTTGCACGAACTATGTCCAGAGACTTCACATCCAGTTGAACAAGACTTTGAAAAAGTCATACTCTGACCTGAGATTCTTCTGACTTGTCTGTTGTCTCAAGGCCTTCTTTGTATATACTTTTCACTTCCTCCTTATTTCTTCTAGGTGTTTCTCCCTATAAATCTCTGAAATACTGGTTCTTAGCATTTATTTTCAGGAAGACCTGCAATGACAGATTAGGTAATGATGTAGAGTTATAAGAAGTGATCAAAGACCTTAGGCTACAAAATCAGGATGCTCTGTAAAGTACGTGTGGGATGAATACAAATAAAACCTTAGCTAGGAACTTGTAGTTTCAACTAAGATAAGTAAAGTGTCCAGTAAGTGATTATTCCTATCCTTACAGTGAGAAAAACCTGGACACACAGAAAATTAAATTCTTTTCTTAAACCCGTCACAGAACTAAGGTCACAGGGCAAACTGTCATTCAGAAATCAGGACAGATAGGTAACTATCAGAAGACATAAGACTTGGCATTTTCTAACCCAGAGCAAGATACCATACAAACCAGGAGGAACAGTGTATTAGCATTTCCAGTGAGTTTTTGGAATCCAGGGGTGGGCTACTGTGAGTAGGAAGGTCATGGGGTCTGTAGTCATGGGTGATATCATTACATTTTTATACTTTTTATTCTCCAGGAACCTCAGAAGTCTATCATATAGAGTATCTGGAAGAATCCTGATTCTCACTGGGGGAAATTCTGAAATCTGCCCAGACCCATCTTCTTATGAAACCGAAGGCTTCATTCATCTGTAGGTCATCATTCATTACTCCAAGACACTGGCAAAATCCCATACCCGTCAGGAGAAGCGAGCCCCATCCATCCCCAGCTGTCTTATCCCAATTGAGGCAAAGGAAGCCTTAACTGTTGGGGGAAAGAGCGCCAAGGGTAGCAGTTGAAAACACTGGAGGGTGGGAAGGATGAGGACCAAGTGAAAATACTTTATCTCTGCAGGAAAGACAAATGGATGTGAACAGCACTCCCCTGAGGCACAGATCCACCACGGAACCCACAACCTGAAGCTGCATCAGAGAAATAGAGGACTGAAGTGCAGCGCTGAAGGAACCCCAAAGTCAAAAGAAGGAGGAAAATATCTACCAGGGGAACTGGAAACCTCAGCTGACCATTGATACAAGCAGGCATAGAGCAAGCCCAGAGCAAAGCCAGAATGACATGAATAGTCAGCACAAGACCATTTTCCCCAGGATCTATTGCCCTATAGACTATATATGACCCTAACAGAAGGGGCAAGGCAGGCCTGAAAACAAGAGAACTCAGACAAAAGAAGCTGAACAATCTGCAGACTACATTCAGACATGACTTATGTTGCAATTACCCAGCAAAAAATGTAAAATGAATGTGGATACATTACATATCCCAATGAAAAAGGTAGACACAATACAAAAGCATGCAAGGCAAGATGGGTAATGTCAAAAGAAAGATAAAGAATAAAAAGAAAATTCTAGAACTCAAAACACACGAGAGATGAAGAATTTTTTGGCAAGTGTCTCGGTTACTTTTCTCTTGTTGCTGAGACAAAATACCTGATGACTAAAATTAAGGAAGGAAAAGTTTATTTAGCTCACAGTTTGAGAAGGTTTCAGTCCGTAATCAGCTGGCTCCAAGGCAGCATGGTGTGGCACAAGGGCAACAGTTCGTGGCTGCTGAAGACAACAAAAGAACAAGAGCAAAAGTGGGGGGCTGGGGATTTAGCTCAGCAGCACAGCACCTGCCTGGTAAGTGCAAGGTTGTGAGTTCGATTCCCGGTACCAGAAAAAAACCAAAAAAACAACAACAACAACAACAACAACAAAAAGAGCAAAACTGGGGAAAGGTAAGACTCTTTTTCTTCCTTGTATTGTAAGCAGGCTCAGGTGGGTATAGCACTCACACCATCTGACTGCCCTCCTCTTGCACAGGCTCAGGACATTTACAAAGTGAGGACCCTGGCCCCCTGCTGAATCACTTAGTTAAACTTCTAAACTTCTCAAGTGGACACAAACAACAACATCCTAGAGTGGAAAGGGCACGTCCTTTACATCTTAGGATGTAGAACTGCTGAGTTATTTAGTTAAGCTTCTCAAGTTGACACAATGTATCAACCATTAGAGCTGGCTGACCAGTAACATGAACACAACTGAGGACAGGCTTAGTAAAGTTGAAGTTGAGAGAACGTATTCAAATCTAAATGCAAAGAAAAAAATTTAAAATTACTAAGATAAACACTGTGAAGCCATGAACTACAAGCAAGAGAAAATGACATGACATACAGGCAAAACTAGAAGATGAAGAGCAAGACATAAGACACACTTGGAGAAAGGATGACTGAAAGTATTCCAAAAAAGGTGACAGATATACAACCACAGATCCAAGAAGCTCAGAAAACACCAAACAAGTTTAAAACCAAAAATGAGTAAAAAATACTGAGGCACATAATGTTCAAACAAAAGGAAACTGAACAAAAAAAGAGGAAGTATTGATGTCATCCAGGAAAGAAAGACTTAGGGGCAATTTAAAAATTCTTGAACTAAATTAAAACAAAAATGCAATTTCCCAAAGCTTTTTAGATATAGAAAAATTACTTAAGGGGAAATGTATAGCATTAAATGCATGGAGAGGAAAAAAAGAAAGAATAAAATCAGTGACCTAAGTCTATACTTTAGGAAATTAGAAAAAGGGTAACAAATTAAATTAAAGATCAAACAAGTGGGGAAAAGGAAGCAAAAAAAAAAAAAAGAAAGAAAGAAAAGAAAAGAAAACCACAGGAATAATGAGACTGGACCAGAAAAGCAACCAAGAAAATAAAAAATAGGTGCACTAAAAAGTTCCATGAAATTGATAAACCAATAACCACAAAAATCAAAAGAAAAACAAATTACAGATATCAGGAATGAAAGGGAAGGCATTGTTACAAATCCCGTGAACACTAAAAGGACAATAGGGAACAGTATGAAAATGTTTGTTCTCATAAATTTGATAACTTAAATGAAGTGGGCCACACTCTTGGAAAACACAAATATTGAAGCTCATTTATAGGGAATAAATAATCTAAATAATCTTATACTTATCAAAGGAATTGAATTAACAAAATTCTATAAAACACAAAGCTCTGATGATCTCACTGGTAGAGTCTACTAAACACAACAAATTCTGCATAATTTTTTTAGAAATCTTTTCTTTTGTGAAGTGTTTAACAGATTTTGCATAATCTTTTTTATACAGAAGAGGAAGAAACACTTCCCAGATAAGGTAATGAGGCAGCATAAGCCTACCTCAAAAATGAGACATTTCAAGAAAACAATCAGCAAATATCTCTCTTGAACACAAAACCAAAAACTTAGATAACAAGAAATACACTATAGCAATATAAAATGGGTACTACCTCACAACCAAATGGGATTTACACATATGGCAAATAAGTACATGAGGAGATGCTTATTATTAACCTCACTGGTCATCAAGGAAGTGTAAATAAAAGCCACATGAGCTGTTGTGGCTTTAAGATGTGGATTAATTGAAACCCTGATATTTTGTTCCTGATAGGAATGCAAAATAATAGAATCAGTTAGAAAAACAACTGATCAGAGTCTTATAAAGTGAAACACACACTTACTTACAAAACCCTGTGGTTATTCCAGATGGGGGTGGTGGGCAGCTACACTGAGAAAGGTCAGCATTTTACATATGGTGGACCATTTCAGCCAGGATTTATCGTTTAGTGATTACACAACTTTTCATATTTGTTGAACCTTGCAAAACTGTGCAGTAAAATAAGTGAATGTTGTTATGCCTACTGGGCCTCTACAAGTACCCTGTTATACAGGAAAAATCAGAAGTGAGTTCGGTGGGGAGCAACTGAGAAAGCAATTGGCCCTAAGCCCTTTCCAAAACTTGCCTCCTCATCCCGTGCTCTGTGCAAAATGGAAATATGCAATTTAAGAAAGCAGAATGGATGCCTTCAAAGGCTTATTCTATGGAGGAAATAAACAACACAGTAAAAAGACATGCAGCTTCTATTTCTCCTCTAGGAAGCCATGAGGGGGAAGTGCAGAACAAGAGCTTTCTGCAAATCTGAGCAATGCCAGAGGTCGAGCACCAGGGTCAAAGCCACACTGCCCACTGCCATGGCCCACTGTGTCGTGCTAAGGTCTGCACCTAAGGGTTGGCTGTACCAGCAAAACAACAGTCTATAGCTTTCCTTCCTGTAGCCAGTCTTCTTTGTATGCTCTTTAAAAAAATTCATCTGAATTTTTCTCTTATTGTTTGGCAGAGTTTAGGGTCATTATTTTATATTAAACAGAGGAACATGAGAAAGAACTAGGCTCACAGTTCTGCATAAAATGAAAGGTAATTTTAAAAAATGTTAATAGAGAACATAATGTGCTCTGAGAGAGTGGAGTAATTGGAGCATCCAAGGCTTTAGAGGTTGGCAGGGGCTGAAGGCGAGCACGCTCTCCTACGCAGGGTGGCGCAGTCTGGTTATGTAACACCTCGGGCTGCGTGGCACAGATACGAGGCAGCCCACTTCACAGGGCTGTGGTGAGAATGAAAGGAAGTAAACTCCCTAAAGCAAGTGATACTGTACAGTGGTCACTGCTGCGCTGCCGTTATTCTCACCAGTACAGCTGAGACTCACTGTTATCTTCATCATTATCATTTCCCCTCAAAGATAAGAGTTCTCAGTCTACCAATCTCCAAACCAGGCCGCTCTTCTCTAGGGCAGGGTGGGGCAGGCTAGCTCAGCAAGACCTGGGACTCATCCAGCTTGGACTCTAGAGCCCTTCTTCCCTATAGGCTCCCTTCTGGTTTGCTTATGCTGGAAAGCAACCTTGAGAGGTTATTTTTGCAGTGAAATGCAGCATTTCCAGTAGACAGTTCTGTGAATTTCAAACTCTAATCTTGTTTGATGTTGCTCCAAGGTTCAGAACTGCGGGTCCACTCTGTAAGACATGGTGGGCAGAGAACATCAGGAGTTTACATCACGCTGAATGGTGTGAACCCTGGAGTTGGGCTTGGCTTCTATTCCCCACCCTCCACCTTTGCAGCTGTGTTTATCAAACAAGTTCTTGGACTTCTCTGAGCCTCAGTTTTCTCATCTGTAAAATGGAAATGGCAATGATACAAAACTGACATAATTGTTATGAAACTTCAATCAGACAAAATCCCTTCATTGAATACCTGAGCCAATAGGTCATAGCTTTTAAAAATTATTATTGTACTGTTTTCAATAGCTCTGTTATTATTGTATCAGGAAATATTTCCTAATAGTAGATTCTGTCTCAAGATACCATTCTTTTACTTCACATTCTCCAAATATTTCTTATGCTTACCAGGGAGGTTACGGCAGCAAGACAAAAATACCTGCTTTGATGAAATTTGTAGAACTGTATTGGTAGGAAAAGTGAGAAACAAAATATAAAGGATGTTGATAATTGCAGGCAGGAATAAAAAGAGTGAAGTATGACTCAGCAGAATTAGGTTCGGGACTGGTAGGTGGGGGGTTCAGCTGTCCCAGAGAGAGGACACTGGAGTGAGGTCAGAACTTGTTAGGAGAGGCCAAGGGTTGACGTGGTGAAGAAGGTTTGGGATAGGGAGAAGACTGGTGCTTCTGGGGAGAGTGTGGGCTCTCCCAGCCTAGAGATCTGATTCTGAAAATGGCTAAGAGGCTTTCTCAAGAAGAGTCTTGTTTCCAATGTATTCCATTTCCAGATGTAACATTACACAAAGCTAATAATGCTGGGGTATTCAAAGACCCATAACCAAATAAAGCAGGAGCTGAGTGTACCTCCCTCTGCATCTGGGTGTGAATGCCCAGAGAGAGGACAGCCATAGCCTTGCTGCAGCCCTGTGAGTCCCAGGAGAGATGCTCGCCTGTACAGGTTCATCCTCAACGTATTCATGGGGAGGGGAAGTAAAGGTAAGAGAAGAAAAGCTGTATTTCCAATGTACTTTACTACAATGAAAAAATAAAAACCTATAATTCCTGGGTAGAGAATAAAAAAGTAAACTTCAACATGAAAAACTTTGAGCAACAAGCAATTAAGTTGGTGGCAGCAAAGGGCACCGAGAGAAAAGATGAATTGCCAGAAATAAATAAGGACTGGGAAGGAAAATGAAAAATGTTCCAGAGGTAAATGCACTATAATACAAGCACTGTGAGATAAAGAAGCAATTGTTTAATGCAAAAACAACAGGAAGGCATCTCACTCAAGCCTCAAAGTCACCCCGAGAGACAATGGGTGATTCTTAATTGCCAGTCGACCAGTTGTAGCTACCGTGTTCCCATCATTTACTGTGTGCTCTATCTCCCATCATTTATTTCTGCTCTAGAAATGCATCTTTTCCAATGCTCCCAGTGGGGCAGGATTGGCTGCTCTGGGTCATCAGTGGTTGTGACAAGGTGCTCAGGAACTCAGGGCTCTTTTCTCCTCTCACTAGAGAGAACATTCCTGCAGGCAAAAGTAGGTCCAGTGCACTCATCCATCCCTAAACCTATTAGCACATGTTTGCTTCTGTTTGTTTGAGTTATTATTTGTAAAAAGAAAGCTGGAGCAAGAAAACAGAAACAGAAGAAAGGAATTTGATCCATATTTATTAGAGATGTTCTACCATTTGCTTAGATTCTTATAATTAACATAGAAAAATCTCTGCTCTTCAAGCAGAGATCAAGCTCAAGGGGAGAAACAAAACCCACAATATGTTATCTCAGGATATGGCACATGATTAGCTGGAGGATGTCCAAGATGCTATAAGTGCACCTGTGCTACTTTTCCCATGCTTCTGTGAAGTAGGACAGGCTTGCTAGAGGGAGCAAGCTGTGATTGGAATTTGGAAGCGTAGGTGAAATCTAATCAGGCAAAGTGCAGCACCACCTAGCTGAACTCATTGTAGTGAGACAGTGACTTCTGGGAATTGTAGCTGCCTCAGGATGGCAGGAGCTAGAGGTAAGGACCAGGAGCAGCTGGCAGCATCTGAGGTCAGATCATTCTGGATTGTGTGTGCTCAAGTCCCTCCCCCTACAAGTGGTGGAGAGACATGGAAAGATTTTAAACACAAGAGAGGCAAGAGGCATAATCAGAATAGCATGATATTCTTTGAGTTAGGTATGATTTGGACAGTTTAAGACTGGATGCATGAAGACCAATCAGGAGACTGTTGCATTAGCTCCTACTGGAATAAGAGTGGCATCAATCTGGGCTCTGGCAGGGACATGGAGACAAACAACTAACTGGAAGAACAAGAAACAACAGAGTGGATCAGAAACTGATCTTCAAGATGTGGGTTGGGAGTAGAGAAGGATGCAAGATGTCTGGAGCAAAATCTCAGCCTCACACTGGGTCCACACTTGTGTTTAAACAATGATCTTTCTATGCAAATTGTATGAGATGCTTAGAGAATAAAAACCACAGAACTGTGAGATAGTGAATTCTTCTCCCCTGAGCTACTATGTGCCCCAAGACCAGCAGCACAATTTGTGGGGCCCCAAGGCAAATAGAAATATGGGCCTCTTGTTCAAAGAAATAAAGAAAATACCAGTAAACACATAAAAAACTTGAAGGTATTTTTTTCTTCTGAGGTCCCTTTTCATGTTACAGGGTTTTATTTACATGTTCTTTAATACCATTCTAGGTAAAGAAAAATTTAAACATTAAGTTATCAGCATGAGTTTTATATTTTATCTTTATAATGTACAAGGCCAGTTTTGCTTATTTGCATTATGCGTCAAACTTACTGTTAGATACACGACATAATTGTTATCTACATTTAGCCTACTGTGTCATAGCACTCCAGAACTTCTTATACTTCTCTACCTGTAATTCACTACCATTAATAGTTTCCTCATGCCCCAAATCCAAGTCTCCCCCAGCCTCTGCTAACCAGATTTCTACTATTAATTTCTATGAGATCAACTTTGTTCATATTCCACATATGGGATCATGGAGTACGTGTCTTTCTGTGATTGGTTTATATCACTTAACACAGTGATCTTCAGTGCTATATATGTTTTACAAATTTCAGGATTCTATTCTCTTTGGTAGCTGAATAATATTTCATTGTGCATGTGTATTATACACATTTGTTTTATCTATTTGTCAGTTGATGGATATTTAGGTTAATTCCATATCCTGGTTATTGTGAATAGTGTAGCAATGAACATGGGAATGCAGATGTTTCTCTGATATATCAATGTCATTTCTTTTGGATAAATAGCAGTGAAATATAGTAATATATTTAGCAATGGATATACAGTAGTGAGATTCCTGGGTCACATGGTAATTCTATTTTTAATTTTTGGAGGAACCTTTATACTATTTTCCATAATGGCTATTCTAATTTACATTCCCACCAAAAGTGTACAACTGTTCCTCTTAGATGTACAACCTCTCCAGTACTTGCTCTTTAGTTTTTTTTTAATTAAATCCATTCTTATTGGAGCGAGGTGATATCTCATTATAATTTTGATTTGCATTTCCATGATGATCAATTTGTTGAGCATTTTTTCATAGCTCATTGGCCAGTGGTATACCTTTAGGGAAATGTCTATTCAATTCTATTGTTCATTTCTTCATTGAGTTTTTTTTTTTTTAGGTTTTGGGTTTTTTTTTCTTGCTATTAAGCTTTTTGAGTTCCTTATATTTGCTAGATATTAAACTTTAGCCATATTTAAAGTTTATAAGCATTTGTTCTGATTCTGTGGCTTATCTTTTCACTGTGATTGTTTCCTTTCCTATGCAGACACTTTTTAATTTGATATAATTTCTTTATCTATTTTTACTTTGTTTTCTATGTTTGGGGTTCTTATCTAAAACATCCTGCCTATTCAGATGTTCTAATACATTTCTCCTATGTTTCAGGTTTTTCACTTAAGATTTTAATATATTTTGAGTTGATTTTTGTCACTTGTGAGAGATAAGAGTCTAAGTTCATTTTTCTGCATATGGATATTCAGTTTTTCCAGTACCAGTTCAGTAAAATTGTCCTTTCTCCAATGCACATTCTTAGAATCTTTGATGAAAATCAGTTGGCTATTCATGTGAGGGTTTACTTTCAGGCTGACCATTCTATCAATGTAGGCATCTGTTTTTATCCTATTGTCATGCTATTTTGATTATTATAGCTTTGTAGCACATTTTGAAGTCAAGTAGTATAATGCCTACTGCTTTGTTCTTTTTACTCAAAATGGCTTTGACTAAGCAGGGGTTTGTTTTGTTGTTTTGGGTTCCATGCATGTTTTAAGATTTTTTTTTAGTTCTGTAAACAATGGCATTAGTATTTTGATAACAATTGTGTTGAATATGTAGATCACTTGGGTAGTATGAACAAGCAATGCCAGTTTTAAAATAAAATACTAGAGCATTTAACTCACATGCAGAAATACCAAATTACACAATTTGTCTTTTGTATTTCATATATGTGTGTAAGTTTTTCTCTTATGAAAGCAATGAAAACACTGCATAAAACTAACTCAGTTATCTGAGTTTCACACATTTGAAGATGCTCTTTACTTTTGTTTTGCTGATGAGTAAAGAAGGATGAAAGGAAAGGGGATGGTGAGCCTTCTTCTTTCTCCCTTTTCTTCCACGTCTAAAATTCAGCACACACAGCTAGCTAACAAGGGAGGTGCCTTAGCAAGAAAGGACACAATAGAGTTCTAGGATTCTTTACAACTTTAGGAACACTACTGCCTTCTTTTGGCATTCTCAGGGAAAAGTGTGACTTCTTGAGTTGACAACACCCTGCTGTCTCAGTTACCAATGGGCCCTGTTTCCTGATACACACATCTACACTCCTTGCCCTCCCACACATGGAGGGTCCACTTGAGCACCAGAAGCTCTGTGCTAATGCAGAGAGAGCAGCAGTGGACTCCAACGCCAGAAGGGCCTCCTCAAAATTGCTGTCCCTGCAGACTACAGGTACAGAGCACAAATTCCAGCATTTTTCTCAAGCATTTTGCATTTTTCTGCTACTACCGGTAGATCTTGTCTCTGATCCAGGACCATACATTCTAATAATAGTCTCAGTTACTGATGAGAAATGACTCCATGTTGCTGCTTCAGGGCACCAAACTCCACTAGACAGCTACTAGCTACAAACTGTAATTATTGGATGGATACTTTAGCCTCATGAGTTCTAATGAGAGTAGATGGTACACAAGGCAGTGGGCCCAAACCATGCACATGGGACTTCCTTCCACATGCAGGTGGATGCCCACTGGCCTTGTGATGTTTCCCAGGAGCTGCATGCCTCATCTGACTGGCAAGCCACCAAAGCCAATTCTCCATAAGACAGAGTCCTGTTTCTAGCCAGTTACCCAATACATTGTCCTCAGATCCTCTTCATGCATCCTGGAGCTATGCTCAGAGTCTAAGAAAGAGTGATAGGGAATCTGTGAATAATCTGAAACCTAGAAATGGAGCACTGAACTCATGCACTCTTTTAACCACTTGTGCTCTTGTTTATTCCCACATCACCCTTTCAGTAACTTGCCCAGGCTTTCATCTCTTCATTCATACATGCATTCAACACACATTTTTGAAGTACCAGGTACTCTGCTAGGTCTTCAGTACATAGCAATGAAAGCACTTACCTGAGTAGATGCTGTTCTTGCACATCATGCAAGATGGATGCGGAGACAGGTAAGGACATAAATAATCATATTATGACCTGATTTGGGTTATCAAGGGGGTAGTATTTAAATTGGACTGTGGGGGATGAATAAGAGTTTAGCACCAGGTAGACAAAGGGGAGAAAAGGCACACAAAGCAGAGAGAATACGATAGACAAAAGCAAGTCTTCTTGTTTTTGGTCTCAGTACAAAGAATTGTTAGCAGAGGTGACAAGCGCAATACTGGGCTGAGAAGCACGGGAATCATGACGCTAAGAGCCTGGTAAGTTACAAGAGAGCTTTACTCTGATTCAGGATTTTGTGGAAATCACTTTAATGACACATCTGAAAGAAGGAAGGTTGGGAAGAGGATTTGTTTGAGATGGAGATGTTGGCTGAGCATGTTAGTAGAAGTCACTGCAGAGGAGAGATGGTAGCAGTAGCCAAGATGGAGAGAAAGCATACATCAGGGAGGTTGGGAGGTCAAGCTTCAATTCCCAGTACTGTCCTCCATTAGTGTTGCTCCAGCTCCATGGCAACAGCTGGGATAGACTCTATATTCTAACAGAGAAGCCCAGCTCTCTTTCCTTGTGGTCATGACAGCACCCACTTTAGATCATTGTGTAGCTTCACCCTCTTCTGATTCCTGTTGTTTTTTCCTAAAGGGCTCTTCCTCTATAAATCTCTATGTCAGGCTCTGCTTCTAGAGAGACTGATCTAGCCAGCGGCTCTAAAAGTGGCTCCAGGAGGCAGATAAGATAGGGTCTTTAGTTGGATTGGACCCTACCAAGACAGAGTGAGGACCCCTTGCTCTGGTTAGGAGGATCAGGGCTCCTGCCCCATGTGGTATGATGTTTACCTGTTCCAGCCAAGGAGAGATGCAGGTGGTGTTGCACCTAGCCTCAGAAACGCTCTCATGGAAGGGTCTATGAATGTGTGTGGGTATGGCAGAAGCAACTGCTATACTGCAGAGAACATAACAGCTCTAGCTAGGTAGTAATGAATACATAATAAAGCATGAGAGGAGCTCCAGTGGCGCAATCATTTAGCGTGCAGTACTTATACAGCAAAGCATGAGGTCAGAGGTCTGCAGCACCCCGGTCATCTGCAGCCAGAGAGCAGAGCTAGCCAGTGATCTGGCCCAGCAGTGAATTACAAGTGTGAAAAAACTGCAGAAGAGCCAAGTGATTGGCCCGGACAATCCCCCTATGACAATGCCCAAGCCTCATGGAGAAGTTGCAGGTCTGAGCCTGGGTGCGGCATGGTCCGTGTAGAGGTGCTACAAACTGTGAGTCTCTGGATACCACTGAACACTGCACCTGAAGAAGCAGCCCAGCCATGTGAGAGTGCAAGAGACACAATAGGAAAAGTGCCCTGTGGGACAGTATGTCCCCCAAGAGCCCCCCACCATGCGTGGACCACCAGCACAGCCTGCAATGGCCTAATGGGTGAACAGCCTCCAACTTCCAGGCTGCAGAATGTGGTGGCCATATCAGCAGGAACGCAGAGGCACCTGGGAGTGTCCTGGAGTGGAACAGATAATGAAACCAGTTAAGGGAGTAAGCATCAACACAGGACTCAGGGGTGCTTCTAGGAACTGGGGATATAATAATATATAGCTCAAATGCCACATGGAAGTCAGGGAAAGCCGGCAACCCACATGAGTGAGATGCAGGATGTGGCACAGTAGTATTATGTATGGACAGGCTCCCACAGAACCACTCTTTGAGATGTTTAGACCACCTGCTAAGTTCTTCCCACACTACATACTGGGCCATTAGGGCTCCATTAGCTCCAAAGGATTGCTGTACCAAGGGCTCATGAGTAGGGTTTAGAGGAGCAGAAATGCACAATTTCCAGAGTCTGAAACCCAGGCATCCATGTGTTCTCTTAAAATGCCAAGGAAGCATGAGTACTTGACCTCTGTGTTAGCTTCTGATGGTCTTAATGTTCTTGGAGTTGTAGGTGAACATCTCTCTTCTGCCTGTGCCTGGCTTCATGCTTGTCTCTGTGTCTTTACATAAAGACAACAGCCTTATTGGATTCCACCTTAGTGACCTCATCTGAACTTGATGACCCCTTCTAACTACCTTGTTTCTAATTCAGGTCATAGTCTGAGGTGTTGAGGTTAGGACTCAATGCACCTTTCAGGGAAAGTGATAATTCAATCCATGGCAGTGTAGATCCATAGTGTAACGATAGTGCCACGTACTCCACATGCTGCTTATGATTCATGAAAAGAATATGAGGAACCCGTGAAGGACAGGCCAGTGGAGCGGGTGGGAGGCCGGGAGCCAGCCTGGAGGAGCTGGCCTGTGGTTTGTGATTTAGAAAGAGTGAGTGTCCACCCAAAGATAGGAAGCAGTGGAGATACTTCAGGAAAAGGCAAGAGCATAAAGAATTCTTTGGTTGTTGTTTGTAAGATTGGGGGATAGAAGCCAATGTTAGATCATGAACTTGTCTCCCATACCATTAAGGAAGAGCTCAGGGAAAAAGTCTGAAGGAATGGGTAGAGAGAACCATCATTACAAATCGTGAGTGTAATTAGAATCATTATTAGAATGTTTAAACAAGCTAAGGCAACTTTCTGCCTTGGAGCAATGTGGGTATCCCCATTATTCTCAGTATAGATAGGATTCATGTTTATGGCCACTGTCATACCAAGAAAAAGGACTCAGAACTAAATTGATCCAAATTGATTGTGACTTTTCATTAGATAAAATGTTCTAATAGTACATTATGCTCTATTTGAGAGCTTATAGCAATGTTATAGACATAGGCCCAAGGATGACATTTTAATCCACCAAAATTCACATTCTCATATTCTAGACAGCATAAAAGTTTCTAAATTATGCAAAGACCAGTGGAACAAGTCAAAACAATAGCTGTACATTTTGAATTTAGCATGATGTCCTCTTACTGCCTTGTGATTTCTCCCCTTAAAAAACTACAAGGAAGTCATGGTATCTTTCATGTAGCATACAAAAATTAGAAATAGAGCTAACTCTGGAACTTAAAAGTCCTGGGTTCAAGGCCAAGTCCTACCTGTCATTGCATAAGCACCCTAGGCCAATCCTTTATTGTGCCTTGACATTTGTAGCTATGAAATGATGATCTCAGAAAATAAAAATGTCAAAAACACCTTTGAGGCTTGTGTCTTACTTTTCTCATTGCTGGGACAAAATAGCCAATACCCAAAATTAGAGGAGGAAAGGTTTATTTAGCTCACAGTTTGTAGAGGTTTCAGTCCATAATCAGCTGGTTCCAAGGCAGGGTGGCATATGGCAGAGGGGCAACAGTTCATGGTGGTGGAAGACAGCAAAATCAGCAAGAGCAAAAAGGGGAAAACAAGCTTTTTTCTCTCCCTTTTATTTTATCCAAACTGCTGGGATTAGAGCAGTGCCAATCCAATCAGTAGATCAATCCAGCAATCACCCAGCTTTAATCCCAGTACTCTTAATCCTAGCACTGAATCATTGATCAGTTACAAACTGTAAATCAGCTCCCTCTGAGAAAGCCCCATCTAAAAGTGCACGAGGCTTTGGGAGGACATCTAGACACAAACCCTAACAGCTTGGATGGAATGTTGGACTTTAAGCAGCATAGGTTCCCCTAGTTTCTGTAAACACTGGAACAATCCTGTGCCTGCAAAAGCCTTCCATCTTCACTAATTTTAAGATATTCTTTTTTCATTGCAGACCTATTTGGGACTCTTTGTAAACATACATAAGTAACTAGATCCAGTCATTTTCATTTCTGGAAATGCTGTTTTCCAAATTACCACCAGGTGTGATAAACTCACAAAACTGGCTCGTTTGTGTAATTCCTTGGACTGTGTCTCCCTCAGATTCATCTATTAAAATCCTATTCCCTCAGATTCATCTATTAAAATGTGTCTCCCTCAGATTCATCTATTAAAATCCTATTCCCCAGCAACTTCAAATGTGACTTGATTTAGAAATGGGGCCATTGTGGTATGTAGGCAAATTTAGATGAGGTTATACTGGACCAGAGTGGGGCTCTAAGCCAATATTAATGATATCCTTGGAAAGCTTTGGATATGAGGAAGTCACCCAGGGTAAACAACATGGGAGGACTGAAGCTTTCCTGCCATAAAACGAGGAACTTCCAAAGGGTAGGCAAGCAGCGTGGAGTAGACTTTCCTCAGCACCCTTCAGGGCAGCATGGCCCTGATCTCAGATTTCCAGCATCCAGAGCTGGCAGACTGCACATTTGCGTTATTTGAACCACTCAACCTGCAGAACGTTGCTGTGGCAGCCCTGATGCACTAACGCATTTTGGAAATGACAGTAAGCCACTTGTCCTAGCCTAAGAATTCAGGCAGCTGGAGAAATGTTGAAGCCTTGTGCCTAGCACACCAATGATTTTGTTCCCTGTTGATTGTGACAGTCCGTTAATTTAACTTAGGCAGCCTCAGAGGGGAAAAAATTATTTGGGGCCTTGTGTCATCTAAAAGCGTTTCAGCAGAAGGTTCTTTTACTTGACCACAAAGAAATACTTGGAGCCTTAGCTGGAGACCCCATTCTGGATGGCTCTCAGAGGCACAGCTTTACACACAAGATCAGGAGTCAGTACTGTCTCCAAACCTGAGTGGTCCAAGTCAGCCAGCATTTGAGGAAAGTGAGGAACGTGCAGATATCTCTGCTACTTCCAGACACTTGGAGACACTGGATAGTGCTTCAGCCCTAAAGAAGCCTACAGACTTCTTTCTAGTGTCTGGGAAAACTGTCCCTAAATTCAAGTAGCTGGACAGACAGTTTTCATTTCAGTTGGGCAAGTCAAAAGATCCCTCTTAGAATATGCCTTTTAACTGGTTTAGCTTGTGTACTTCTGGGCCCGTTAGGTGGTTCTGCTGTTTGACAGGAGGATAAGATTAGCATCTGGCATGGTTAATCCCATATAATGTCAACTTGGCAAGGCCATTAGAAACCCAAATATATGGTTAAATATTACTGACTAGATGGGAAGTATTTAATTTATTGCAGGCCTGCACAGAAGCAAAAGGGAGGAGAAAAGGAGAATTCATCCTCTGAGCCATACTGCATGAGCCTAAACTTCAGTCTCCTGCCCCTCAACCATGAACTTATACCACCTGCTTCCCTGAGTCTCCAACATGCATGTGGCAGCTTGCAGAACTTCTCCAACTCTGCAATCTCAATCTCATGAGCCAACTCCTTATAAGATATATATATATAGTGTTCTGGTTTTTGATAACTCCAATATAGCCTCAAAACCCTCTCTTACTCTATAATTACATGCTTTTTTCCTATATATTTTGAACCAAAACTTTGAGAGCATAAATGAATTTCCAAAGCTTGGATACAGATTTCTTAATTTTTTTATCCATTATTTAATTTTTCCAAATATTCAAAATAGATTGAGGTCAGGTGTTTGCCACCCAGCAATATTCAAAATAGATTGAGGTCAGGTGTTTGCCACCCAGCAAACCCAGGACTCAGGGATGTGTGATATACGGATCTATTCAGGCATGGTGCAGAGATGGATAACACACAAGCCACTCTTTGCCTACTTGGGGAGACAAACCTAAGGGATGTCAGAACTGTGTAATGATTAGCTTACAAGGATGGAGACTGGGACTTTGTATGAGCAGTCTCTTCCTTGTTCTAAGAGATTAGCCCAGGGCCTCATGTTCTTGCCACCTTGACCCAGGCAGAAGGCCTCCTACATGCCTGATTTTCCCAGAACTTATTAAAATGTCAGATTGGAATACTCACTCTTCCACCGAACAGAAAGTTCCTCAAGGACAAAGCTGCTTTCATTGGGCTATCTCCAGGATGCTGGCCAGGTATGGAACATTATTGGCCTGAAATGGGTGTTTGCTAGGTAGAATGGGCCATACCTGAGCTGAAAGGTTGTAACTGAGTTTAAGGATAAGTGCCAGGCAGAAGAAAACTCGGACCATGTAGATGGGGTGAGTCAGGAACAGCTTTCCAAATGAAAGGACAACTTCAGTGAGAGTACAAAGATATTCTTTCTACATGGAGGTATTCACATAGTCCTTCCACTCGTGTTACCATGAATTTGCAATCAATAAACCAGTCTCAATTTTCCATTGCTGAAAGAAACCTGACTTGGCTCTGAATATTATTATACCCATACCTAAATTATGAGTCATAGTGGATCTGGGTTTACTCCAACAATAATAATCCTATTTTTTTTCTTGCATAGCCTCCCTTGAAACTAAAGATGGCCATATGACCTACTAAACAGAGGTTAGCTGGAGTTGTGCTGGGAAAGCTCACTTTTACAATGAAAGAAAACAAAATGATGATGAATGAAACCTACTCAACTTTCTAGATGTTGAATGTGGATGTTGTGGATGTGACATCTGTAAATGAGATGCAGTAGCTATGTTATTTTTTTAAGACATGGCCTCATTATGTAGTTTCGGCTGGCTTTGAACTCACTATAGAGCCCACACTGGCCTCAAATTCAGGGCAATCCACCTGCCTCAGCCTTACAAGTGCTGGAATTACAGGCATGAGCCACCACCCTCAACTCTTGCAGCAGCTATGACAGCAAAAGGACCAAGAGAACCAGCAAGGTGTGAGCCTTAACATGAATCAGTTCAGAATCAGTTCCCACCTGTCCATAGGCTTTTGTAATACAGGAAATTAGCCAACCCTATTGCTGAGGTTGAGATGCCCATTCCTGGTAGTTCTTTTGCCCTTTCACTTCCTCAGAATCCACTTCTAAGGTAATCTAATGTATATGAGTACGAAGTTTCCTCCTGGAGTTTTAAATTCCATTAGCAAAGGTCTAGTGAAAATAAATGCCTAATTTTCTAGTAGAGTAGTGACTAAGTAGAACACTGTTGTCAGCCAATAGCCACAAATCTAGCTGGCAACAACTGAGGAGCACCCAGAGGAACCTTTTCCTTTAACCAAGGCAGGAGTGAAGTTAGCAGGAGTCAGGATTCTATGTAATTAGTAGATGGATTGGTTTTCCCCTGAGAGTATGGGAAATAAAAAGGAAGAAGCTGCTTGCAATGAGCCTAACTACTAGGAAGTATCTTTTCCTAGGGCCATGTTTTTTCTATGCACTTACTTCAATTTCCCTCAAATCTTGTGTGACTAAAGATCTCTTAGAAACTCTGAGGTGATAAATATCCCTCTTTCTAGAGGCAATCAAGGAGATACTGTGTGCATAGTGTTCACAGCTGCCTCTGAGAGGAAGAGTCTAAGGTAGCTGTGACCACAGCTACTCTACAACCTCCACCATCAGCTGTATGAGCTGGGGCAAACCATTCAGCGGAACGGGACTCATTTTCCTACATAGCAAATTGGGGAGGTATGTGAGTGTTAAGATGGGAGAAGGGGCAGCACGGAATTGCACGGAGCATCTCCAGAGACCACCTATACTCAGGCTTCTTCAGTCAGTGTGTCTGCAGGCAGACAGCCATAAATCACCTCAGCAATGTCAATGTGCTAAGCTAGGCTTCCCAGAGTTGGACAGCAGCAATGAGAATGAGAACACCAAGAGACTGGCACTGGGCCCTACAGTGAGGACCTTCCCTCATCCTAGGGGTAGATTTCCTTTCTCATTCTTCATAGGAGAAGACCAATGCTCAGTGTTTAATTAGCTAGAGAATCTGGGCCATAAAGAGATCTTGCCAGGTAGACAGTCAATAGCTAGCTATACTTTAAAACCCAGATGCAGTTGAGACCTAGGAGTGGAGGTGGCGGGACCAAAGCAGGAGGTCAACAAGACCAGCAGAGGCCAGAGAAGAAAACACTCAGGGATAGCACACTGGAGACCAGACAGGAGACAGTCTGCTCATCCATCACTTCTCAGCAGCAACTGCTGAATGCCACTGACCAGAGAGAGACGGATGGCATTCTGTGTTGATGGGAGAGGCAGACACACAGCCCAGCTCCTCTGCAATGCCCAGGCCAGCCAGGTAACATGGGATTGGCAAAGGATCATAAGTGACAATAACCACAGTGGCTCCAAAGATGGAAGAACAAAGGTGATCCCCACCACATTGCTACTGGTACAGAGCTGACAGGAAAGCAGAGGCTGTGAAGCTGTGGGGTGGCCCAAGGTTACACAGAGTGGATAGCAATGAGCCTGTTCCACCACTAAGCATCTCTGACCTATGTGAAGCAAACCTGAACTTGTCTTCCAGCTCCCTCAATTTTTTAAATCTAATGCTGCTCTCAGAATTCATTTGCTCATTTATCCTATCTTTCATTTCTCTCTTGAGCAAACATTTGCTTTCTACCAGCCAGGTACCTGGCAGGATTCAGCAATAGCAGGACTCACAAGTGCACAGACACAAGGTCCCTCTGAGAGAAGCAGGAAAGGGGCCCCTTTCTGCTCCTACAAAGCATCAGGCAGGAAAGAAGAATCTCCTTGCTTCAGGCCAGACTTCCTCAGCCTTCTGAATTCTCCTGACCAAATGTGTTCACAGAATGACAATTGGTGTGGACAGTAGAATGAGAGCTTTGCTTTGGTGATGTCAGAGACATGATGCCTTTGTCATTGCCAGGAGCATGACTCCCATCACCTTTTCAGGGATGCAGTGGTCACTGTTCCTGGTCCCCGGCACACATGTGATGAATGCATATGTGGGTGATTGTCTGAAAGCAGTTGCCATATATTCACACCAAGATCAGGTTCCACTGAGTTCAGGGCCTCCAGGTGACCTCAGACAGCCTTTCTCCAAGTCACATTAACTCACTTGCTAATCTCAAGTCCCTTAGGATGGGAGGAAGCTGTATCTGAGGCCTCTCATATAATTTGGGGTGGCAGAATGCTTATAAAGCTTTCAGAGATAGCCTGGTAGAAGAGGGAAGATCGTCAGTAAGAAGAATCAACCCAAACCTGCTGGCAGCCAGTAATTCTGGCCCCTGACTCCATGGTGTCTTTATCTGAGGAAATAAATGTCCAGCAAAATGGAGGACAAGTGACAAGTATGAGGGAGACATGAAGTTTAGACACGCCTGGTCTTTATCACATCTTATCTTTGAAGCATCTGAGCAAGTGGAACTCCTGGCAGTTCTATCAGGCCTCATCTGGGGCACAGGTCTGGATACTTGTTTGTGGGGAACTGGCAGAGGCTGAAGCAAGACTGAGCAGAATGTATCTCATCTTGTGTCTTCAGGAAGGAGCTTCCAAGACAAGCAGGCTCGGATGCAAGTCCAGGGTTCTCCTCTTATTTGTAAGTAATTTTCCTACAAATATTGGAAAAGTCTCCTTTTATAGTGTCCTTATGAAAACTGATTAACAGCTGTGAGACCCTATCAGCTGTTCTGCTGTTAAGACAAAATACCCAACATTTACAATGTAAGAGACAGTCTTATTTTGGCTAATGGTTTTGGTGCATTCAATCCATGGTCAACTGCCTCCAAGCAGAAATGGCAAGGTGCAAAGGCATGATAAAAACTGTTCATGCCATGGAAAGTAGGAAACAGAAAAAGAGGGGAAGAGCTGAAGATAATATACCCCTCCAGGTCACACTCCCAGTGGCCCACCTCCAACCAAGGCCCAACTCTCAGAACAGCACATTCAGCTACTGAAATTATGAATGGATGCATCCACTGATGAGAGTTATCCATGATTCATTACCTTCGACATGAGACCTTAGAGGAACATTCTAGATTTAAACCATAACAGCCCTTATGTGGTGCCCCGCATATCCCACAAGCTTTATTATCAATGCAGCCCCAAAGCTTTACTGAGCATGAGCCGAGTACCTGGCCCCAGGGATAAGTACAAGCTAGGCAAAAAGACTATGAGTCTGGGCCTTAGACTGCCAGGGAAAATGACCTTATAGCATCATCTCCAGGTTGCCCAGTCAATCTGCAGCTGAGATTCATATAGGTATTGTGCGCTATGCTTGTTCCTGACCCAGGGGGTGTACCAGGGCTGGTTGTGTCCAGTTGGCAGCAATCCCTGACAGGAGAAGTATAAAAGATGAAGGATAAAGCTGGGGTTTCTCTCTGGCAAGGTGACCCCTACACAGCTTTGTTCTTATCTGTTACAAACAGACAGATATGGAGGAGGTGCCAAAACAACTGTGGCCTTGGGGAGCTGCTGGGCCTTGCCATGGTTAACCTAAACAACAAACAGAGGGAAACTCTAAAGAAATAGAGTGATATTTCTCCAGGAATAAGCAGGGAGCCTTGTAAGGTGGAACATGCATACCAGAGAAACCACAGGGCAGTTCCAAGGGGCTGGAACAAAGCGAAACTTAGGGGGAAAATGAGGAGGGAACATAAGTGGAACTATGATCCTGGGCCACTGTACTGATAACAAAGGCAGCATCCATCCAAGGGTGAACAGGTAGTGGCTGATCAGATGTCCTTCTGAAAGTATTTTCCCATGTAAGTTTCCAGTGGCCTTTGTGAATGGTTGTAGAATTCTTGTTAGCAGGCACTTGTGACAGCTCATGTTATCAGCTCTTGTGACAGCTGTTGTTATTGCTGCTTGTTATCAAATACCTATGCACGAAATCTCCACCTTCCCAATTTACGAGAATTATTTTTTGTTGGGGTTTAACATGAGTGCCTCCATTTTGATTCTGAAAAGTTCTGCATGATGGGTGGAGATGATGCTTTTGCTGTGTTGATTTTCTTCACTGAGGCTGTGTGAAGGCAGCATGACAGTAACTCACACTCACCAGAAGTCAGTACAGGGCAGAGACATGGCTCAATCCTCTCATGAAGTAAACTTGAATAAAAGAATATAAACCTAGGCTAATAACAGTTCCTAGTGATCATTAAGAACTAAGCTATGTGAGGTGTGTAACAGGGGCTTAAAGAAGACACTATACACTAGTCAGAAAGCCAATAAGGAGGCAGCATATGGGCTGAAGGGTGAAGGACATGAGTGAGCCATCAAGAAAAAAAGTCAAGGGTAGAAGGACAAGAAGCAACCTTTGAAGCCTGGGGCAGATGTGTGTGGGAAGGAGCCTTCCTAGATCAGGCTACATGGAGTCTTTTCACCGAGGAATGAATGCAGCATTCATCCTCCACGTAAGGGCAGTGAGCATAGGCACTAAGAAGGACAGTCTTTATATCTGATCTGCATTTTCACAGATACATGCAGCCTTAGTATAGAGCAGTTTGTGGGGAAGAGGAAGCCAGCAGGAGTCAGCTCCAGCATGGTGTGGTGGTATTATGGCTTGTGTTTAGATGTCCCTCCAAAGCCTAGTGCAGTCATAGATGGGGCTTTTTCAGAGGTGGCTGGATCTAGAGTGTGTGATTGATTCTTGGTGCAACGCTAGGATCAAGGGCACTAGGATTAAGGGTGTGAGTGCTACACACTTTAAGTGGCCTGGATAAAATATAAGAAGTAGAAAGAGCTATGGTCGCACCCTTGTTGCTTTGCTATCTCCTGCCTGCCATGAATGGTTTCTCCTCTGTAATGCCTGTCTGCTGTGCCGCTCTGCTGTGGAGCCAGCCAATTATGACCTGAAACCTCTACAAACTGTGAGCTCAATAAACCTGTCCTACTTTAATTTGGGGTGTTGGGTATTTTGTCTCGGCAATGAGAAAAAATAACTAAGGTGGGATAACGTTAGCTGTAATGGGGAATATGTTAAGCTCCAGCCCCTAGTGCCCTGTGATTTTCATTCTCTGGGCTTCTCTTTCCCACATGCCCAGAACCAGTAGGTGTCACTAGAGACTGAGCAAAGCTTGGGGGCATATAGTGGAGAGGGTCTTGCAGAATTCCTGTTCTACCCAGAGATTTTTGGATATTAGCTCCAAAAAATGAAAATGTGCAAAGAAGTTATGTACTTCTATTATTCAAAGGCAAGAGAGCAGACAGCTGTCTTGAGTTGCCCAGTAAGCAACCTAATAGTTGGGAAAGAGTGTGATAAATATAGATGATAGATAGATAGGTAGATAGGTAGATAGATAGATAGATGATACAAAGATACATAGATACATAGACAGATGGCAAGATAGGAGACAAGACAGAGGTGAGACAGTAACCAACCTAAGGTCACACAGCTGGCCAATGGCAGAGCCAGGATGGAAACTCTGACCACCTGATCTCAAAGGAACTGTTGTCACCTACTCTGCTCTCTCATATAACTGGTGATCAGCTGCCAGCTCCCTCCAACTGTTCCCATAGCCTCTGCTAGCTGATCCCCTAGTTCCCACCCTGGAAGGCTAGATACCAACTCTGCCAATGCTTTCTAGTTGTGCTTGAATCCACCCGGCCACTCTTCCCAGTGGATGTCTCACTTTGCCTTTGAATGCTCTAGGAAATAGGAAGCTCACTGCTCCCAAGGGAAGCCATCTGTTCTCCATCTTCATCTTTAGCACTTCTGAATTTGGTGTCAATTTCTTGAAAGTTCTAATCATGCATACTCTACCTCCAGGGAACTGGTTTCTTTGGTGTCTGCAGGAAAGTCCTCCCAAGGTGCAGTGTCCTGCCTCCCCCACCCACAAGCAAAGCACCCTTCTCATCTCATTATCACAGACACATGACCCCCTACCCCTTGTTAACCTTAGTGTCACTCCCACCAATGCCAGAGCTAGTCCTCTGGGAATACTGCTCAGGTAGACATATTCTATAGCCATGGATATCTCAGGGTAAGCGAGAGCCAGCAGTAGGGGGTGGCCCATGGGAGCCTGATGTAGGACAGGAAAAGGTGCAGAAGAAGGCCATGGCCAAGGTCAGTGTTCTGTTTTTCCAAGCTGAACTGGAAGATGCTCAGCAGATGCACTAGATGTAACTTTGCTGGTGAGTTTGTTCTGAGGGACAACAGAATGCACACCCTGTTTGTCTGTCTCAGTGCCTGTGAATTTCCATTCTCATTACCCTGTATGGTAACCTACTTGTGATTATTGCTTTGGGTGTATATCAACCATAGCAGTCAGGGATATAGAGTCTTGCTGTGGGCCTGGGCACACACCACTGTGGGGTGGGGGTGCATGTGCATGTGTGTTTCTCTGTAGGGAGCTCTCTGGCTAGTCAGAAACCAGAGCCAAGGTTGATTATCTAGTAGCTAGCTCTCCCTGAAGCTCCTTCTAGGCTGAGGAACTTTGCAACACCAACCTCCCTGGAAAAGAAAGGGAATTTGTCTGTGTTAGACCCCTACTATGTGCTGGATACTTTAATAGTGTAGTCACCATCTCCTCTCTTGACCATCCTAAGAGTTAAATTTCCACTTTACTGGGGAAGTAGTGACACTGAGAGATGAAGCTCTTGACTAGGAGTGGTGGGATTAGAAGCTGAGCATGAAGTCTGCTGCTTGCCTCCCCTTTCTCTGCTTCCTCATGCTCCTCAATGGCCAGTACTGTGCTGGGTTTCCACACTGGGTGTGTTTGCTGCTTCAACCTAGAAAGTGGGTTCCA
Source organism: Chinchilla lanigera (assembly GCF_000276665.1). Taxonomy (NCBI): domain Eukaryota; kingdom Metazoa; phylum Chordata; class Mammalia; order Rodentia; family Chinchillidae; genus Chinchilla; species Chinchilla lanigera. The sequence goes on from NW_004955461.1 coordinate 13,078,662, forward strand.
ACCTCCTCCTCCAAGCTTTTTGCTGGCCAAGGGTCTTTAGAGCAGTCATTTAGCCTCTGAACAATGGCTACAATGTTAGATCTACCTATGTGAGGTGAATCAGAACAAAGAGGGATACTTTCACCAGCTTCCCATGGATATTCAGACCTCCAGAGAACTTTCTCAGCTCAAATTCTCTCTCTTTCCCTGGGTAAGCAGGTGCTACTGAAGTCTGATATGCGGAAGGAGTGGACCAGTGTGGGTTTCACTCACAGCACTCCTTCACACTGTCTTGGGTTGGGATGTAAGAGTTAATCACAGCACCCACAAGCATACAACATGGAGACACTTCCAGAACTTCCAAGGAAGCTAAGCAATCCTATTCAAACTGTGGTGGGGAGGTCACTATAATGCTGTCTCTCTGTCAAGGCAGGTGTGGTCTCAGCCCTCCTCAAAGAGGTCTACCATTCTGGAACTTCTCAAGATCCTCTTCAGCGACATTAGGGAAGCTAGGTTTGGGATGAGGACCAGACTGAAGTGGAATTTTACTATGAGAGGCTAAAGTAAAAGCAAGACTCAAGACAAATGGGAAATGGACTGTGCAATGACAGATGATACAAAAAGGCAGGCACTGTAGGGGTCAGAGAACTGGGTTAAAACGTCTGCACTGCTTTCCATCAGCTAGGTAACCTTGGGTTCATTTCCTGTCTCCTGGGGCCTCAGCTTCCCCAGCCATAATGTGGCACATGGAGAAAATAAGGGCACACACTCAGAGATGCTGGAAATGTCAGAGGATAATAAGCATTTACTGGATGCCTATTAGGCACTTAAAGTAATTTTGGAGTTGGCGGTGGTGGTTGTAATAAATTGTCTTTTCTTGTCACAAGCAACTGGTCCACTACAGAATAGTATGGAGAAACATTCAAGATAAAAGGTACACCTTCCTAAGCAAAGACAACATTAACACAGGACAGATGTTTTAAGATAACTTTCTATTTGTATGTGGTTGCCTATAAAAACGAATCACCCTAATCATGTCTCTATAGAATCTGATTGCTTTTTCCAGTTAACACTATTACCTAGCCACACTAGTCCTACTTCTGCAGTGTCAGTGTAATTATCACATGATTACATGCATGCTACACTGATTCAGTTCACTCCATTGACCACTTACATGCTTTCCGGGTTTTCTATTAGGATATTTTCAGGATTCATCTAAAACTGTGTGAGGTGGAATTTATCAGACTCATCTTACAAACTACATGTTGAAAAGTGTGTCATAAACCACAGGCATCATAAGGCTAACACTCTGCAAGTCATCCTATTGAAAGTTGTCATAAGAAGGGCTACAGCCCTTCTTTTACCTGGGCATGGAGCATGATAAGCTTCTGGAAACACCTTGAAAATCTACCACCACCACACACATACACATCACATATAAAAACTGCACAGTTATGCATACCACACACAGTATGAGGTATAGTCAAAAATATAGTAAATGTCTACATCAAAAAATGTATTACAATCACCCGCAAAACACTCTCCCCTGGCTTCAAACACACTCATGCCATCGTTCTTGTCAACTTCTGAGACAGCTCTGGAAGTCCTCTTTTGGAAATGTCTTTAATTGTGTTGTTGTGACTACCATGATGTCCTAAATTGATTCAATATGTTTCTTTTTCATGGTCATTTTGACTTTGGGGCAGAACTGGTGGGTCAATGATTGCAGATCCCATGAAAAAGGTGAGTGAGGACTGAAAATAACATTTTTATTTGGCAGAAAATTTTATAAATATTTCATCACTGAAATGTGAAGGGAATAAGTGGTAAATGTCTAAATGAAAAAATTATTACAGTAAAATATACACTACCCTCAATTCCCCTTAAAATACTCAAAACACCCCCATTTTTGAACACATTTATTACATTGAACACATTATTACATTGTTACATTATTACATTATCAAGAACACATTATTACATTTTTCTTGATAATGTGTCTTTTACTTCAGAAAGTTTTTCAAAAATTAAAACATTTGGGCCGGGAATATAGCTCAGTGGCATAAGCTCCTACCTGGCAAGCGCAAGGTCCAGAGTTCGATTCCCAGTACCAAAATAAAAAAAAAAAAAATAAAACATTCGCCAAAATTTTTATCTCCCCTTAAACATACACACCACATATCCATACACTCCACACATCACACACACAGACCATGCACACACAAATACAGTGAAATTCCACACATCTCTAAAATGATGGCTATAAAAATCATGTGAGACACTTCCAAAATATTACTGGTTGAAAGACAGATAGAAAACCTCATGTATAATATCATCACCATTTTAACAAGGAAAATATGTCTATGTATCTTTGTGGGCATGTGTGTTTATGTTTGAAAGAATATGCAGGAAAAATAATGCTGATATCTGCTAGAGGTAGGATTATAAATTTTTTCTTTATTCTCTTTGGAACTTTCTAATTCCTGTGCAAGTAATTTATTACCTTTAAAAATAATTAACAAGCCGTCTTGCCCATACACATTTATACATGTGTGCCTATTTATATGCAAGTGTCATAAATAGACTTCACAGTTTGGTTTTGTTATTAATTCCCCTTTTATCTTTCTACCCATTGTCCTCCTATTTGCTTAGTTTTCTTTTTTAATTCTTTTTATTTTAAAGACAGAAAAAAGAAAAAACAATAAAAACGATGCAGAATTTCAAAAAAAAGTGATAGGAAATTAACAGTTGTTATTATATTGCAGATTGTTATCTTCAAAGTAGTTATTCAGATTACCAGATACAGGCATGCAAAATTGATCAAACAATATAAGTATTAACTGTTCTTTTCAATGAACTAATAGATATTAGTAGTGCAATTATCTTAGCTATCTTGTGTATATACACATATTTTTCTTTTTTCCCCCTTCATTCGTTTCTCTTTTTCCCAACCCCAGTTGTTCTTTCCTTTTGAGCACTTTCTTTCCCTTTCACTATATCTATTGTACCTTTCGGGTTTTATTTACTCTTTCAGGTTCAGGTTTTATTTACTCTTTCAGGTTTTTACACTAGGGAGGCAATACGATGTTTACACATGTGAGTTTGGTTTATTTCACTTATGAGTATGGTCTCTAGTTACATCCATTTATCTATAAAAGCCTCAAGCTTATCTTTCATTACAGTTGAGTAGTACTCCATTGTGCAAAAAGACCACATCTTTTTTATCCATTCCTCAACTGATGGGCATTTGGGTTGTTTCCAAGATTTAGCTATTGTGACAAATTGTGCTGCTATAAACTTGGGTGCACACATATCCATGCGGTCTGATGCTTTTAATTATTCTGGAAAAATACTCAGAAACAGAATAGCTGGGTCAAATGAGACCTTTAATCTTAGCTTTTTGAGGAATCTCCACACTGACTTCCACAGTGGCTGTACCAGTCTACACTCCCACCAACAATGTAAAAGAGTTCCTTTTTCCCCATAGCCTCTCCAGCATTTGTTATTGTTTGATTTCTTGATGATAGCCATTCTTTCTGGGGTGACATGGACTCTCAGTGTTGTTTTCATTTTCATTTCTTGCTTTATTAAGGTAAAATTTGTGTCTAAGAAAGTTCAGCCAGGATGAAACAGTTTGGTGAAATTTGACAAGTATAGAAGTCATGTTGGGCTGGGGATTTAGCTCAGCGGCAAAAGCGCCTGCCTGGCATGCACAAGGCCGTGAGTTCGGTTCCTGGTACCGGAGAAAAACCAAAAAAAAAAAAAAAATTAAGAAGTCATGTAGTCATCTCCACAACCATGGCCTAGAACATTTCTGTTTATCACAAAAAGTTGTTCTGCCCTGCTGTCTTCTATTATGCGTGTACAGTGTTTACCAATATGCTTCAGTTAAAGTCTACCAGCTTGCTATTTGTTTTCTATTTGTCCCATCTGGTTACTCTGCATTCCTTTTTTCTCTTGCTTTTTCGAAGTAATTTTCAAAGTAATTTTTTTCTATATTCATTAATAACTTAGCTGTACAAATTAATTTCACTTTTTTGTTTGAGTAGGGACAGTAGGGTTTCAAAGTAATATTCTACCACTTCACAAATAATCTGAAAACTTTGTATCAGTATCCCTACATTTTCCTTTCCTGGTTGCTCTGCTATAGTTCTTATTCATTTACCTTCCATATCTGTCTTAAATTCTACAATTAAAATTACTTTCTTTATTATCTTTGAAAAGTATTAAAATGAGAAGTATTTTACGGCCATTTTCCACCTGTTGTCCGTTCATTCCTAAGTACAGTTGCAGATTTCATTTATGATCATTTTTCTTTTACCTGAGAAACTTTAGCATTTGTTGGAGTACAGGTCTGTGGTGTTAGAAAAGGTTTTTATTTTACTTTGACTTATTTGAAAGACATGTTAGCTGGTTAGAAAACTCTGAGTTAACTGGGCTATATTTTTAAAATCCTGCCCCCACTCGTAATTGAACATTGGCTGCCCATATAAGAAAATCCATTTTGACCTGAAGAAGTAAATAAAGCCCAAAAGGTACAATAGATATTGTGAAAGGGAAAGAAATTGCTCAAAAGGAAGGAACAACTGGGATGAAGGAAAGGAGAAAAAAAAAGGAAGAAAGAAGGAAGGGAAATACATATATATATATATATATTTATATATACATAAATTCACACTGTGATATATATATAGGATAATTGTACTTTTGATGTCTATTGGTTTATTGAAGGGAACAGTTAATGCTTAAATTTTATTGACCAATTTTGCATGCTTATATCTGGTAATCTGAACAACTAATTTGAAGACATCAATATGTAATATAACAACCATTGGTGAATTCCTACCTTCTTGTTCAGTGAAGGTCTGCATCACTTCTAATTTTTTTATTATTTTTTATTCTCTTTAATGGTTTGATAAGCTTGCATTCTTACATCTGGTAATCTGAGCAACTTTGGTGAAGATAACAATATACAATATGACAATCACTGTTAATTCCTATCATTTTGTTTTGAAACTCTGTATGATTTTTATTGTTTTCGTGTTATTTTGTTTTTGTCTGTTGTTGTTGTTATTTTTTATTCCCTTTAACATAAAATGAAAAAAACTTACAAGAAAAGAAAATGTATTTTAAGATGTCACTCTGTTGTCTTCTAGTTTACTCAATTCCTGGTTTTAAAAATTGTATGCAATGTGTATTTTGCCCTTTGTATCTGTGGTACTTTAATATACTTACTGATTATTAGCAATTTGGTTGTTGTATGTTCTGCTTGGATTTTGTGAACACTCTTCCTTTTTTGGATTTATGGTTTTGTCAGTTTGAAAAATGCCATAATTGCTTCACATACCTCATCTTGTCCCTCCTTTCTAAGGACTTCCATTGCATGTATATTAAATTCACACTGTGAATAAAGCTCACAATTCTCTGTTCACTTATTTTCCTCTTTCTCCTTCTCTATGCTTCATTTTGGATAGAAATCATTGCTGTAACTGAGCTTACTACTGAATTTGTTTCTTTTTCAGTGTCTAATCTTTTAATTCCAATTGGCATGTTTCACTTTTTTCTCTTTTCAACTCTGGAAATGTTTTAAAACTGCTTTATATCTTGTATTTGTCTCCTTATCATATTAATATTATTATCTATCTTCTTCAATCTGTAAATCATATTTATGATAGCTTTTCATTTTCCTTATCTGGAACTTCTGTTATCTCTGTTATTCATATATCTGTTCCTTTGATTTTTTTATCTAATTTTCAGTTAAATGTGTCTTCTTTTACAGGTTCATAAGTTACACTGACTTCTAGACATTGCTTTCATGCTGGGTTTTGTTGTATTCCTTTAAATGGTATTTGGCCATTTTACTGGATGAAGTTAAGTAATTGACCTATTCTGTGTTTTTGAGGTTTGCTTTTCAGTTTCGTAATGACAAATTTAAAGAAGCTTTAGAACAGAACTAATTTAATCACACTATTAATGCAACACCTTTATGAACACTTTATACAAAATCTTTCCACATAAAATGGTGGTAACATGACCTGTTGTTCCCTGCCTTGTTTGAACTACAGGCTGTGTTTGCCTTTCTTATTTCCCAGAATGCTCTCATTTGCCTTGATAGTTTCCTTAAATCTCCGCCCATCTCAGTTTCCAGCTACAGAGTAAAGGTGATCTTTCCTCAGTCCTCCAGAGCTCACTTGCTCTGTAATTCCCTTTCAGATATTCTGTCCCCCAAAGTCTGTATCCTGCCTCTCAAACTCTTATCTCTGTTTTCCTCAATGCAGTGTGACTACTAAGTTCTATTAGGATTTCCAATCCAAATGTGTTTTTTTCTCATTTCTTACCTAATTGTTTAAATTTGTAAATAAATATTTTTAAATTCATGTTAATATCAAACACTATGGACAAAGCTAAATCCTTGCCTTAACAAATTTGGTAGCTAGTAGAACTTGAATATTTTGAGTGTATCTACCTAGGTGTTAGACTGAGAGATAATTCTTGACAGTGTTTCTTCTTGACACAAAAGCCTATCATTTTGTTTTGGGTGCTATAACAGCTCCCCTGCTTTCAGGATAATTGTGGCTGAGGGCCAGGTAGGTTTTAGACACAGGAGCTATAATATTAGAGAAAAACTGTGTTAAGGCTGGAAAGGGTTTAGAAGTTCAGAAGGTCTCACCAAAGAGCCTTTTACAGCTCTTTAAAATGGTCTCCCAGAGGCCCAAGAATCACTACATTATGAGTACATGAGTTTATAGTGTGATATGGTGGAACCATTCCTCAAAGGGACCTTTAAGTGTCCTAAATGGGGTTGTGTGGCTTTCACTTTAGGGGTTGTGTGAATCAGGCAGTGTGCAGTCCTTAAAACCATGTAACACTGCACCAATACAGCGGAGTGAGAGTTAGCTTTGCTCAGTATTTTCAAAAACAGCATTTCCCATACATGTCAAAGAGAATATTACAGATTTAACTGTAGTCCCCAGAATGCATATGCTGAAGCCCTGACTCCTGGAATCTCAAAGTCAGAGTCACTGAGATATACACTATAAGCTCAGCTCAGGCTGGAGTAGAATGGGCCCTATTCAATACAACTAGGGACTTTCAGTGCAGGTGGGGACACAGGGATGATGCCATGTGGAGGTGAAAGCAGAGCTTGAGCAGGGCTTCGACAGCCAAGCAGCCTCAAGGGATTGTCAGCAACCAGCAGGACCTGGAGATGATATGGACAGGATTCTCCCTCATGGCTTCAGAAGGAAATAAACTTCATTTTAAATTTCTGGCCAGCCATGAAACCATAAATTTCTGGTTTTGCAAGCTACTTGACTTGTGGCAACCCCTGCAAAGTGATGCAGAAAGATATCTATAATATAACACAGATTTGTGTGACGAGGCTCCAGCAAAACTTCCTCATTGTCACATCACTATCAGAAAATTGCGTATATTGTAAAACATAAGCAAACATCTTTTTTATTTTATTTTGAGATTCAAGTGGACAAGCTTGAATTTGGAGAAACATTACACTGCATTCTTCACCCAGTTTGCTGTGTAGCATTGTGTAAATTTCTAAGTATCTGTGGACTTCAGAAACATAGTGAAAGCAGGTTCAGAGTATTAGTGTAGAGATTCAGTCTTGCAAATGGACTCCTGGTGGCCACGCCTCCCTTAATTCCCATGCACTGTTCGTTGCCTGTTATGGGGAATCAGGGCTACCTTCTTGGACAATAGGATGCAGAGGAGAGGACATTGCACAACTTCTAGAGCCTACTACATAAGAGAGATTGCAGCTTTGCTTTTGCTATTTTGAAACTTGGCCCTGAAGCCACCTTGTAGTGAAGCCAGTCTGCCTGCTGGAGGGTGAGCAGCCACATGGAGGAGAACCAAGATACTGAACAGGCAGCGGGAGCTGCTGAACATATGAATGAAACATCTTGACCCTCCAGTGCAGGTGACCCTCCAGCTGAAGTGGCATTGTCAATGCACTCAACCACCCCACAGACATAGAAAATAAGAAACTCTTGCTGTCTTACATGTGTGCATAACACAGCATTATGACCAAGCAAAATATGAGTACACCCCTTCTTCCCAGCTAGTCAGTCCCATAGCCCCAGAGATCCTCCCATCTGGTGTCATATGAGAACCTGCTGCCTAAATTCACCACCGTGTTTGTCAAATTCTGATGTATAACACAGCCCTTAACAAAACACATTTGGTTTGGGTTTTGTTTTGTTTTGTTTTGTTTTGTTTTGTTTTGTTTTGTTAAGCACTCTCTCAAATCCACATTTACATAATTGGCCAGGTGGTGCAGCAGACCTCTAATGGATCAAGCTCACTACCTCTACTGCCACACACCCCACTGCATAGCAGCTCTAAGCCAGAGAGCTGAATCCTGACTAGGAAAAATCCTCTTCTTTTTCTGCTTCCTCAGTTGATTTTGTTGGGTTGGTGCCTCATGTTTCTGGGCTTAAATATAAAACAATGTAGGGAGAGTTCATTCTTAATACCCTCCTACAAAGGGATGTGACTAAATCCAGATTTGAACACTGCTTAGCATTTATTTGTATCTTGAAGAGCCATTGTCATTCTTGGTACAGGTGCAGGCCTCGGTGAACTCTCTCACCACGTCCTTTTAAAGACCTTTTCCTGTTTCTGTGATCCTTTCTAGCCACTGGTCTCCTTGGGGACAGATTCCTCCAGCTCCATAGTCCAATAGAGAGCATTTGCTCTGCTGATTTATCATAATGGGAAGAAAGGAGAGAAGGCCAAAAAAAAATCACAAACCACATATATGACAGAAAATTAATATCTAGAGTATATAAAGAAGTCTCAAAACTCAACATGAAAAACAGATAAGCAATTCAATTTCAAACAAGCAAAAAACAAGAAGAAACATGTTACCAAAGAGAATATAGAGAATACACAGACTGCAAATAAACACATGAAAAATATTCACTGTCACCAGCAGTTAGAGAAATGTGAGTTATCCCTGTGCACTGGCTGGGAGCTCAAAGAGTGACAGTGCTAAATGGCAGAAAGGATGCAGAGAATGGGATAGTTCATACATTGTTGATGGAATGGAAAATGGTGCAGCCTTTCTGGCAAGTAGTTGGGAGGTTCTTTTAAATCTAAACATGATCTATGAATTTTACTCTTAGGCATTTTTCTCAGATAAATGGAAACTTCTGGCCACACAAAAATCTGTATGTGAATGTTCATTAGACAAGTATTTATAACATCCTAAACCTGGAAACAAACAAAATACCATTAATAGATGAAGGATTAAACAAATTGTAGCAGATCCTTACCATGGAAAATTACTCATTAAAAAAGGTGTTGATATACAGAACAACTTAGATGGATTATGCTGAGTGAAAAGAAACCCAACTCAAAATTTTCCTAGTGTATGTTTCTATTTAGACAACATTCTTGATATGGCAAATGTTATGAGATAGAAATACTGGTTTCTAGTTGTTGGGGATGGTGGAGATAATTAGCTTTAGTCTTCAATTTATGGATTACTCTGTGAGTTGAGCATATCCTCCACGTTTGGGAGGGGACATAATGCCTTGGACAGATTAAGTAACTTGCTGAGTGAAACGGAACAAATGTAAGCCAGAATGAGGCCTACATTTCCAAAGCCACACATGTTGGAATGCATCTCCTGATTCTTGGAGATCTCATCATGAGTGAGAACCTCTGCGAAGTTATAGATTCTTTCTATCTTTTCACCAACTCAGGGGCTAAGCAGTGTATCACTGTGATTCCACACAGTGAAGAAACTCACGAGGAACCAGACTAACTTGGCATGCAGATTGAAGCAGGGTAGTGCCTTCCTTTGGACACAGCATACAGCAAGCACAATACTCTTGAAGTAGGGGTGGGACCAATGGAAGGGAATGTAATCAGATTATGTGATTCTGAGTTTCCAGAAAGTAGTTCCCTGAGGAAGATAGTTCTGGTAGCCTACCTGAGAGATCAAAGGAGCTACACAGGGAAAAGACTCAGGTCGGAAGTTTCAGTCCATGTTTGGAAGGCTTATCCACTGAAACAGCATGGCAGAAAGAGTGGAAGAAAGCTGCTCACATTAAAGCAGACAGGAATCAGAGAGAGAGAAGGAAGGAGGTAGAGAGAAAGATATACCCTTCCAAGCCATGCCCCAGAGAATTGCCTCTTCTAACCAGACCCTACCTCCTAACAAGTCGGCTATATTGCCACCGTGGTCCAATCCTCTTCTAAATACCTTGGCTATGAGCACATGAAGTTCTTGGGGGACATCTAGATATAATCCATAATGCAGTATAATCTACTCTACAGATGTAGTTGTGGCACTAGGGATTCTAATAATCTTTTTTCTTTCACTCATTCATTTCTGTACAAACTGCAGACTGGGCCCTATTGTGCGCCAGGCACCTTGTGCACAGCATTGCCCATATCAAGTCTGAAGTCTGGTGAAGGAGGCAAATAAGCAAAGAGATCATTAGACATGGCAGGTTCCTGTGTTACTGGAGGGTCCCACATAGTGACCTGAGACCCAACAGGAAGTTATTTCCTTCAGGCTAGGGAGATAGAGAAATGTTTATGAAAGAGGATCTGCCTGTGCTGAGCTCAAAAGGATGGGTGGAGAGTGGGCAGGTGACCAACTGTTCCCTTCTCCAGTAACAACCTGCCCCCTATTTAAATCTCTCAAAGAGAAGAAACTGTGCACAGCCTACTCTAGAAAGTAACAAAATATGTCAGAACTGGGGAGTGATGAGGTGTATTGGTCACTTTCTTGTTGCAAGGACACAATTCCTGATACCCACAAATTAAAGGAAATTTTGATTTGGCTCATTGTGTGGGTTTAATTCATGGCTAGCAGACTCCAGCGTAAAAAGATCATGGTGGGAGGACGTGAAAGACCAAAAATGCTTAGCTTTGATTTGCTTCCAGAAAGCGAAGAATGATGACCTAACAGAGAAACAAACTAGTACAGAGTCAGACCCATGAGGGCTAGATGCTGTGGTACCCTAAGTGGCTGGGAAGTCTTCCCTCAGATAGAGACTTGCTAGCTGGGGTTGAGACACCTGACTCCAACAGGAGACCCCAATATGTGGCAACTGATTAGGTACTGAGAAGCAGGTGGAGGAGATGCCCAGGATTGCCTGAAGGCATCTGGTTGGATGATTGAGAACAAGTGCTAAGGTAGGCAGCAGACATCAGAGTAGCTTAGAAGTGAGGTGGCAATAATTCAGATTCAGACACCTTGAGTCCCAGATGTCTGTGGGATGTTCCAGTGAAAACATCCAAGAGCAGGGGAGTAAAGGCATAGAGTTCTCAGTAAAATGGGTCTGGGTTGGATTTATGGATTTACAAATCAGCTGCTCAATGGCAGTGATGGGTTCTGGAAGAAAAAGAGGAAAATTAGCCACATAAGAGGCTCAGAGTTAGTCTTTATGAGGTTTTCACTCCCAAGTTGAAAATAGCATACATTTCTTCTGTACAATGAATCTCCTTTCTCCGTTTTGAAAAAGAATGCTGCAGTGTGTTTTGCCCGTATGTTCCTGGGAGGAGGAGAGTGTGTACAGGCTGAGTTGGCCCACTCCTCCTAGGCTCATCCAAGGTCACCCACAGGGGACCTGCTTAATAACTTTAGGGGGTGTCCTATGGAACACCAGCACCAGCCAGAAGACTGTACAATGTAGAAAATCCACATTCAGAGCCAGCAAGTAATTTATTCCATGTCACAGTGCCATGTAGCAATAGAAGTAAGGTTTGAAAACCCTAAAATGGAAACAAAATAAGTATGAACTCAAAGCAGGAACTTCTAACATCACCCATTTAATCAGCAAAGTCTCCCTAGGACAGTGGTGGTAAACTTATGACATGCAGGCTACAGTGGGATGTTTGTATAACTGAAAGCTCTAAAAGGTTCACCATCACTGCCCAAGGGGGTAAGATCCCCTAGTGGATAAGCCTGAGTGCTTATCTGTCCCCACTACACCCACTGCCTAACACAGCCACTCACAAATATATTGAATGTATTAACGAGTGAAATCAAATGAACAGCTACAACAGAAAAAAACAGGATTTCTGACATCTATCATGGTGATAGCATCTATCACCATTCTGCAAAATACAACCAAATTAACCATGGCTTCAGGTATCTGTGCAACCTGTTCATCATTGGCTGAGTGTATGTAATGAACAAGATCCTCTCTGTCCCAGGGTTCTCTGTTCCTCTGTGTCTTACTCAAAAATAACAACAGCCCAATAGCCTCTGAGTCATTTAGCAAACAGGGCAATGAATTTATATTGGGAAATATTCAAGGGGGAAGTGAATGATCATAAGGGCATTTCAATTCAGAAAATATATGCTTCCTTGGGGTTTTGTGTGACCAGATAATCTTTCCCCAAGTGCCCATCCACCTCTTTTCAAAGATGGAATTGGGATGGTGTTCTCAGACATTTGCAAGATTCCAAAATCATCTGAGAAATGGAGGAGTGAATGCTTATGTCACCCCCCCATTTATACATTCAAATCCTAACTTCCAAGGGGGCATTTTTAGGAGGTGGGAGTTTGGGAGGTGATTAGACCACAATGGGATTAGTGTCCATGTAAAGAAGACCCCAGAAAGCTACCTCATTTCTTCCACCACATGAAGACACAGTGAAAAGGTGCCATCTATTAGCCAGGAGTTGGTCCCGCACCCAACTCCTAATCTGCTGATGCATTTATCTTTGTCTGGGCAGCCTCCAGAATTGTAACAAATAAATTCCTGTCGTTTATAAGCGACTCAATTTGTGGTATTTTGTTTCAGCTGCCCAAAAGGACTAAGACAAAAGAAAATCTGGAGAATTTATCAGGCTGGGTGCTCGCTCTCTACCATCTCATGTTTCTTTGGGGTTGCTGAGTGTATATAATGAACAACATCTGAACTGGGTAAAGAGAGCATTGCCCACAAGAATTCCTACTACACATGTCTCAGAAGGCCCTCGTTAGCACCACATCCTTGGTTCTGCCTGCTCTCTCTCCTTTCCTCTCTTCTTTTCTTCATAAAATCCATCACCTCTTATCTGTGATTCTGTATCTCAGACAGCATAGAGTTGGAAGTCAGCACCTCATATTAGAGGCTGAACTTTTTCCTCTCAAATTCATAGGTTGAAGTCCAAAAGCCCAATATTGGGAGTCCTAGGGATAGAAAGAAGGTTTTTACAAAGATAATCTATTTAAAATGGAGTCTTATGAAGGTCCCCCACCCAGTATGACTGGGTCATTATGATAAAGGGAAGTTTGAACACAGAGAAAAAGATGCACAGAGAGAAGAAGTGACATGAAGGGACACAGGGAGAGAATCAGGGCACAGACAGGATGGGAGTGTTGCTTCTACAAGACACAGAGATTACCAGGATATGGGTATAAACTAGGAGAGAATTATGGAACAGATTCTCCCTGATAGTCTTCAGAAGGATCTATCCTTCCCAGCACTTTCATCATTAACTGAGCACAGACCATGGTTCTAGCCACCAGAGCTATGAGACAATGAGCTTCTGTTGTTGAAAGCACTCAATTTGTGGCACTGTGATATTGCAGCCCTAGGAAGAAGTTGACTTGCCCAGATTTGGCCCAGTCTGTACCATTCAGTGTCTATATATACCTAGGTAAGCTATTTCAACTTTCTGAAACCACCACCACCCAAAAGAAGTACCATGTGAAGCATATGTACCTTTAAATTTTTCTAGAAGCCATATTTAAAAAGTACAAAGAAGTAGGATGAATTAATTTTAGCAGCAGATTTTATTTAACTCAATATACCCAGTATATTATGTGAATAGGTATTCAATATAAATGATGGTAGCAAGTTATCTCACATATCTTTTGTATCAAGTCTTTAAAATGTACATGTATTTTATACTTCCAGCACATCTCAATTCAGAATAATCTTATTTAAATTTTCAGTAGCCATATGATTTACACTGCAGCGCTGACCTTTAGTTCCTACATCTGAGACATGAATATAGTAATACTCCACCATGGAGACATTTGGATCTTCGAAAAAATCTTGAGCTAACAGTGGGTCATGTAATATGTATGCAGACAGGCTTATTAAGGCATCTTCAAGCAGAAATACCCAGAGCCTTTGGAAATGGCTCACAAAGAAATTTTCATTTTATCTTTGCAAATCCCAGCCTGTCATCTACCTTTCCTACTGTATTTGCTTATCTGGTACTCCTTTGTTAAGTAAGGGACCCTGACTTATCTTTGGGGAAGCTGCACCTCATCTACTCCCCATTTATGGGGCTCAGGAAGTGTAGGCCCTCTTCTGTGGTGGGGCCATATGAGTAAGTAGATAAGCATATGCCTATGGTCCCCTGTCCATCAACACCTTCTAACCCAAAGCTGGGCCAAATGAAGAGTGCTTGGGAGAGTTTTCTGGGAGTATCAGGAAAGTAAATATTTTTACTAAGTTACTAAGCCTGGAAATCATAATGGCCACCTCTCCACCTTGAAGGGAAAAACTACTAAAAAATAAAGTCACCAGTGAGAGAAACACTTGTAAGATTTACAAGTTGAGTGTCCTCACCAAGTTCTATCTAAAGATAGTAGTGGCACAGTTGAATTTTCATGTGACATGAGCCCAAGATGATAGATAGATGGATGGAATATTTTTAAATACCATCCAGTTTGAATTGGTTCTTGTCACTTGTGACCAACATCAGTACGAGTCCTTAACCCACATAAACAGACTGGTTTTCTATAATAAGCTCTGAGATACATCACTATCTGTATTAATATGGCTTTTCCCATAAGCAGAGACAGATAAGACAAAGCAGAACAACACTAGATACACACTGGAGGTGGGACACTGCCAGCAAAGGATGAGTCTGAGCTTGCATGGCTCTGTACACTCAGCCACAGTTGAAACAGTAGAGATGAGGTATTTACCAGACTACATCATCTCTTGAATTCACCTGGCTTCCTCTGATAGGGTTTCCCTGGGAAAGACAGTGGAAGGCTGAAGGTCATTAGTCAATAATTAATGCCAAGTTTGGAATCCAGTGGTTTCCTTGGTAGAATGTAGCTAGGCTTTGTATTAGTTAATTTTTTCTTGTTGCTGAGACAAAATACCCAACACCCAGAATTAAGGAAGGAAAAATTTACTTAGCTCACAGTGTGTGTTAGTTTCAGTCCATAGCCACCTGGCTCCAAGGCAGGGTGGCACATGGTTGAGGGGCAACAGTTCAAGGCAGTGGAAGACAGCAAAAGCAACAAGAGTACAAAGGGAGAGCAAACCTCTGTTCCTCCCTTTTATTATAAGCAGGCTACTCCCCCTAGGGCAGGTGTAGCATTCACACCATCTCAGTGCCCTCCTCTTGCCCAGGATGAGGATGTTTACAAAGTGAGGACCCTGATCCCCTCCTGAGTCACTTAAACTTCTCAACTTGCTGCACTGACATAATGTATCGACCATTACAGACTTTCTTCTCCTTAAGCCATGAGGATAACAGAGAACCTAAATACAAGAGCAGTGGAGGTACAGAGGAGTTTTCCTTGTCAGCTTTGGAAAGTCTTCTACTGAAATTCTAGGGCCAGGATTAAGAGGTGGAAGTTACAAAATGACATGGAATGTGGAAATCATGGTTAATGCACTTGAAAATTTTTAATCACAAAATTACTCAAAAGCTCTAGGCTGCCGACTTTGTTCCACTTCTCCTCTCTATTAAAGCATTGAAGATGGTGCAGATTTCATGTGCAGTGAGAGAAAATGTACATGTCACTGCTGCCCTGATAGTTATTGGCCTAATAACTATGATTAAGTCATAGCGTATCACAGCTTGAAATTGGCTCCATTCTCTAGGGAAGGGAGGGACTATTCTCCAAAGAGATGCAAGACCCACTGGCTTGCAGGGACAGGATGCAGGAGAGCATTGTAGAACTTGATGCTGAGGGTGCTGGGTCCAGGAGGTAAAACAGCAAGCTCAATGAGAACTGATAAATACAAGAGTGTTTCAGAGGTAGTTGAAATACACAAAAACAAGTTAATTATTTTTTAAAAATTATTACAGTGAAAAACACATTACCATTAATTCCCCCTCAGAATATTCTCCCCTGCTTTGAACACTGTTATCCAGTCATTCATGCTACTTTCTGAAGCAGTTCTGGGAGTCCTCTTTTCTTAGGGTCTTTAAAAGGTGTGGTAAAAAAATACATAAATAGTGCTGTCAAGTGCCACCTGTAATGTTGTTGTTGAAACTGTAGAGTGTCTTCGTCCATTTTATTTGCTGGATCTGGCACCATATGACTTCTGGCTCTTCTTTAAAGTTAAAATGATCATGAAAGATAAATGTTTTGAGTAGACTCAGAACACCAGGACAGCCAGGATAGTGCGAATAAAGGCAGAGAAGAAGACTTCAGATCTGCTTCAGAAAGAGGCATGAATTGTGTAATAACTGTGTTGGAAGCAAAGGGGAATATTTTGAGGGTAATTAACAGCAATGTGTTTTTTACTGCAATAAAATTTTTAAAAATTAAATATTCACTCTATTTTTTTGTCACATTTCTACTGTCATGACCTGGAGTTCAATACCCTGGCAAGGATCCCATGCTCTGTGAGCATAGCTCTAGGACCTTTCACAAATGAGTACCCACAGGTGAAGTGGAAGGGTCATGACAGATACTGGAAATGGCTCAGAAAAGTGCATGTGCTACAGGGGACATAGGATGTAATTCTGGAAATCTCACCAGTGGACAGAGGATATACATCTGGAAAACTCATCAACTCGAAGGACAGTGTGCTTAAACCAAGTGAGACAGGAACTGATGAGAGAGGTACCAGGGTCATCAAGAATCTTGTGGGTGCCTTTTAAGGGCAGGATGTAACTATCATATTGAAAAACTCTTGGAAAAAGCCATGGAATCCATAAATAAAAGAAGCCAAATGGCAGTGCTCAACTGTCATAAGCAAGGTGGGAACAAGGATTAGAGTAAGCAGCAGTTCAGGGACGCTGACCCCAGAAAGCTATAGAGATGTTTATTAGACATGGGTAGGGCAAGACTATTGCTCAACCTACTGAACCAAGATATATCAGAATCTGACAACTGCATCCACTCTCTGCCCTAAGACTAGACCCTGCAGAGAAATGGCTGCAAAGGACATTATGGGTCAACTGACAGAAGTGAGATGTAATAGATTAAAATATTGTATTGAATCCTGACTAACGCTGATGGAGCACACCTTCATGGACATGGCATAGTGGAGCAAGTGCACTCATTCTGCAGGTGCTAAAGGTATGACATCCTTCCCAGGGGTGCTTCTGTTGATAGGAGCCTCTGTCCTACAGATCCCCGAGTAGTGATGCCACCACCATGGCACATTAAGTGCTGCCCAGCCAGTGGTGACCAGTCAGTGATTCATTCATGCAACAGATCAAATATCTAGTCTCTTTCACAGCTGGGGCAGCTCTGTGATGCCATTATGCTCCTAAGCTTCCCACTGGGTCAGACCCAAGTTTGTCTCTATTCTGCCTCTTCGCTCTGCATAGGTCTTTCCCCTGAGAAGTCCATTGCTGAATCTATTGTGCAACAGTCCCATCCCACACTTAGTTTCAGAGGCCCCATCTGAGACAGAGAATAAGAAAAGAAACCTTGCACAGGCTGGCCCTTCATCTCATAACAGGCTTGTCCAAGGAGCCCAGGTCCTGTGCTCCATAACTCTCACCTACAACCTTAGTGACCATGGCCTTACTTTCCTCGTGGCTTTCTGAATCCTCTCTTCTCAATTGCTCCATCACCAGGTGGAACATCTTCACCGAAAAGATATGGCCCTGATCCTTTAATCCAAAGGTGGCAAACTCAATTGCCTAAAGAGGCAATGCTGGTAATATAATTAAGTAGAGTGGTTATACAATGCAATAAAGGATGGAGTTGTGGATAATTGGAGAGCATTTGGTCTCAGCTAACATGAGCCTCTGCCTTTGAGAAATTAGAATCAATGATACAAATCTGATGCTTCCAGAGAAAACACAAATTCTAATTTATAAATGAAGTTCCCTAAGTTTTAAATGTTGATGACTTTTAAAACTTCCAAACACCATACAAAACCATCAAACACTTCCCTCTTATGTAGCCCAGTATTTCTTATTTTGAGGTGAGGAAGGAGTCTACATTTTTAGGGAGCAGGGTCTCACTATGTAGCCCAGGCTGCCCTCAAATTAATGATCTTTTTCCCTCTTCCTCCTGAGTGCTGGGATTAGAAGAATGTGGCACAATGCCTGGCAGGAATCTACTGTTTGATGAAAGTAAACAATCAGGAGGGAAATTTCCCTACTTTGAACAATCAGGAGGAAAATTTTTTACTCTCAAAATTACAATAAAATTTGAATACAATTGAGAAGGTCATAGAAAGTTCAATAAATGACATTGGGAGGGGATCACTAATGACACTAACTCTAGAATTTGTTTTCAAATTATTGTTTTAAAATCAACTTTATTAATAACATTATATCCATTGCAACACCACAGTTTGAGGAGTCTTGAAATTGTTGTGTCCTGTGCAGCTGTCAAAGTTCCCCAAGGGAAGGATTGTGAGAGGATGGAGAAATAACAGAGACAGAAAGCTGAGGTCAGGTGGAGCCCTCTCTCAGGCTGGAGGAAAGGAAATGCTCAACCACATTTTATTTATACACCCAGCAGGTTGATGTCAATTTCAAACACTTTGCTTCGCAACTGTGCATGAATTGCCTGAGCACTTCCTTGTCAGATCTGGAACAGCCTCTTTACATGGCTTGCATCACACAGGTGATCAATCTCCAGCTTTATCCTCTCCCTACAGAAAAAAATAGATACCCCATATAATCATTACACAATCAAGATATGAAATGGTGTCATCAGTTCCAAGGGATCATTTGTTCCCTTTCATGACTAACTAAATAATACTGCTCCTAAACCTCTTGGCTCAACCAAACAGTAGATTAGATTTGTTTCATATAAATGGAGTTACATGGTATATATTTGACATACATTCTTGGTTTTTCTGGAATCTTTTACTCAAACTAATGGTTTTAAAATCCATACATAGAGCTTGTGTCAGTAGTTCCATCCTTTTCTGTTGATGGAACTAAAGAAGAGATGAAGTCTGTACCATTTAGAAGGAAGTTTGTGGGAACCTCTAGGAGAGTCCTACTATCTTGCATACCTGCCTGGCCTAATGTACAAGAGACTTCAGAGTTGAACACTGCTATGGGCTTCCTGCTATAGGTGCTGTTCCAGTGTCTGTGTACATACTGCCCCTTCATCTGTGCCTTGCTCCCCAATCCAGCTCACCCCCCACAGTCCCCAGAAGACACATGCTATAGGCCCAATTTTTTAGTCAGGGATGTGCAGATCTAAGCCCTCCAGTGGACAGTATTCAGGTCCCCACAGCATCCACTTCTTCACCATAGAAATGAGTACTCAGGACACAGAGTTTTAGGTCAGGAATACTCACCTTTCCTTCCATTTCCCAGGAAGCATCAGAGGCCAATAGAAGAGACGAGCTTCTAGAGGGCTGAAGGGTATTCACAGTTGAACTACTCAACTCAATTCACTCAATATGTATAACCAAATTTCTCTGTAGAAATGGAGCTGTGGGTCTGGAAATGTCCAGAAGTAGGAGACACTTACTTGGTTTATGTCAATTGTTTCTTGATGAGAGCTAAGGCAGGAGGCTGAGACAGGAACTCTCACTTGCTGATGCTAATGCAATCTGTCAGTGCCTGTGAGCCACTGCAGAAGCCATGCCATGTACAACCCCCAATCCTAACCATGGCACAGGACTCACTTGTCTTCCTGCTGGGCTACCCTCAGTTGAAAAATGAATAAGTGTGTGTGTGTGTGTGTGTGTGTGTGTGTGTGTGCCCCCATTGGTATGCAGATACACTTACACACAAAAAAAAAATTCTTCAAATAAGTAAAAATAAATGCTTTATTTACATTCCCTTTGCCCTATTTCTTCCAGGTTTTATGGTAAATAATTTTGAAGTACTAATAAACAGGAAAAAAAAACACACACACAATGATTGGAAATAAATAAAAGGAGATCCTCAGGCAGTCTGTGCCTGTCTCAGATCATTATATGGCCATGTAGGTGTGTGGATGTATGTGATCTATGGTGTGTGTGTGTGTGTGTGTGTGTGTGTGTTGTGATATGGGCTGCACTTTGTTCTGTTCTTGAGGCATCAGTTTGATGGTTTGGGTAGTTTTGTTTCCCCCTCTGGTGAAGGAGCCTGCACAGCTGTACTTCCTGTCACCACAGTCACTGTGAGAGTGGAAAAGCAGGAACTTCAGCTGTGCTGACTTGTGACTGAACCCAGTGAGCCTTTTGGCCCCACACCTCCTGAGCTTCATGTCTTCCTCTGGCAAGTGGGGACCAAAGCATCCTGCCCTAAGGGATGCTGGAGAAGGCAGGTCAAGATATGTTGGTCACTGACCCCATCAACCTGACTCCTTTGCACAACGTGAAACCAAATGCCCCTGCTGTTCCTCCAGCAGGGGTCACATCTTCAGCATAGAGTTGTTCCCTTGGACGTGTTCATCTGTACGGTGCCAGTGATGACACCTGCTTGAGGAGCCTGGTCTAAGAATTAATGGGCTGACTTTTCACAGGCAATCACCTCACCAATGTATCCATCAAGGAATCTAAAGCAGGTTTACATCAATCTTTCCAACATCCACTGGTTCCAGAAAATAAGTGTCTCAGTCCACATCAGCTGCTGTAGCTAAAATATCATGAATCAGGCAGCTTATAAACAATGGTAATCTATTGATCACAGTTCTGGAGACTGAGAAGTCACAGATAAAGATGCCAGCACAGACTGCCGAGTTAAGAGCCTGTCTCTTGTTCACAGAGGATGCCTTCTTGTTAGGTTCTTACATGGTGGTGTGGAGCAGCTAACTAGATGCTTAGATATGGTTCCTCCGGAGGCCCACAGCATGTTGGTAGGCAGAGGAATCTTTAAGAGGTGGAGCCTTTAGGAGCAAGAGGTCTTAGGTCACAGGAGGCATACTCTTCAGAGAAAGAGTGGGATACCAGCATTTTTCCTTTTCTTTTGTCTTTTACTTTCTAGTTCTGAGGCCAGCAAGTTTGTTCTGCCATGTGCTCCCACCATGATGTCCTGCTTTGCCACAGGCCCAAAAGCAATGGAGCCAACTGATCACTGAATAAAACCTCCAAAATGTTGAGCCATAAAACATTTCTCTCTTTATAAGTTGATGCTTCCTGTATTTGTTACAATGACAGAAATCTGACTAACACACAAAGTCTCTGGGTCTTTTCTCTAAGGCCATTAATACTATTCATGAGGAAGTATCTTCCAGACATGACCACCTATTGCTATGGGCTGAATATTTCCATCCCTTCAAAACTCAGGGTGAAACTTCATTACCAGTGCAAGTGTTAGGATGTGGGACCCTTTAGGAGGTATTTGGAACATGAGGGCTCTGCCTTTGTGAAGAGATCAATGTTGCTGTAATAATTTAACCTCTTTTTATTTTTTTTATTGCCCTCCTGATTATGCCATATGATGATGTATTTCCTCCCCTCCAGAGGACACAGTACTCAAGATGCCATCTTGGACACAAAGAGCAGCCCTCGCTAGTCACAGAGCCTATGGACACCTTAATCTTGGACTTCCTGACCTCCAGATCTTTGGGAAATAAATTTCTGTTCTTTAAAAATTTCTCAGTTCCTCGTATATTGTTATAGAGGAAGGGATAGACTAACACATTGCCCAAAACACTACATTCTACACTATCTATCACAATGGGGATTAGATTTCAACACAAAATCTTCAGGAGAACACAAACATGTAGATGACAGTAATAAGCATGGGATTCCCACCATGTGCTTGCACTGTCCTGGGTGTCAGGAACAGAGCTGTGGTACAAATGACAAGGGCCTTTGCTTCCATAGTGCTCACACTCAAGGGTGGAAATCTGGGTAAAATGTCCTCAAAGCATAAGGACAGAAGCCAGGTGTGGTGGCACATGCCTGTAATCCCAGCACTCGGAAGGCTGAGGAAGGAGGATCATCGTGAGTTACAGACCAGCCTGAGCTACAAAGTGAGCTCAAGGACAGCCTGAACTGCATAGCAAGACCCTGCCTCAAAAAAACAAAAAAAAAAAAAAAAAAAAGCATAAGGACAGAATCCAAGTCATTTCAATAGCTAAAGGGATAAATGCTATCTCTGGACATAAGAGCAGAAAGTACACCATGGGAAGGCAGTATCTTAATATAAAATGTTACTTTACTTCCAAAAATAATGAGTAACAATATTCACTGAAGCTGGTCCTCTGGGCACATTATTTCATTAGCTCAACTTCTCTTTCTGTTTGCAAATTTCCAAAACATTAGGATATAAATATTTCAAGAGGGAGAAACCTGAATTTCAGTGATTTTTCTCAACTACAGCAAGACCTAATGGTGAATGGAGATGTAAAAATAGGAAGACAGTAAAATGAGTCAATATTTGTTTTTAAAAGAGCAGGACATGGTTTCAGATGCAAAGTTATTGAATAGTGAAATCAGTGGGATATGCTTCTCAGTGAATTCATCAGTGTGGGAAAGAGTTGCAACCCCACTGATTTGTTTACCAGTTGCTCATACCAAAAGTAAGTAGAGAGAAACTACTATTTTTTTGGTACTTATAATCTTATTTCTCCAATAAGATTACAAGTACCCAAAGGATACTAGATATATACATATATCACAGAGAAACATGAACATCTTATTTGCCTATAAGCACACTTTGACATCTTTTAAAACCAAGAGACAAAATTGATTTCAAGCAGTCATAGATGATCTGGAATGATCAATGATTCTAAGATGCACAAGAAAATGATGGTGACTAGATCCATTTCTGATCCAATAATCTCAATTTTACACATAGGAAATTTCTAAATTATTTTAACCCATTGGTCTATTTGCAAATGATATGTATCCTCCTGCAGAAAAATTCAGAGATACAAGAAAAAACAATCCGATACCATCATCCTTGCTGTGAGCTGGAAGGCTTGTCCACTAATGAAACATCAACAGAGCCCCAGGATGGAAACCAAAAGGCCAGACCAAGCTGTCATTTCCACCCTCCTTGTCCTTACCTCTACTGTCATAACTAACCATGAGTCTGTGTGTGCTGTAGGCCAGGGCCTTGTCTTTTCAGCATGGAGCGTAAACAGAGCAGATGCTGTGGACAGCAGCCTGTATAAATAGCACTGCTGTCTCCACCACATTTGATTCTTTATTGAGTATCAGTAATTAGCATGCCGTCCACTAATACATTTGTTCCTTTAATTCACTTCACTTTCTCATCACAGGGCAGGTGTGTGGCTCTTCTCTGTGTCTGGTATATTCTCAGTGCCTATGAAGTTGATGTGCACAGGGTAGATCTTTTCATAAATAATTAGTCCATGAGCATAAAACTAGATGAGAGTGATTTATTTCAATAAATCTTTACTTGACAACATATAATATATATATTACTTGACAATCAATCTTTACTTGACAGCATATAGTATAGATAGATAGATGATAGATAGATGATAGATAGATAAATAGATAGATAGATAGATAGATAATTATACAGTCTTTGGGTTATATATGTTTGATGTATTCCAAAAGCTTTGTGACCTCTGTAGCAGAATGGATGCAGCTAGAGACCATCAAGATAAGTGAGATAAATCAGACACATAAGCTATGTGTTTCTGTTATATGAGAAATCCAAATTATAAATAAAGAGCAAAATAAAAAGCAGATAACAGAAACTAGAAAGAAAGATCTTTATTAAATGGGAATGGGGGTCAAAGGTGGAGTGAGGGATGAGGGGGATAAAGAAGAAATGAAGATGTGTTCTGTGCATGCACCAAAGTGTACCATGAAGAATGTGAATATTATGTACCTCAAATATGTACTAATCAAAAACAAAAGAAATTAAATTTGCCAAAAAAAAGAATGTATATATCTGCCAGAAATTTTAGCACAACTACCACATACGCAACAGAAACTTCATAAAATCTTGAAATGAATTACCTCTGCTAACTTCCAGAATGCATTAAGAGGCATACATTTCTTCAGTGGCAGATGAAAATCCTCTTCTGCACCTATTTCACAGACAGAAAAATCAAGGCATAGCTTGAATGAGTCCCTAAATACAGTGAGAAATGAAACAAAAACTACAATTTGCAAATGAGCTAAACCATACCTGGCAGGGTAAAGAAGCTGTATAAAATTATGAGTCACCTCACAAAAGAAGCATAAATTGTTTTAGTGTCAACTCCTTCAGTCCCATATTTTTGAAGGTGACAGAAAGAGTTTTCTCTCTGGTCTCCTGTATTCAGAAGATAGGACCACTGATCAGCTGCTTGCCTTATTTACAAAGTCGGCCAGGCATGTTCAGCCCTTTTAACCTATCTGGGCTTCACTGAGTGATGGACAATTGTCTTGGGCCTCATAAAATATATGATATGGCTAATGTACCAGGTGTGATAAAATATGGTGAATATTTAAATTAAAAGATTATTACAGCAAAAGGCACATTATCATTTATCTCTGTCAAAATACTGCCCATGTCTTTGAATACACTACTCCCAACATCTTTTAAACTTAATGAAGCAGTTCTAGAGGTCCTCTCTTCTGTGTGTCTTTAGTTGGACTATTGATTGTGGTTGCCTCGATGTCTTGAATCCTGGTCATTTTGACTTTAAGAAAGATCCAGAAGTCACAAGGTGCCAGATCCAGTGAATAAGGTGTCCAAAGACAAATTGTTTTTTAGGAGTCTGCCTTTCCATTGGATGGCGCTTGGCAGTGGCATACATCATATTCTTTGTCATAGCTCAGAAAGACACTCATGAAAGAGGATTTCCAGAACTGCTTCAGAAAATGACAAGGACGATGAGATAACTGTGTTAGAAGTAAGAGGGAATATTATTTAACATCAATATCTATTTTGATCACCCCTTGTATATAAGTAACAAAACATTCTTTTAAAACTATTTACTATAACACTAAAAAAATAAGTGGATAAGAGGCCAGCAAGCTTCAAGTTGGATGTCAGGGACAATGCATGTTTGCGCCTCTCTTCAACTGAGCCTTCCCTCAAACTTCTCCAAGTCAGCTCCACCCTCCTCACACAGTACAGAAGCCTCACCCACCTGGTGTTCAGACCAGCCCTTGCTTTGATTCACTGATTCCCCCGGTGGTCTTTCTATCGTGGCCTAACTATGGTAAATTTGCTCTTAAACAATGGATATTATACTGATGATTTTTTAAACCCTCAAAGATCTATTGTTTCAATGCTTTATAATAAGAGTTTCCTCTTTGTTACATTCTCTTTTCATTTCAAGAGTAGAGAAAATTGTACGTAAAAAAGAGATTTTTGGTTAGAGTCCATTTGTTTCTTTCCATAAAATCACATACTCCTTTTGAAGAAACTCCATCTGTGTCTAGCAAAACACAGTCGGCTATGCAAGGCCTTTTTGCTCCAGAAATTGTCACTTTTCCAGTTTGGAAAAGTAATGGCTTCCCCGCATCCTTGGTCTCATGGGCAGCCAGCCCCCACCAGCCCAGCCCCCAGCTCTGTGCCCGGACTGGGGCAGCACCACATGAGGAGGCCGGCAAAACATTTTCCTCTCCTGGAGCTGGGGCAGCCTCCACCCCTGTGCCAAGGAAGTCCCAGGGCAAAGTGGATGTGCCGGTGGCTTCAGAGGGGGTGTGGGCAAGAGCTGGCAGAACTAAAACTTTGATGAGTGTTTTCCCCATGGAACTGAGAAGTCATCTTTTCTGCCCTACTCAGTGGGACAAAGGGACCCTGTGTCTCAGCTTCCTTTGTAGGTGAGGGTGAGGAGTGTTTGGCATGGGCCATCTACTCAAGGAGAGATTCCAGGCTCTGCTCCCACCAGCCTCCCTCAGAGGGACCTTTTCAAATGTATATCAAGTTGTGCCTCCCATACTGAAAACTCTACAAAGCCTTTCCTTCACCAGAAAATCAAATCCTAAGTCCTCCCGTGCTTCTAAGTTCCTTCCTATTTGCCTACCAGCTCCTCCTCCATCCCTTCTCACATAGTGTGCTCCAGCCATGGGCTTCTTCCCCAATACTGGGGTATCACTGTCATTGCCACTGTACTCAGTCGCCTTCTGTTACCCACACCTCTGTAAGGTCTGCACAGAACCCACCTTCTTACCCTTCCCCTGACTGCCTTTGTTATCAACACCCATGCCATGCCCTAGTTTGCAAAGAGATGATTGAAAGGTATATGGTAAAAGGGCAGTGCTTGCTATGGACAAAAGACCACTTTCTCTGCTGAAGGCTCCCACTACATGCAAGATTCCTGCGGTCAAGCAGTGGTAGCCTAGAGTCTAGCACAGAGCCTAATACATGAAGAAGTCAATGAATAATCATTCATACAAGGATCACTTGTTCCTACTGAGAGTCTCAAAACTCTGTAGTAAAGGAACGGTTGGTAGGACCCAGGAGCACCCCATGGGACAGGCAGCTCTCACTCTCTCACCAGCCCAGCTCTTATGCACACAGTGCTGGGGTGGGGGTGCACCTAGAGCTGCATTCTAAAGGGGAAAGAGGAGCCTGAGTGCTCCAGCAACTTCAATACAAAGGGACTAAGGCAAGGGACATGGGCCACTCACCTGTCATCAGGCTTACAAGACTGAACTCTCAAGAGGGATGTTTTAAAGGTACTCTTTTTGTACTGGAGCCTGTGATTTCCGAAAAGCTCATGGAGACAGGATGCTGAAAACTCTAGTCCAATTTCCATCACAGTTCAGATCCCCATTTTTTATGATTTAGATCGAAAACATCCCCCCAAATCCTCACACATTCATAAGCAGAACTTTTGAAGTGTGATTGTGTAATGGGGGTGGTAGACCTGACTTGCTGTTCAGAGGCAGGGTCTGGTCAGAAGAGGGGCCATTGTGGGTGTGCCTAGAAGGGTCTGGCTCCCTTCCTGGCTGCCCCTTTGCTCTCTGATTCCTGGGCAGCACGAGTTGAGCAGCTTTGCTCTACCATGCCTCTCTGCCACGCTGCTTCTCCTTTGGAGCCAGCTAACCGTGGCCTGAAGCTTGAGCCAAAATAAACCTCTCCTCCTTTAAGTTGTGAGTGTTGAGTATTATCTGTCAGCAATAAGGAAAGTAACTAAGGCACCTTCTGAGCTGCAGATGAAAGAAGAGTATCTCTTCATGCTTTCCATAGTAGGCAATTAATCTAAAACAGCCTGCCGCTAGCTCACCCTTCTCACAGCCACACGGACACAACCTTGACCTGTTCCCTCACTCATGCGGAGCTTGAGTGTGTCTTAACAAAAAAGCAGTTACACCAAAATCAATAAATGACTCAACATTTCTGAGCCCGCTGTCCATGCGTGCCCTTGGCTGATCATCCTTCTGGCATTTCTGCCCATCCACAGTGGGTGGATGCTGTGGTTTGAATGTATCTCCAGAGTCCATTTGTTGGGAAATAAATCCTCAATGCAAGTGTGGAGAAGTGGCCAGCCCTGAGGGCTCTGTCTTCAAGAACGGATTAGCATTGTTATGGCACAAGGAAGTTTGTGTTGCAAGAGTGAGTTTGTGATAAAAGTTAGTCCGGTACTGTCTGAACTTCTCTTGCCATGCATACTCTCTGCCACGGAAGATACAGTGTGGAGCCCTCACCAGACACAGCTCCTTGACCTTGGACTCCCACCCTTCAGAACTGAAGGCCTAATACGCTTCTATTCAGTATGAATTATTTAGCCTATGGCATCCTGTTACAGCAACATGGAACGGACTAGGACATTGATCTACCCGTATCCATGGATTAGCTTGTTCTTCTCACTGGCAGCGAGCAGCATCAGGGCCCAGAAACCTACCCCTGACACTCACGAGGATGAGATTTTTGTGGCCTCTGCATAGTCTGGCTGTAATGTGTCTTCTTTTCTTCCAGCTGCCTGCCATCCTGGCTTTGCTGTTGTCTAAGTAAGAGATTCATCCCAAGCTGTGAAGATGTGGCTCTGTGACCCTCCTGGGCCTCTCTTCAGGAGTGAAAAGACAAAGGTCATTTAGGAGGAGGCGGGAGGGGGAAACCACCTCTGACCGTCCCCCTTTCCATGTCTACCTCTTGGAGCACGCTGTATGCCTGACCTCCCTCTTATTCTCTATGAGTCTCAATGCTTCCTGCAGCCTGACTCAGCTCTTGAGTAGCTCTTCTTGTCCCTGGCTTGTTCTTGGTGAGTGTCCTGGGAGCTGAGCAGTTCACTTTTCTTACTTGTGTTTTATCTTCACAACGACTCCTTGGACAGATGCTTCTGTTTCCAGAGGGGGAAACTGGGATTATAGTAATAACGGAGGTTATCTGGTCCCCAGTCTCGTAGCTCGTTAAGTAGTGAGCCATTTCAGGATCTTAAAATTAATCAAGAAACACAAAGTGACAAATGTAAAGATGAAAAACTCATTTTTGCTGGCCTCTAGTAATACAGTCTCGATAGACAGAGATATATGCACAAAATGTTCATCTTGGCACTATTTATAATTGTGAAAAATTGGCAATAACCTAGATATCAACAAAAATAATGAAAACTCCATATAATGATAAATTAGGCAGTCATTAGAACTGGCAGCATAGAGTTGTACTTATTTTCATGTAAATTTGTGTAATGCATTTCACTGAATTAAAAAAGACAGATTAGAAAACAGGGTCTCCCAATACTATTCTCCAGAAGTTTATACTGTCATGTTTCTTCTGTAGCTTTACAGATATTTCCCTTATAGTTGAAGGTATTTAAGCAGAGATAATGAGAAAGAAAGAGAGCAGAGAGAAAAAGAGAAGTAATCTATTTTACAAAACAGGAACATACTGTTCTGTAACTTGCCCTTTTTTATTTGATATAGAGCTATGTGATTGTTTGAAATGGTCACTTCCTTCCTTCCTTTCTTTTTTTCTTTCAATCTTTATTGACTCAACTTTCATTGAGCATTTTCTATGACATGCCAAGTACCACATTCAGCCTTAGGACACTGTTCTCAGACTATTTAATATTCTGTTATTTATTACATTATTCCCCTATTGATGAATTTTTTGTTTTGTTTATTTTTCCAGTTACAAAAAATACTATAAGAATCATCCATGTGTGTATGTATAGTGGTGTTTTGTGCCTGTCAGATAAATTTTTGAAAATGGCGTTACTTGGCAAGTTCATAAGCATAGTTTCAATTTTTTTTTTTTTTTTGTCTTTTGAAACAGGGTCTCGTTATGCAGTTCAGGCTGAACTTGAGCTCACTTTGTAGCCCAGGCTGGCCTCAAACTTTCAACTATCATCCTGCCTCAGCCTCCTGAGTGCTGGGATTACAGGTGTGTGCCACCATGCCCAGCTATAGTTTCAATTTTGATAGAATTTTTTGAACAATTTTTAACAGTTAGCATCTTGATCAATAAAGCAACATCGACATTACCCTGTGCAGGGCAAGAAGTCAATGGAGATTTAAGAATAAAGAGATTAATTTACAAAATGGAGCTCATAACTTAGAAGATGAGTTTGAGCATTAAGCCCAAACTTTGTATTTGGCAGATCTTCATAGTCTGTCAGATAGTTTCCTCTCTAACTGGGATTCTTAAGAAGTAACATGACAAGCATCAAAACTATTTTTCAATGAGAGAAGGTGAGATAGATGTCACCATTTACATTCTGTGAGCAAGAACCTTGACACTAACAGGTTAAAGCCCCACTCAGTGTATCCAGCCTGTCCATGAGCGGGTCACTTCTCAGAGGCCAATGTGCCATAAGCGGGGCTGGTCAGAGGGAGGGAACTGGGCTGGGACATGAGTCAGAGTTGTTTCCCAGTGCCGCCCTCCTATGATGGAAGCAAGCAGCACTAGGACAGCAAGTGTCGAAATAACACCCAAGGCTCCCAGTGAAAGCCCTAGCTGCAGAATGGCATTATCCATCCCTTTGGTTTAAGAAAAAAATAAATCTCCTTTCTTAAATTGCATGTCCCTCTCCATATTATAGATATCACTTTTTCTCCCATCTGCTGTGCAAGCATCCTTTGCCCTGGCCCTCTGGCTGGGCAGTATCAATCATTTTGACAAATTGCGTGAGCTTGCCTGGCTGTTCACTCACTCACTTGTGCCAGGAAAGGAAAAAGCTCTTGACAAACATTTAGATCATGAAGAGTAATAGATATGGGCTGCAGAAAGTGGTGGTGAGCAGCGCTGCCTACACTGGCCAGCCAGCATGCACCTTAGATGATGTGCTATTGTCTCCTCACATTCAAAGACAATAGCCCAGTAGGAGCTTGTATTTGGACAAAGGAGTACAGTGGTCCATGCTGACCCACAATTTTATTCTCTGCAGCTGTACTGAAGAGAATTTTTCAACTGTAGTTGAAAATACGAAATGCAAAATCTGGGCATAAACAATAATACATTTTAAATCAGGCTCTTCTGAATACTGTGATAAAATATCACACTTTCACATCCAAGACAAGGATCATCCCTTTTTCCAATGGATCCACTCTGTATATGGTATCTACCCATCTGTCATCTAGTAGCCATCTCAGTAATCAACCCTAATGTCAAGGTATCCACAGAGTTTGTGCTCAAGTAACTCATTTTACTTAATAGTGATGCCAAAGCAAGTACAAGAGTTGTGATGCTTGCAATTTCAGCTGCCAAAGTAAAGCCATAAAATGCCTCCTTTAAGTGCAGAGGTGAAAGTTCTCAAGTTTATCAGGAAAGAAAAAAATAACTTGCTGAATTTGCTGAGATCTATGATAAGAATGAACTTTCTATCCATGAAACTGTGCAGGAGCAAAAAGAAATTCATGTTAGCTTTACTGTAGTGCACCAAATTGCAAAAGTTAGCAGGAAGAGAGAGAATATTACCATAACTTTTATTACAGTACATTGTTAAACTTGTTCTACTCTATTACTAGTTATTGCTAATCTATCAATGTGCATATAAATTGAGTGTAGATGTACAGGAAAAACATAGTACCCGTATGTACAGGGGTTGGTATTATCTGCAGATTCAGTCATCCACTGGAGGTCTTGGGATGCATTTCCCATAAGGCAGAACTTCCATATTTACTTCATAGAGTCTGACATATTTACAAACCAGTTTTTTTAGAGTTTTTAACATTTACCACTGTTGCTTAACCTAGAGGAGGCTTCGCCACCCACAGTATGGTGACCCTGGAACAGCCCCTTCTGGCCAAGAGAAGAAATAGGCTCAGAAGATTACCTGGCCCAATTTCCATGGGTACTGTTGCCTTCCACCAAGTTAGCTAGGTGGGATCCTGTTATATTCCTTTTGTGTGATATGAGGACTAGTCTCCCCATTCACAGAAGAAAAATAGATTCAGGAAAGAAGACCTGGCTCAAAGCTCCTTTTGTGTGGGCCCTGCCTACTCTCTGAGCTCCTCTACACTACTTCTTGATCTCCCCAAAGCATACCCTAGAGGAGTCTTAGCCACTCACAGTGTGGTTACTGTAGAACAGCCCCTTCTAGCCAAGAGAAGAAATAGGTTCAGAAGGTACCTGGCCCCATTTCCAAGTGTGCCACTCTGCTGGGCAGACAGCTCTCTTCTGCTACCCTTTATGCTAATTCCTTTTCTGCTTCCTATTTCCGTAGAGAGGAGCACTGTCTACAAACCAGAAAACATCCCAGTGTAGCACAGTGGCTCTGAGGTCCCAACCCTGGCCTCCTCCAGGTGGCACTTCTTCTAGAGGGTAGAAGGCAGTCCTGGTCTTTCATCCAAAGAAAGAGCAACTGCAGCTCTGGGGCAGCTTTCTGAAAACTAAGGTGATTCTTTCTCAGTAGCTCCCCCAAAGAGTACCTTCCTGCAGCTAGGTTGTGTGGGCTACAGCCAGAGGTATCACATCCAAATAGATGAGTCTCTTCTTCCTAGCAAAATGTGTAGTTTTATCCATATAGCCAGGGGCTGCCCTGGTGCAGGGCCTGGGTCAGCATCTCCTTAGGCATCTGGGAATGCAGGAGACAAGGAATGGCTGCTAGGACCAGAACCTCTTCACAGGTAGGAAACACAACACACACCCACTACTTGTGCATCTCCTCTACCTGCTACTGGGTCTGTTTTTGGACAGAGTGAACATCAAACAATATCTGCTCCAGTATGACTCACTTCTTATATCTTTTGGGCTCTGTGGGTCCCAGGGTCACTCATCAGTGTTTTGGAAGCCTGCTGGGGTCCTTGGAGAGGCAGATGGTCCTTATCCTATGCCAAATGGCCTTTGCTACTAATCACCAGGAGTAAGAAGTTCTAGCCACAAAGCTACAGAGTCAATGAACAGCACAGAAAATGAGAGGAAGTAGCACTGCTGGACTAGCACTGCTCATCACCCACCACCATTCAAGAGCCTGTAATCCCAGCGCTCTGGGGGGCTAAGAAAGAATGATCACAAATTCGAGACCAGCTTGGACAATTTAGCAACTTAAAAAGGCTGTCTCAAAATAAAAGATAAAAAGGGTTGGAAATATAGCTCAGAGTGAATGTCCTGGGCTCAATCAATCCCAAGTACCAAAACAAACAAACAGACAAAACAAACAAACAAACAAACAAAACAAAACAGCTGCTGACCTTACAGCTGACTTTCAGGTATCCCTTCAGGATGCTCCTTTTCTCCCTTCCCTCTGCTCTTCTCACGACTCCCAGCTCTCCATCTCTTCTACCCAAGCCCTCTACTGCCCAGTTCCAGTGGCCTAGCCCTGGGGTCTCTGAGAGTGAAGATCTTCTTCCACCTTAAGTCTGTAGCTGGGTGGGAGCTGCTCCCTGATGCCACGAAGCAGAAGAGATGGCAAAGAACACCCACTCTGGTTTCACTTGTGTGTTTTGTTATTGTTCATAGAGTTTCTCTCAAACTGTATTTTTAAAAATAGTATTCCTGGCATCTTTACTATTAAGGAAATAATGCACTTCACAGAACACCTCATAAAGTTTACGTAAGAGTTTGCACTGTGTTCAGTGCAACCAGGTCTATGACAGTCCGCTTGGTGGAGGGAGCCTCCTGCGTACCAAACTCTCTCTGCCTGGAACAAAGTTAGGGGAATCAGTAAGAAAGGGTGTGCTTATGTGGGGTGTTCCAGGGTGTATAGGACTTAACACTGGCGAAGTAGTGGTAAATATTCCCAGGAAAGCACTAGTGTCTCTCAGTGAATTACTAACTTAGGTATGACTCAGATCTTTGCCAAAAATTATCCCTCACCCAACACACTATCTCCTGGAGACTCCTGGAATGAGATTTTTAGTAGCTCTAGATCACACTCACTGTCCAGCCCCTGGAGAGCAAAGTCATTACGGAAAAACCCAGAACGCTTCCCTTGTGTGCTCAGTGTCCACAGTGGGCTTGTATGTCCCAGACTTCTTCATCATCACACTTGGAACCACAAATAATGTTTTATGACGTGTATTTTTCTTTTCCAAGTTTTCTTTTGCTTCCTATCAAAAGGAGTAAGTAGGTTTCAATGTAAAAAGTATACCACAATCTCATTTTTCCAGATTTTTTTTCTGACCTAAAAAAATACACTATTGCAAAGGCATCACTGTGCATATATTCTTAAGGACAATAATTTCATTTTTATAGTACATATTCCTCCAAGTGGATTATTGGGTCAAAATTCTGATGCATTTTTAATTTCCATAGATCAGATTACTTTCTGAAACAACTGTAATAATTTATATTGCCATCAGCCACATAGGAAAAGTCCTTTTTCTCTAATCCCTTGCCAGCCATGAATTTTATAGATCCTATTAATTTCTGTCAATTGGATGGTCAGGAGTTACAGCTCACAGGTGATATTCCCATTGCCCTGCCTCTGCGTGAGGCGGAGCAGGTATCTGCCTTTGCTGTCAGGCAGCAGCTGGGGAGGTCACTTGTCACGCAGGAAGGAAGCACCTGGGAGTAGGGCACTCTACACCCCCAGCATGTGCTGCTGCTCCCAACTATGTCTGTGCCAGATGGCACCAGTCATGTGTGGCTCCTTCTGCTTGTCCCACCACAGGCAGCCTTGGAATTCTTCTTTTAAAATATTTCAAAGAGAAATGGCCCACTACTGGTGGATATGTGCAGGGTACTATGAGAAAGCCAGCCCCCTACACTCATTGGTTTGGCTGTGCTTATGACAAGAAATGCCCTTGATCCTGTGGCCATAGTATACATCCTCACACTACAGATCCATACCCTAGAAATGACCTGATGCCAAACTTACCCTTACTGGGCACCATGCTATCCTTTTATCATTATTATTAATTATTTACCATTCCATTACAATAAATTACTGGATGACACTTTGTAAATTGATTTCACAAACCACAAACTGGTAACAACTCCCCATTTCGCTTTGTTTTGTTTTGGGTTTTCTTTCCAGTACTGGGAATTGAACTCACAACCTTTTACTTGCCAGGCAGGCATTGTGCCGCTGAGCTAAATCCCCAGCACCACAACTCCCCATTTCTAAAGCACTGAAAAACATTTATACAAGAGCAAGAAACTCACGCATGAATTTTGAAATGAGTAGTTCATTTTGCACCCTCTTACAATGTACTTGCTCTGTACCCAGCCCTATTCCAAGCAGGATAAACTGTTAACACACATCATCCTCACAGGACGATGATGAGTTAGGGCCTGTTGCCACTCTCCCTTGACAGAAGGAAACTGACAAGCAGGTAGAAGTTACCCACTAAGGTGACACAGTAGTAAAACAGACAGCTGGGGTCCAAACCCGTCTGCTAACCTTGCTACTCGTTTTCACAGAACAAAATAAACATACCAGAAAACAGTCCACTAAGTTTAGATCATTAAATGGGCACACTTTGCTTTGCAGTATCCTGAAACAGTAAAGACAGAACTGTAGAGATGTGTAGCAGCCTGCAAGTGATTTAAAATATTGAGCAAAACTAGCAAGTGCTGGTGGAGGATGCTGTATTCCAGGGTTAGACACAACTTATCTGAGTTTTAACTGAGCCCCTGTGATAGGCTCAAAAACAGAAGATAGAGGGTGAAAGATGGAGGACAGAAGGAGATGCTTCTAGGCTTACTCCCAGCTCTGCCTTCTCATCCACACTGCAGAAGTCTCCCTGTGCCTCCTGGGCACTAGACAGGTATAGGGAGCCCCCCTCTGGCCCCTCAGAATAGAACCATGGTCTAGAATTAGTTCCTCTGCATTGGGTTGCCCACAACTTACTTTGATCACTTTTGTTTCTGTGCCATGCCCTTTGTCTGGGGAAGAGGAACCACAGGGAGCTTTGTTTCCACATATGTATCAGTGTGGGCTGCTGCAACAAAGTGCCATACACCAGGTGTCTTACACAACAGAAATTCACTGTCTCCATTCTGGGAAGTTGGTATCTTCTGTAGGCCCAAGGGAAACTCCACTCCCTGACACTTCTGATGGCTTCTGGTTCACAGGCCACCTTTGGTGTCCTGGAGCTCATGGCAGCACAGTTTCTGCCTTCACCTGGCCTTCTCATTTTTACCTCTGTGCTCATGCCCCTTGTCATAAGATCCCAGTCATTCTGGATGGGAGTCAGCTGCTGCTACATGACGCTATCTTGACTAATGGCAGCTGTAACTACCCTGTTCCAAATGAGGCTACATTCTGAGGAACTGGGATTCAGGGCTCCAGTGTATGACATTCTCGGGAACCAAACCAACCTGTAACACTTTCTAACTCTAAAAGTCACTATCCTTACTTTTCTGGCCGCTCTGGTCCAGTCTGTAACTGGTCTACTCTTCTGCAGGAACAGACCTTGCTCTCAGCAACACTGTAGACCAACGGCTGAGCCACACACCTTGGTACCTTGATACCACAATGGGGGGTTGTTTTGTGAGGCCACTTGCTGGTTTTCCTCACCAGCCAGATGCAAGTTGTAGTTGCTTCTGATCTGTGTTAAGGTGCTTCTCACCTTTGCTAAGACGGGGGCACACCTAGCTGGCCCATCTAGAGATTTACAAGGTTTTATTTTGATGTCCTCTTTCATGAAGCACTTCCAGATAGTTTTGCCCATGTTTTTCTCCTTAGGGATTTTCTAAGAATTTACAGATGTTCTTTATGTAGTCTGAATAGCAAACCTGGGACTCAGATATTCATTTTTGTCACCTAGTCAGCAGTATCCCCTTCATGAGTGAGGAGCGGAACACAAAGCCCTCCGCTTAAGGAGCCATCTTTCCAGAGAAGGAAGACACAGGTAAGCAGCAAGCACTCAGCACAGATCCCTCACCCTTGCAGAATGTTGATCTGCAAGTCCTGGCCCTTGGAGTCCACCATGTTCCCCCTTTTAACAACCAAGTATGCACAACATGCACACATGCTCACACACATCTTCTCTTCACCTGCTTCTCTGCACAGGACAGTCATCTCAGAGTACACTACAGAACTGACTTACTTATAGTATTTATTGATTGTTTCTTGAAAGTTCCACTTTAATTGCTTAGAACATAATCAGGGACTGTCATTTTGTGTAAGGAAAGATTTTATCTACAAATTTAGTTTTCTATAGTACATATAGAACAGACTTCATTTCTATTTTTCTCAGATGAATTA
>NW_004955461.1:13115527-13129804 GCF_000276665.1 Chinchilla lanigera
TTCTTCTTCTTCTTCTTCTTCTTCTTCTTCTTCTTCTTCTTCTTCTTTCTTCTTCTACTTCTTCTTCTTTTCTTCTTCTTCTTCTCCTCCTCCTCCTCTTCCTCCTCCTCCTCCTCCTCCTCCTTCTTCTCCTTCTTCTTTTTAATTTTGAGAAGGTCTTTCTAAGTTACCCAGGCTATGTCAAATTTTCCATCCTCCAGCCTCAGCCTCCCAGGGTGCTAGGATTACAGACATGCATCACCATCCAGCTTGTGTCATTTTAAAAATATGTTAACATGACACTTCGACTTTCAGTTCATTCAATATATACCCAGAAACAGTATTGTTTTGTAGTTATATTTAATTTTTTTAGCTTTCCCTTGTTTTACTCCATGGCTGTTATCAAAAAATAAACCAATAATAAATGCTGGCAGGGCTGTAGGAAAACCAAAATGCTGTAGACTGGTGCAACCAATGTGGAAATCAGTGTGGAGATTCCACAAAAAAACTAAAGCTGGATGTTCCACTTAACCCAGCTATTTGCCTTCTTGGTATCTTCCCCCCAAAATTAAAAGCATCATACTACAGAAATATATGTGCACCCATGTTTATAACAGCACAGTTTGTAATAGCTAAGTCTTGGAAATGGCCCAAATGCCCATCAATAAATAAATAGAAAAAGACGTGGGTTTTTTTATACAATGGAGTACTGCTCAGCCACAAGAGGGATAAACTTGAGACACTTTTAGGTAAATGGCTACACCTTGAAACCATACTCTTAAGTGAAGTAAATCAGACACACATGTATAAATATGGCATTGTTTCTCTGGTGTGAGAAATCAAAAGTGTAAATAAGGACCAAAATGTATAATAGATATTGTGAAATAGGAAGGAATATATTCAAATTGGAAGGGGGCCTAGGAAGGGGAAAGGAAGAAAGGAAGGAAGGTTAAAGAACAAATGAGAAAAGAAGAAAAATATGAAAACAAAGTTTTATAAATAAGGAGGGGAAGAAGAGTTGAAGGGTGGGTAGGGGATTGGGAAACAAAAAGAAAAATCAAGATATATCATGTACAGGTACAAGTTCCCTATGATGAATGTGATCATTATATGTATCTGAATGTACTAAATAACTTAACCAATTTTTAAAAAGAAAAAATGATTGTGAGGTGATACTTTACTGTGGTTTTATTTACATTTCTCTGATATCATTTTAAGCATCTTTTTACATGCTGTTTGGGGGGTTTTTGTGTATGTGTATTTCCCTGAGGCAGGCTCTCAGTATGTAGTTTAGGCTGGAATTGAACTCACTATGTACCCCAGGCTGGCCTCTAATTGGCAGAAGTCTTTTTGCCTCAGCTTCCCCTGTGCTGAAATTACAGATTTGTACCACCACACCTGGATGTCGGCTATTTATATATCTTCTCTGGAAAAACATTTATTCACTTTATTTGTCCATTTTTCAATGAGATTAATTGACATTTTTGCTGTTTACTGTTAAAATTCTTTATATATTCTACATATCAACACCTTAGCAGAAATACAATTCGCACCTAATTTTTCTTATTCCATAGGTTGCCTTTTCATTCTGGCTATGCTTTTGATGTCCTATCCAAGAAGTCATTGCCGAGACCAGTGTCATGAAAATTTCCCTAATGTTTCTCCCAGAAGTTTTCATCTTTTTAGCTTTTTTAAACTCTGAATTATATCTTTGTATGTTTTCCTTTTCATTCCTAGTATTGTTTACCAGTCCCTCCTTTCTGCTTATTTTCTTTGATACATCATATCAGAAACTTGCCTATTCTATCACTTTTTTCAAAGAACTGAATTTTGATTTTGCTGATCTCTGATCTACCATAGCATTAAAATTGTTTTCTGCTGTTTTCCTCTCCTTCTTCCTATTGTCTTTAAGATTTTCTTCTGTCCTTTTCATAGTTGTTTAAGGTGGATATTCATTTCATTAGTTTTGAGAGCTTTTTCCCAAATATAATTTTTTTTTTTTTTGTACTGGGAATCAAACTCAGGACCTTGCTCTTGCAAAGCAGGTGTTTGTGACACTGAGCTATAACCCCAGCAACAAATTATAAATAATTAGGTCTGAATATTTTTCAGATATGTGTTACTGAATGCAAGATTTGCCAGTCATTAACAACTTTATTGACATATCATTCATACACCATATAAATTATCTATTTAAAACAAATAGTTAAATGGTTGCTGATGTAGTCACAGAATTGTGCAACCTGTACCACTATCCAATTTCAGACATTTCCTCACTCCCCGGAAAAACAGCTAACATATTAGGAGATGTTTGTATTTTCCCCAACTCTTTTGTCCTCTCTTAGGCAAACACATATCTACTTACGGGTTTCAGGTTGCCTGTTCTGGACTGTCATGCAACTAGATGGATACAATGCAGACTTTTATGACTTGCATTTTTCACTCAGCATGATTTTAAGGTTCATGGATGTTGTAAGATGTGTCAATACTTCATTGCTTTTGTAACTGAATAACATTCCATTTCGTGGAGAGATTCCATTTTACTTAGTTTTTCATCAGTTGGTAGTATTTGAGCTGTGACCATTTTGGGGCCATTTAAATAATGCTGCTATGAACATCCATGGACAAGTTTTCACATGGATAGTTTCAGTTCTCTCAGATGAAGACCTAGGAGTGGAATTTCAGGTAACTCATATAATAACTGTTTGTTTAACCTTCTGAGGAACTGTCAGGCTGTTTGCAAAGTGAACACAACCTGTTAAGACCCACAACCAGGACCTAAGATTTCTGGTCTCTTCATGCCCCTGCTGGTATGGGCTAGGATCTGTCTTTGGTGACAGCAAGCCTCACTGACATGTAATAGCATTTCCCTGTAGATGTGATTTACATTTTTCTAATATCTAAAGACTTCAGGCATCTTTTCATGCGTCTACTGGAGACTTGTATATCTTCCTTAGAGAAATAGCTGTTTAAATCATATAGCCACTTTCAAATTATGTCATTTATCCTTTTTTTTTTCTGAAACATAATAACTCTTTCCTATTTAGATTGAAAACCCTCAACAGATCATGATTTGAAGACTCCTTTCATTCTATGTGTTGTATTTTCATAGCTTTGCTCCTCTGAAGCAAGTTGTTTAGGCTTTTAATTTTAAAAGTGCAATTTCTTTTACATGTGCATTTATACTATAGCTAAGAAGGCTTTGCATATCCCGTGACATAGATTTATTGGTATGTTTTGCTCTAAGAGTTTGTAGCCTTATCACAAATCTAAAGGTTTATTTTGGGATTCTCTCTTATATTCAATTGATCATTATATCTACCTTTATGCCAGCACCCCACAGTCATGGATAAATGCATCCTGGCTAACACAAGAAACCGTAATGGATATTAAACATATTTCTTCTTGAACAATAATGAAAATACAACATACAAAAATGGCCACTTGGAGTCAATCTCCAAACCAAACCAACAGTGTGAGGAGGCCATGGGCTCTGTCCCCTGAGGAATAACCAAAGTTGTGTGGGTTCTGAAGGTCTTTTGTTAGGCTAAGAGCTTGTAATTGTTATGAATTCCTAGTGAGTGTGTTAACATTATTACTAAGCAGCCATTTCATTCTTGATAATCATTTTTGCCTTAGTGTTTTTGTCTGTTAAATCTTTGCTTACTAAACATCTCCTTGACTGCTTTTGCCCTAGTGTATGCTTTCTTTTCTTTTCTTTTCATCATTTCTCTATCTTAGTTTTTTATTCCAGTTTTACTGGAACTTGGTCACACTTCTCCTATTATTTCTGTTCTTTTAGGGGTGGTCTTTTATGCTATACTATTAAAATTACAAATTCTGAAGATAGTCATGACTATACTTTCATTTTCTATAGACAAGTACATCATGGCAGTTTGATTCTAAGCCACTCTTGGCTTATGTGCACTTATGTTGGTATTTTATCATGCCTTCTTTACATATATGTTTGTTATTATCTCCTTGTTTCCCTACCTATTTACCAGTCTTTC
Source organism: Chinchilla lanigera (assembly GCF_000276665.1). NCBI lineage: Eukaryota > Metazoa > Chordata > Mammalia > Rodentia > Chinchillidae > Chinchilla > Chinchilla lanigera. The sequence continues at coordinate 13,119,517 of NW_004955461.1, forward strand.
TTACTTCTTGAATCTTCTTCTGGGGGTCATTTGTTTTTCTTTCTTTCTAAAATAACTGCTTAGAAATCCCTTCAGTGAATGCTAGTAGAGATAAACTCTCAGATTTCCTATACCTAGATATGTCTGTTTTATACTTACATGTTGTAATGTTTGATGCATTGTGCCGACCTGAGAAGTTTAGAAGTTTAACTAAGTGACTCATCAGGGAGCCAGGGTCCTTACTTTGTAAACGTTCTCATTCTGTGCAAGAGGGCACAGAGATTGTGTGAGTGCTACACCCACCCTGAGGGCCAGGATAGCATGCATACAATAGAAGGGAGGAAAAGAGTCATGTTCTCCCCCTCCCCTTTTTGCTCTTGCTGCTTTTGCTGTCTTCTGCTGCCTTGAGTTATTGACCCTGTGCCATGCCACCCTGCCTTGGAGTCAGCTGAGTATGGACTGAAACCACAAACTGTGAGCTAAATAAATCTTTCCCTCCTTAATTTTGGGTGCCGGGTATTTTGCCTCAGCAATGAGATGAAAGTAACCAAAACATTTGTATATTTATTCTTGAATGCAGCTTTGTTATACCCAATCCTCCACTGACAGTTTTTTGCCTTTTTCAAGGTATTTTCACCCACCCTCAATGATTCTCATGTTGTTTCCATAATCCCAGTTGTCACTTCTGGGTAAAGGATATTCCCTGCCTGATCTTTGGAAATCCCATCCTTATTTTTCTCTAGCTTTAATGCAATATGCTTAGGTATGGATTTACTTTTATTTATTATGCTTTTATTACTTAAGATTTCCATATTATGTGCATCCATGTCTTTCAAGTGTAGGAATGTTTTAGGCATTTTATCTTCAGATTACCGCTTCTGTTACATTTTCTCTCACTTGGTAATCTGATTAGACATATTAGAGTTGCTAATTCTTCCTTTCATGTTCCATAAGCTGCTTTTATATTTTCTCCCACCTATCTTGTTGTGGCATTTGAATATATAATCCAATTCAATAACTCTTTAGCTGTGACTAATCCGTTGTTTAATTTGATAAAGTGTCTTTTCACTTCTAATAATTCTATTTTTAATTCATTACCTTCCTGGCTATGTTTAAAATCAGCTTTATTCATAAATGTCAAGCATATAATTCGATAAGCCTCGACAAGATGTACATATTCAGTAGTCACCACAGTAATTAGAGTATTGAAACTTTCCATCACTCCAAAAAGCCCCCATTTGCCATTTTGCCACCCACCTTCCCTACCTGTTGGCAAGAACTAATCAGCTTTCTATCACATGCTCAGTCTTACTTGAGATTCAATATAATTGAAAGCATACAATATATGATCTGAGTCTGGATTTTTGTAGTTAGTATAATGCTTTTGAGAGTTATCTGATTGCTCTATAGGTATCAGTCATCCATTCCTTGTAGTTTTTGCTAAATATGTCATTGTACCAGCACATCACAGTTCGCTCATCCACTCACTATGTAAAGGCATTTGGGCTGTTTTTAGTCTTTGGCTGTTATGAATAAAATCTTTGTGTGAACATGTTTCAATTTCTCTTAGGTAAATACTTGGAAGTCGGATTGCTTGTTCATCTGGTAATTGTATATTTACCTATGAAAGAAACATCTTGTTCTGCTTTTCCTTGACTTATGCAAACTAGACATCTTGAGATGGTACTTCCGCTAACATTCATAAGTGTTTGGCTTTCTGGCATACATCTGTCCCTACTTCTTCCTTCTCTCTTGATGCTATTTGTGCAAAATTGTCATGGCGCTAAGCACTGTCCACATATTTATACAGATAATTCTCCTCAGTACAGAACTAAGCAGTTCCCTGTGATACTTCTTTTTTGCTTAGATATTCTTTACTCTTATAGTTTCCAGTTTTTCCTTACACTTCTGTCTTTCTCTGTTATTTTCTTTTTGTGATTTCTCAAAACCATATCTTTCCAGTTACTTTATACATTGTCCTTTGCAATAAGATTCCTCTTGGAGAAAAAGAAGTTTCCCTCCTCCCCACTGGGTCCCATTTACTCCAGGCTGCACAGAGTTTGCCTTGTGGCCCCTGATCACCCCCTTGGATGAAGGATATTCTTCCCTAGATTCCTTGTCCTTTTCTTTGTTTCTCTCCAGCTGTCTCCAGCTAATGACTTTCAGCAGGTTCCTATGAACTAACTTGTATCTCTACTTTTAATGATCCTATAAGACCTCAGCTCTAGTCTCACCCCAACAGTCAATGTATGTGTCACCTAAATATTGCCAACATATCTGCTCTTATGAAGGAGGAAATCATGTACCATATTAGCCATATTCCCTTCTATGGCTTCCCCTGTCTTGCTACATCAGTTACCATTCAACCTAACTGATTTCCCTCTTCCAGACATTTCTTGATCATAATATCTGTCCAATTTATTTGTCATTATTAGTTTTTAATATTTTATATCTATACCATCCCTTCTCAACTATCTCTTTTTGGAGAAGAGCTATATGATGGCTTTCATGCTGTCATCCCCAACCACTGACCTAGAAACATCTGTTGGACAATTTAGTCTTTTCTCATGATTAGTCGTTTAACTTACAGACTCTTCTCTGCTATTTCCCTTCCCTCCCTTCATTCCATGTAACTCTCTATCTTAAGAACTACAGAAATTTATTTATGTGATAAGCCTGCTATCTATTTACATATAAATATATTTACTTATGTATAGCCTGCTTTGTCTTATCTGGATATTTGCTTATGAAATTCTCTAATCTCTAATTTGATATCGTGGGCATTTTCAGGTGTTGCAAATCTTTACAAGCACTGCTTAGCACTTTATAGCAAGTACTGTTCCATTATGTATAGCTGCCACTTTCTCACCCACCTGTACTTGATGGATCTCAGCTAACATGCCAGTTTCTTGGGGGATGTTTGTGTGACCTCCTAAGTGTAAGAGGATGTCTTCTGTGCTCCTAGCACCCAGAAGTGATCTTTATTGTGACAACTTTACCCTCTCCATCAATTTTCTTATTACTTCCCTGTGCTACCAATAGACAATGAGGTGAAGGAGGGGCACTAACTGTGAAGTTTCACTATTATGTTCTGTTTCTAACCTAATGCTTGGCTCATTACAGATGCTAAGATGATATTTGTTGAACTAAAGAAATGCTAACTATGCTTATACAACCAGGATAATCTTTCAGATTTACTCCCATATTTCTTTCCCTTCCCCATCACCTTCCCTGTTAGATTAACAGTAGGAGTGCAGAGCTACAAAGACACAATAATCAACTTTCACACAAGGAAAAAGGATTACAAAGTCTAATAATAATCTGATGAGCCAGGCTATTTTCTTGAGGAAGGCATGTTCAAAATGTTTATATGATCATTTTGCCATTTCAATAACTCAGGATGGAGTGTTTAGCTATGAAAATTTCTTCTAAAATAACATTTCCCTAACACCATTAAGGCTTGGTAAGAAGCGGGGGGAAAAAGAAAGGACATGGGGTAGCAAAGGAAAATCCTTTCTCCTCCCCATCCTAGAGCAGGATCTAGTGGGAAGGGGAGGATTTGTTTATTTATTTGTTCACATTTGACAAACTGAAAATTACACTGTACTCATTTTTACAACATGACTTTATTTACTTTCTTTGATCTGATGGGTATTTTCAAATGCCAGTGAGTAGTCTTTATAAGTATTGCCTAGCACTTTATTGCAGGGATCCACCATCATTCTGCAGCAGGAACAGAGGCTTCTCACCTGTAAGTGAGGAAAGGGATGGTTGAGATCATATGTACCCCTTTTGGGGCCTGGAACAAAGTGAGTGATCACTTTCCTTTGGCTTCATTCTGCCTCTAACACAGTGGATGCCCCTCAAAGCTGGAACACTCAACCAGAACATCTGTGTCCTAGTCTGAGGCTACTGCTCTACCAGTCCTGTAGACGCAGACATCCCTGTGTCAGACAGAGACCTTCAAACTACTGTGTGGAGATGAGCAATGACCAGGCAGGATGGGAAGGAAGTCTGAGCAGTTCTCTACCCTCCTACTTCCCATTCCTATCTAATGGCCATTCTCAGACCTTTAATTTTCCTATGGCTTCCATTACATTTAATTGCTTCCTAAAGGACATCTGGGTCAGAAGGTCAGCGCCAAGTAACTTCGTCTGCAGATGAAGGACAGTTCTTTTCCTGAAAGATGGAAGATTCATCCATGAGTCACTAAACACTGAGAATAAATGAGGCATGTGGAGATGGCTACCTACATGTATTTCCAAATATATCACTAGGTAAATAGCCATCAGGTGTTATCTCTTGGACTCTTAAACAGAACCAGGCTTTCATAAAAGTGTTACCCCACACACACACACACAGGTGTGGACACAAACATAAAATGCATTATTTTAACTACAAAAATCAATGTTGAAAGGTAAAAGGAAATATATATTTTCCCATTATTTTTTGAATGAAATAAAATGCCAGATTTTTTTCTTTCCTACATGTTTGCAGAACATGAAGTATAAGTTCACTTTAGGGTGTAAAAACATGTACATAGCACAACTTGATTCTTTTTTAATCCCACCCCCCTTCCCATACATCTCCCTTCCTCTGTCTTTAAATCCTTTGCCCATTTTCATCATCAATATTACTATCTTTTTCATGTTTATGATATATAATGTTTACATTCATTGTGAGTATTTGTTACAGGTACATTACACGTCTGAAGTCTTTTATAATTCCAATTCTCCTCCCCTTCCTCTTCCCACCCTCAGTCACCTGGATTCATTCCCATTTGCAAAAGATCTGTCTCCCTCTGTCCTTCAATCAATCCTTTATTTTGTCCTTTATTTGTACTCTGCCTTATTCAAATGAGAGATGCCATTCAGCATTTAGGTGTGTGTATGTGTATGTGATTTACTTCATAGGAGCAAGGGCCTAACATCCTTCATCTTGGAAGATGAGCAGGAATCTCTCCATGGAGACGTGTAGACACATGCATTGTCCATTGGTACAAAAAGTTGAACAATACCTTAAAATGGGAGTCAAAGAACCAAAGAGCTAGTCCTAGTATTCCTGACATTAAAGAAGTAAACTTTTGTTTGTTCCTATTTCCTTACCTATGAAAACCTATGATTTACGTATGACAAAGAAAACTTATGAGGATCACGTATTCTCATGTCTGGGAAAGTATTTTTAACCCTCCAAAAGACTGAGATTTTAAGTTTCACTGAGCTGTGTTTCACTGTTTCACTGAGCTGTTTCTATGTCTCTTAATTTTCCTTGTGATCCTAAAAGAGGCACCATTCTAATCCTGTTCTGAATCTGATAGAAATTGCAGTCTCTTGACCAAGCCCACACAGCTACCAAGCAATAAAATCTAGGAGTAAATCCAAGCAGACTCTTAATGTTGCAGCTAAAATTAAAAGTAAAGAAGCGAACATTAAGTAATATATGTCTGGTTACCTGGAAGGAGGTCTCCAGGGGTGTGATTCAATACTTTCTCCTCAGTCCATTTCCCTGCCTCAAAATTATCATTCACTGATTTGTTCATCCATTCATTAACTTAATAATTTATTTAGTGATCTCTGTTATCCCTGCAATCCCCTGCTTAACATATATTAGCTAGACCTGATGTGGCAAGCAAGTTCAACAAGAAAGGCTCTCACAAGAAAACCAAAAAGGCAGGAATGAATAAAGCTTTATTAAGCCGACTAACGGACAGTCTCTAACCAAGAGCCAAAGAAAATGTCTGCCCCGATCTGGGTTTCACCTTCAGTTTAAGTACATTTTAGGTTTCCATAGTACCCATTACCTCATTTTTGGGAGTTTTACAAGAATGTCACACAATTATCATGAAGTTTACTTCTTCTAGAAGGTCAGACAGCCAACTTCCAAATGACCATTGCAATTTAATTTTTAGCTCACTTCCCAATTTGTCCTGTTTGTTCTGTTCCCATTTTATGGCTGTGCTCTGCTGAGTTGATAACTAGCCAAGGTGACTGGGATGAACTATAGATTAAGTGAACTTTAAGTGACTGCTCTTAATATGGAGTTAAAAACAGAAAATGGAGTCTCTCTTGCCCTATCAGAGTAAACCTCAAAAATCCTCAGAGACCCTATTAAGGTTCATTTATCAATGAGAAATTGAGGCACAAAAAATTCTGAGTAACTTTCTGAAGCTTGGAGAGGTAGAGCATTTGAGCTGTGACTAGAATCCATGAATCTTACTTGCCTTCTGGACCAAGACTGATGCAATTCCATGTTCAGACCCAAGCCAAACAGCTCAGACTCAAACCATGCATGTTCCATTTTTGCTTCTTGACCCTTGCTGTGGCTACATCCCTTCCATGGATGGCTCTGCTCTGGAGGGCTGTACACTGAATGGCTTTGCCCTGGCTGGTTCTACCCTGAATGGCTCCATCCAGAACAACTTCAATCTTGATAGCAGCAGTGGTGTCCAGCTGGCTGCCTGCTCATTCTCTCAGTCCATACCACTGTTTCCATAAAATTAAAAGCTATACTGTTCCTCTCACAGCAGCCCCTCCCATTCTCCTAGCCTCTATCTTTAGACTTACATTATTCTACTTTTCTTCTTTATTCCCAACCCCATTTCTAGTCTCCTGGGAGCCCATCGCTGCTTTGCTGTCATGTGGATCTCACTTGGCTTAGTCTCAAACTCTACCTTCTCTAGCCAGTCTTCTTGTTCTCTGGTTTCCCATTCAGAGCTCAGTTTCTCCTGTAAGAGGGGGATACCCAAGCACCAGTGGCCTGGGAACGTTCAGAGGACACTATGAGAGAGGGCAAGTGAGGAGCCTGGATGCAAGGCTCAACATCAGCACCCAGTTCCCATTCAGCTTGGTTAACACTGAGGTTAAGATCATTAGCTCTCCCAAGTACTGCCATTTCTACCCAGGGCATCCTCTCATTCCCCTCCACCACCAACCACATGGGCTCACCCTTGAGGCATCATCTTCACACTCAGCCTGTTTTTCTAGGAAGACTTTTCTGGTACCTAATTTGAGTAGATGGCTCACCTGTGAGCACACCATATTAACACTTATCTGAGTACTGATTACCCTTAGTGTCTTAGCTGACTGCTCAGCGAGTCTCCCCATTTGCTCCAAGAGCAACATGGAGCCATGTCACTTTCGCTGCATGCCCCTGGCATACATCTTGTGTCTGGCACATATTAGTTCTAAATATATGTTTGTGGATGAATGCAAAATAGAATGAATAAATGAATATGATGATCACATCTCACACCCACAAAGGTTGGGGATATTTATGCTATTGGGTCATTCTTCTACAATTACATTAAAAACCTAGTTTTCTTGGGGATTGGAAATTAGATTACAACTCCATTTTAAATGAACAGGAAGACAAATAGGTCCTTAAAGTACTTATGAAGAAAATTCAATGTATGACATTTAGGGGACAATGTCAGGATACTGCTTATTGCAAGTAGTATTACCAATTGTGGAGGTCACAGTGGTGTGGACCTAAAGGAAGCCACAGGAGGGGTTTCATCTAATCTCTTCCCTCTACATTGGAGGTGACTGAGGCCAAGGTCAGGGGACATTTGGCCCAAGTTCTGAAAGAATCTGTAGCCGGAGGTCATTTCCCTAGCCCCCACCTAGGACTGTATCTATGCACTCTGATTACATGCAGTTTCTACACCAGAACACTGAGATGTAAGGCTAACACCTCTGTTAAGGTTACTCTCCTGAAGAGCTCTTACCATTAACCAGAATACACCTCCATCTTTGTCTGTGCTGGGAAGAGTTAAGATCACCAACCTGGGCACTGAAACACAGGTCTTTAAGATTGGCCATGGGCCATGGAGCCCTCGGAGGACCCTACTGGATAAAGGTGTCTTCCCATATAGCTTTGGGCCATGCCACAGTTATTCCAGTTATTTATTCCAGGAGTGGAATTTACTTCTCTGCATGTGGCCTTCAGTTGCATTCCCAATCTGACCTCTAGTGGGTGAGGGTGTGAGTAGCTGAGGTTGAAACTAGGCACTGCATGGCCCCATGGCTGACTCCAATAAGAACTTAGACTCCAAAGCTTATATGGGCTAACCTGTTTGACACAATTTATTCAAGCTGTCACATGTCCCTGCTGCAGAACGAAGCACTCCCTTCATAGTTCCATGGGAGGGACAACCAGAGGATTATGCCTTGTCTCTTCTGGATTCCTTTCCATATATCCTCTGATGGACAGATTCTAACCCTAGATTTTTTCTTTAATAAGCTGGAGCCATAAACAGCAGGTTTTCTGAGTTCCATGAGTCCTTGTAATAACTCAGCAAACCTAAGGATGCTTTCAGAGACCTAAGAATCCCCCTATTCCATTTGTCAGCTGACACACACAACTGCTTAGGGTGTTCTTGCAAGACAATGCACGTTATAGACCATACTGATTATATCAGTGAACTTTAACTATATGATGATACCAAACTTTGTAGCCTGAGACAAGTGCTCATGTATCTCACAATTCTGCACACTTCAGTTTGGGTTGGAACCAGCTAAGCTAGTCTTCTGTACTCCATGGGCTTGCTCAGGGGTCAGGTGCCAATGAGTTCTTAGCTGTGCATTAGAGACTATCTGGATACCACAGCAGGCAGTCAGGGAGATTGGAGCAAGTGTCTGTCTTCATCCAAAGGCCAGCCCTTGCTGTTGTGCACCAGCAGACTTGCAAGACCAGTAAGAGGGAAAGCCTTCACTGCAAGACGGTTCAAGAGTCTGCTGTGTCATGTCTGCTAATATCCCACTAGTCAGAGAAATTCACATGGCCAACCCGAGTCAACGGACAGAGAAACTGATTCTGTGCTACGTACCTGGCAAGGACCTTGAAGCACAGGAGAATTTGCAGCCATTTTTTGGAGTCTATCACAATGGGACACCAATGATCTGTGGGAGCCTGGCATCAAACTGTGACTGACAGACAGCAGGCTCTGAGTAGGGATATAAAGCCAACAGGCCTTGTCACACTCTTTGAGGAGTCTCTTGCAAGGGAAGATTGTCACCCACAGCTGGGTCAGTAAAAAGACAAAGCAAATACTCCACCTCTCACCACAGATGAACAAAACTGAGTTTCACTTTTGTGTCCAAAAAATAAGTAGGAGAAATTATTCTAATGTTTCAAACACAAACAGAATTGTCTTACACACGATGCTTTGTAGAATTTCCTCCAACTCAGTTGTAACTTGTGTCCTCTGGATGATTTTTGAAATAGGAGCTATTATCCCCATTTTATTGAAGAGGAAGCAGAAGCTAGGAAAGGAGGTATAGGTTGCCCACCCAGATCTGTAGACTACATATGACCCCACTCCCATGGCCATCAGTACACCCTGCTGTCTTCTAATCAGCACACCAGTCCCACTTTGAAATAGATTCCCTTGCTCCTCCACATAGATACAGAGATGGACACTCATAGCAGTGAGGAAGTAGTGGTCATGAAGTCCTGAAAGTCACCTCTGCAGTCATTACACTAACCCCACAGGCACAACTATATTCAGATGCTAACACACAGAAAATACATCAAGAACACAGTGAAAGCAATGTACAGAGCTACCTTGAAGGAGCACGAAGCCCTTGTGATGTCTCTTCATTGGTTTTGATGATTTTGCTTGTTTAGGTCCAAGTAGCACACAAGGATGTATAGATCTGAGCAAGAAAAATTTTATTTCAAGTAGTTAATTTAGAATATGAATGATCACAAAGAATGAGCTCTCAGTTTGGAGTGAATGACAGTAAAAGAGACAAATATAATCAGCTGGTGTGAGGACATCATTGCCATGCTGGTTACACTGGTGTCTCCCCGATCAGGCTGCACTTTGGGACCAGAAAAACAAGCATTCCAATGATGTTTCTGCCATGAAGAGTCACCAGAACAGCAAGACACAGTATTATAACTCTGTAAGAAGTGCCGGAATGGGGAGGTGTCAAAAGGGAAGCTGCTGAATCTAAACAAAGTGCCCTCTAAGACTGGAGCATAAGGCAGTTCAGTCACAGGGACAGAACATACAGTGGCATATGAGAAAGTTTGTCCATAGTGGTGCCCCTCCTAGGATACAGGATTTAACAGCTCAGCAGACTCCTGGAAGAAAAACGCTGCTATAACAGTTAGTGCACTCAGTACAAAGTGAGACCCACATTGAACAAAAGAGGCATACCAGCACTTCCTGGTATATGGGAGAGAGGGACATTTGATAACTATGGAAGCCAAGAGGAGCAGCCAGATGACTGCTAGACAGCAGGACCTGGATGGCACAGACGATGTCAGAGAAATAATGTGGGAACCAGAACAGGTTCACAGT
>NW_004955461.1:13130833-13141026 GCF_000276665.1 Chinchilla lanigera
AGTTAACAGTTGTTCTACTGTCTTCTATTTCTTTACTGAAAGAAACTGTCAATGAGTCCTTGATTGATCAATATTGCATGTCTCTGTCTGTTTTCATGAGAAACCACTTTGAAGATATCAATATGCGATACAACAAGCATTAATTTCCTACCACTTTGTTTGTAACTCTGTATTGTCTGTACTGTTCTTTTGCTATATTGTAAAATGTTGTCTGTCTGTTAATGTTTTCCTCCTTTTATTTTTAAAGTTAAAAAAATGGCCTTGCTTGTGGTGATGGGATTGTGGGTGCTCAGATAACAGATTCCAGATTCATACCATGCAACTGTGGACCTCAGATCATAGATCCAAGGTTCATAACAGACAACATTTTACAAAATAGCAAAAGAACAGTACAGACAATACAAAGTTACAAACAAAGTGGTAGGAAATTAATGCTTGTTGTATATCACATATTGATATCTTCAACGTGGTTTCTCATGAAAACAGACAGAGACATGCAATCCAAGGTGAGGATGCCGAGATAATAGAGTTCTTGTTCATGACCACAGGGCTGTGGATGTGAGATATTAGAGCCCTGGTTCATGACTATGGGGCTACAGATGCTGAGAAAATGGGGCTGTGAAGCACTCATTCTCTAAGCATGGGGTTGTGAGTCTGAGATAATAGAGGCCAGGTTCATAACAATGGGGGTGTACATGCCGAGATAATAGAGGTCAGGTTCACAAACATCGGACTGTGGATCTGAGAGAAAAGAGTTCAGTGAGTAGACTTGAATGACCGGCAAAGCTAGGGCTTGAATAGGACATGAGAGGATCCTATGGCACAATAGATAACAGACACTCTCAGGTGCTAACCATACACCCCATGATCCTGAGTGCAACACCTCCCTTCATCTTCATCCTAAGCTCTTGTACTGCCTCACCCTTGTCTTTTCTCTAGTTGGCCATAGGGAGGATAGGTAAAACCAACATAATGTTCTAAGATAAAAATAGGCTCTCTGAGCTCACCTCATGGTCTTCCTCTTTCTCTGAGTGCCTAATTGGGGCAGACTAGCAGTGTAGTTCTCATGAACCCTCACTTGGTTCTTGGTTTGGGAGAAAGGAGATATAATACTAGCAAAGACCAAATAGACCAATGGTGTGGAAGAAACAATCCCATATTCTGGGCCAAAACAGCAAAAAAAAATACTGTCACATCCCAAGGGAAGGGCAATGTCCCTCAAAGGACATGGTGCCAGTGCTCATCACATCTCCCCTTCATTCACCAGTCTAGCCCCTTCAAGAGGTCTAGGATATTGGCAGCAGACCATTGCTCACTCCTGTGCAGCTGGTGTGCCAGAACAGTCTCTGGTAGGGTAGATCTTCACAAGCAGGACATGATCAGGGCTCAGGCAAACTTTCCTATTTCATCCTGATGAGAAAGGAGGGTCAGAAACAGCTACACTCACTAGAACAGAAGAACATACATCATAATCCTAACCCACAAGCCACTCTACAACGAAAGTGCAAGAGCCTGGACCTCCTGAATATCAGAAGAACATCCAAAGAGACCATCATCATTATTTCTTGCTCAGCTGCTTATTGCTTCAGCAGCTGAGCAAGAGATGGCAGTTCCATTGGAGGAAATTTTACTCCAGAAGGAAGAACATGTACCTCATGCTCATGGTTTGTGGGAAAAGAGTTATAATATTAGTAAACACCAAATAGACCTAGGGGTGCTCCTCACCAGTGTTGTGGTCTTTGGAAAGACAGAGTTGCCCTTCAAAGCAAAATTATTTCTGCTTTCACCTCATACCACTAGGAAGGGAAGACAACATCAGAGACAGCAGGTTTTACACCTGTGCTTACTGCTTTAACCTACATAGAGAGTGTCTCAGAGGATGGTCAGCTTGGAGTGGGATCAGAGCATATGGGGCTTAGCAGCAGACAAGAGCTGCAGGGACAGTGCCCTGGGTCATCTCAAATAGCAGACCCCACTGCATTATAGAGAACTACAGTGGGGAGAGGGGTCATATAATGTGTGCATCAAGTTCCTTGGGGAAATTGTATTACAGGTCTCCAGGTCTATAATGGAAGGTCTTGTCATCTCTCAGAGAGAATCACACACCTTCTAAAAACAGTCACTTGTGTATGAGAAGGCCTTGGTAGAGTGACTGTCAATGGGACCATGAGCAGAGACCATGAGATCCTCCAAATCACAAGGTTCAGTGACAACTGTCACTTCTGGGAGTGGACATTGACAGAACTAGAGATACAAACTAGCAACTCAAGCAGATGACCACACAGATGCTTCTCATCTGCTCACACACGCAGCAACACACCAGCCCCTTCTGACAAGCCAGTGGAAGAGAAAGTGGCAAACCTGGGTCCACAGTGGGGTGGTTTAATATGTGGGTACAAGTCAATAACGAACCCATCTACAAACTGAAATAATAACTTTTAGTTCTTGGAGAGGTTGTATCAAGTATTGATACATTCAGGAAATACACTGGACAAGACACTTCTGCTGCTACTAATGCAAATGTTACTGGCATCACCATGAAAGTGAGAAAAATCCAATGGGCAGTGGATCATGAGACTTGCACTCACTTTTCTTCCCCTGCCGATATCCCAGCTCTGATTTCTGTTCCATGTCCCACTTTCTCCCAGATGACAAGCCTGTATGCCAGTGAACTTGGTTGATTTATTGGACTTCTGCTTCAGAATTAGCCTACCTCAAGTCTCAGAAGAGAGCACCTTCTTGCCTATGCTTTCTGGAGCCAACTGAAAGAATACCAAAGCAGGAGATCAATTGCAGTACTTTAGTCAGCTTAAGGGAAATCAAAATCTCTTCATCTTTACCTATGCACCTGCTTCCAGGAGAGGACAATGCATAGAAATGCATATGTGCACACCTTCACACAATAGGTGTTTCCACATCTGCTGAGAACATCCCAGAAAGGAAAAACAGAAAACAGACAGGACCCTCCCAGTAGGCAGAGAGGATGAATGAGGCCATTAAGGAATACACCATCCCCTAACCTGACACATCTTAGCAGAGGCTCACATCCTTATCCTCTAGGGCAGAAGTTGAAAATTGGCAGGCTCAAGGTCAACCTGCCTCACAGATTAAGTTTCATTTGTCCTTAGTGTTGAAAAATACACTCAGTGTCTAATATTTAATAGTGAAAAGATGTGTCATAATAATGTGGATTTCAAGCTTGTCTTTAGAAGTAAGATACTCTGACAACACTCTTTACACCTTCCCTCTTGGCCACCATGGTCTGGTCCCTCTGCTCTCAATAAGATAGGCACATTTGGTCCCCAACCCTGAGCATTCCTTGATATTTAAGGCCTAAATAGGTCTGCTTCTCTCATGTTTGTGACTCAACTAACCCTGTTGTGTATTTTAACTTGTAATGTGCACTTGAAAACAATACCCTCTTTTAAAATAAGGATGCAAGACTCAGAAATCAGAGGAGATCCATGAAGGGGCACAGGACAAAGCAAGAAAAACAGTTGTATTACAACTTCCATTTTTCCTTCAAGGCCCACTTCCATGACCACACAATGTCTGCAGTATTTCAGCCTATATTATTCTCTTCCATCTGAATTGTAAAACACTGGATTCTATTAGCATTTTCCAATGACCCATCTACTGACCTGGTATTTCTGTGCATATTCACTTATGCTTATCATCTGTGACATTGAGTTGCCTCAGAAAGAGATAACACTGTGAATCAAACTCAAACCAGCTTCCCAGCAGATAATGTGCCACAGTGGGATGAGCTCAGATATGGAAGTCAAATGGAACTGACTTTGGTGCCTTCAGAACTGACTTTGGTGCCTTCAGAAAGTTCCTTGCTATCTCTTAGTTTCTTTCACTTCACATTTCAAACAGGCCCGTAGTTTCTATTCAGGATGGCTGCTGCCAAGGTAAATGAAAGAAAATATGAGAAAGTGGCCTATGCAGTCTCTGCTACATGAGTATCAGCAATAGTGATTTCCCTCCCTTGCGAATAACATTCATTATGGAAATAGAGAACAGCCAGTGAACAAATAAAAAGGAGCAAGATAGCAAAGAGGCAGGGCAGAGGAGGAAGTTCACAGCCTGCTTGTGATTTTGCAGCCCTAGCTATGAGCGAGGCACCAAAAGAACCATATGGCTCCATCTGACAACCACAGCTACCTATGGGCTCACTAAGATTTCATATCTCCATTTTCATACGAAGAGACTCAGATTAAAGGCATTGCCAAATGTTCAAGGCATTGCCCAATGCCAAGAACTAAATGGAGGAAGAATCTAGCTTGCCTTCATGTCTGTGTGTTTTACCTGTGCGCCTTTCCACACACCTCACTGCTTTCATCTGCAAAGGCAGGAGCACTGAAATCTGGCACTTGCCTAGATATCCCCTTGTTCCTGGAACTAGAAGCAGCCCTGAGTCACTGTGGGCCAAGAGTCCAATATCAACAGTAAGTCTGAGCTAGGACTCAGGAGAGATACTGTGATTGACTCCCTGAAGAGTAGGTCAAGGGCTTCTGGGCACACCAAGTCACCTTTAGCCAAGGCTCCTTTCTCTTCCCAGTATGGTCTTGGAGGATGAGTGAATCTTCAAGGCTGCTCTTCGAATCTATGAATGCAAAAGCTCATTTCCCACCAAAAGCCAGGCCCTGGAAGGCTGCCAAGCAGGGGGCAAAGTTAGGAGCAAGATTCTGAGGCCAGAGGCAAGTGGCTTTTAACTAAAACAACAAAGGGGCTTCTTGGACATTGGTTCCACCCATTAGTAAGTGTCTTTCTCCAATATTTCTCCTTCTCTCTTTGTCTCATCATCGGTAATCCACCAGTGGAAAAGCTTGGAGTCCAAAGCACCTTCCCCTTTTGCACCAGACCCTATAGTGAGCAGTGAGGAAACTGGAAGAACATGCCACTTTTACTTCAAGCATATCCTAGTCCAGAGAATGAGGCAGACAGGTAAACAGGTGAGTTGTGATGGTAATGGGTCACTGGCAGCATGTGGTCTTATAAGAACCTAAAGTTGAGAGGCCAAGATGGCCTGGTGGGGAGATGAAGGCCTACAACATTTCACAGAGCTATTGTGGAGCTAAACAGACCTCCAAATTGGAGCTCAGCATCTGGAGTGAAGTGTTCCAGAAGGCCAGACAAAGGTCATAGTAATACTAATGATGATAGGCCCAAGTTACCACATAAATTGGAAAAATGAGGCTTGTGAAAATGCAAGGAGAGAAATCATCACTGTGATGCAGCAACTGTGTCCATAACTGATGTGTGGTCCTCACTCTGTTGCCTGGACAACAAAATCTACAAGATTCCAGTCCCTAACTCTTGTCCAGGTATTAAGCCTGTGATGGGAATACTGACTTTACTGCAATGCCCTATGTCACACCTACAATTTTGTATTGGTCAGCAGCTGATATGCAAGGAAGACTCTGCAAACGTGTGTCATTCAAACACACGTGGCATCTCAGCATATTTTGGCCCTTTGGTTATAAAGCAGCTCTTACTCTGATCCTGCTAGAAGGCAGAGCATTGAAAGTAGGACCTCCTGTGGATGGATCACCCCTGATGCTGATCTACACAGTGCCCCACTGTTATGGTTGATACATTGTGTCCGCTTGGGGAGTCTAGAGGTTTGGCTAAGTGACTCAGCAGTTCTGCATTTAGGGTGAAAAGGACATGCCCTTACCCTTCGGGGATGTTGTTTATTGTGTTAATTTGAGAAGTTTAGAAGGTTAACTATATGATTCAGCAGGGAGCCAGGGTGCTTACTTTGTATTCATCCTGAGCCCATGCAAGAGGAAGGCATGCAGAGGATGTGGGTGTAGAGGACCACCCCAACCTCCCCAGAGCAGGTACACTGCATGAAAAAAGGGAATTGAGGAAGGACTGGCTGCTGGTTCTTTGGAGGAACTCCAGGCTTCGCCTTCAGCTTGGTCATCTCCTGGCTTCTGATCCAGACTGTTCTCCTTCTGCCTGGGACTCTTCAGCCTTCTGGTGTAGGCTCTCTCACCTTCATGTAGATTCTTCAGCATTCCATCACAGACCCATCAGCCCCCTGATATGGACTTGCACAGACAGAGCAGTGAGCTCCAGGCCCGGGGCTGGGCTCTTCAATCTCCAGTGTGCAGACTCCCTCCATGAGCTTCCTCGTCCAACTCTGTGGCTGACCATTGTAAGCCAAAGTTTTAATTTCTTGTACAGTTCTACATCTTGTGTTATATCTGTTTCTCTAGTAAACCCTGACTGATACACCCACCAAGTGTTGATGGGAGCCAAAGGACCTTTGTCCTTTTTGTAACTACTAACTCCTACTGTGGGTTTCTCCATTTTCATATCTAGCAATGTGGTGCTATAGCCCTGCTACATGCGTGGTGGTGACTCCAAAGACAACAACAGATGAAAGTTATCTTCTTACCTTTGTACTCTATGCCAGGTGAATTTCAGTGCAATTCACTCACTCATTCAGCAACTCAAATCCACATCAAAACCCAGGGAGGCAGCTTCTGTAATAACTCCTCCACTATAAAAGAAGAAACCAGGACACAGGCATCATGCTCAAGGTCACATGGTGAATCAAGGGTGAAGTAAACAAGGCAGAAGAGATTGTTGCCCTGGGGTGCTTAGAATCTCTTGGATGTGACAGCCATCAAACTAACACACCTCGTAATGTCACTAGAAAGTATCCTTTGTGCCTTAAAAGAATCAGATGGAATAAGACAGAAAAGCAGGGCAGGCATTTTGGAATAATCTTCTTACCTTTTTACAGGGATAATAAGCAGGAAAGAGCTCTCCAAGGCAAGGTTTTTGAAGACAATGGCTAGATCTGGGGAAGAATCCAGGCCCAGCCTGCCCAAGGAGAAAGATAAGGGCATGCAAAGTCCAGGTGTCAGCTGGAGCACTGGAGGGAGGAGCACTGCAAAGGGCAAGGATAGGGAAAAAGGAGGGGCAGGGATGAGGACAGAAAAGTCTTAGATCTTGCAGGGCTTTGGGGCCGATAAATTGATGGAAATGAGTTTAGAGAAGCTCAGCTGCCATCACAGGTCTGAGGCTACTGAGTCCAGAGGACCAGTGTTTGAAAGAGCAGGATCCATCAGTAAGGGGCTGTCTGAGGGAGCTGTGGGCAGCAAGAACAGCAGGGGTGAGGTTCTGCCTCTGTCTAAACAGTGTCCATATGTGGGCCCTGGGGCTTTGCTCTCCATGTCCAAGCTCCACGAAATGATGGACCAAGGAATGGCAGGGATGTGCTGACATGAATACCTCTGCATCCCTATTGTTCTCCTCCTTTTCTCCCTGACATCAGTGGGGTTTGAAATGCTCTCCTGGTAAGAGATACAGAATTCTGAAGCTACTCATAAAATCATGGCATAATTGATTTGACAGAAGTTTCCCAATGAAACTAATATCCCTATTCCTTTTCTTTCAAGGCAGTGAGATCCCCCCAGGTAAACCTGGTTCTCTGGGGAGGCCCTGGGGATGAAAAACGTGTTAGTTAGACAGGAATCTGCTAAGCCAAAATTCAGAGGAGGACTGGGACTTCTTTTCATTTCAGAAGGTTAAAAGAAATAGATCATATTTATTCTTCTACTGGGTCACTGGGGGAGAGTTTGGAAAA
Source organism: Chinchilla lanigera (assembly GCF_000276665.1). NCBI lineage: Eukaryota > Metazoa > Chordata > Mammalia > Rodentia > Chinchillidae > Chinchilla > Chinchilla lanigera. Next base: position 13,138,443 of record NW_004955461.1, read on the forward strand.
TTTATACCCACAGACAATCAACTTGGTATCGAGGAGGGACTGATGCTCCAAGCTGCGAAGAACACTTAGCAAATTCTCAATTTTCGGTTGTTTATCCTTTCACTGTGATGCATAATCACTATTTCCTTAAGAAAGACTGTTTCTTAATCAGATTTGACTTTGCAAATCTTGTATTTTCCCAGAGAGGACATGCACATGGCTGCCTTTACCTGATAGCAGATTAACACTAATCTTGCTTCTTGCCAAAAAAAAAAAAAAAAATTACAGGAAATTCAATTGAAGATATTAAAATACTATTACAGAACTTCAGAGAGCAAAAAGCATCCAGCCACACATCCTCACCCAATATGGCCTCTTCCTTAACCTCCTGGCCGTTCACTAGGTCTTGTCTTCCAATATTCTTCTCTACCAGGGTGGGGCCATAGCTGCTGTCTCTGAAAGGCCTCTAGCTGAAGACAGTGCTTTTTTGTCAAAGAGTAGCTGCTTCTGCCATGCCAACCTCTGGCATGCTCCTCCTTTCTTATTGCCCCTCACTCCCACCTTACTGCTCTCCCAACAAATAATATAGGTTGTGGCCACATTGGGCAAATCCTTTAGCCTCTCTGAGCTTTAATTTTCCAATCAAGAAAACTGGCATAATAGTAACACTGGTGATATCTTATATCTTATGGTATTGTGCTAATTCCATTACATAAATCACTCCCAGCATATAATTGTTAAAAGATACCAGGTTCCCCAGTGTCCTCTTTCATGCTCTTGTTGTCCTATTCAAAGAATTGGACAAGACAAGTGATAGTGATTTTACATTTATTAAAGGTACATTCATCAAAGGAATGAAAGATACGAAAAGAAGGGAAAAGAAGGGCTCTCAAAAAAAGTGCTCTGCAGAGTGATTGTGGGCCAGATAAAGTAGAAAAAGGAGTGCAACCTACAGAGTATAGGGTGAGCTGGTGAAAAGGCTCACAGCAGCCATGAGCTTAATGGCCACCATCTTTTATACTACCATCCTGACATGAGATCTAGGCCATCCTACAAAAAACCTGCTTGATCTTATATCAGAGGAACTGAAGATAGCATCATCTGCTTAGTATCAGGTACAGGGTTCAGAAGCTGTTCTGCACATATGTCCTGGCATGTTTGACAATTCATGCCCACTTGCACAGCTCATTTGCCTTGCCCTAATTTCTTGCTTCCCTTTGTTAATGAATGATGCCATCATCATGGACATCCTCATTTTCATCACCATCAGCATCGTGAGAGACTTTACCTTATTCAGGTTCATCATCATTTCACTGTCACTTTATGAATAGTGCAAGACAACTCTGAATCCCTACATATTTTCACATGCTTAGGCATACAAAGCCTTCATGGCCCTAGTTTTCTTTCAGTAAAAATTCTCCTTAGACCAATCACTCAACACCTTTTCCTTCAGTCCCATGTGGCTGTTAGGGTGCGATACCAACTTCATTGGCTTTGGGATCCACCTGAGGAATTGGTAGAGCACACTTTTGAGTCTATCTTGATAGTTCATTGAGGCGTGGCCTTGGGGTCTAGTGCCCCTTCCTCTCTCTAGCATTGCTCCCTTGCTCTGCCTTCTAACCCTTATGAACTAATAAACTAATTTCCTTCCATACTCTTTGCCATGATGTTTCTGCCTTGGAATCAGACAACCACAGATAGAATCCTTTCCAAGTGTGAGCCAAGTTAAACTGCTCCTTCTTTAAGTTGTGGATGTTGGCTGTTGTGTCCTGGCAACAGGAAAGCTGACTAACACAGTCCCCCATCTTTAAACAGGGAAACTGACATGTAAAAGTGCCTTGTTCTTGGCTGATCCTAGATTAATGTTGAGATAGTGTCAGGCCCCCTTGATCCGTGACCCTCCTCCAGGTAACAGCTTCTCTGTTCTTTGCTTCTCTGCAGGATTTAGTGCATTGCCATGATCAACGCTTGTCCTTGGTGTAGAAAATATCATCTTTCCACCTGTGATGGTTTGTGACTAGATGTTCCCCAAAGCCTCATGCAGTCATGGGGGGCAGGTTCTAGAGATTGTGATTGATTTATGGTCTAATGCTGGGATTATGGGTGTAAGTGCTACACCCACCCTAGAGTGGGTAGCCTCATACAATATAAGGGAGGGAAAGAGGCTCGCTCTTTGCTGCTCCTCCTTTTTTGGTCTTATTGATTTTGCTGTTTCCTGCCACCATTGACTGTTGCCCTCTGCCATGTGCCACTCTGCCTTGGAGCCAGCCAAGTATGGACTGAAATCACCACAAACTGTGAGCTAAATAAACCTTTCCCTCTTTAATTTTGGGCATTGGGTATTTTGTCTCAACAATGACAGAAAAGTAACTAAGACACACTCTTTCTCAGAATAAGAACTGTTTGATGATGTCATGGTAGAGATCATTGTGCCATTGAAGGATGTATAGAAATGATGAGACAAATGGTTGAACTACTAAACTCAAGGCCTCTTTAAAGCGAATGTAGCTGGACATGATGGCACATGCCTGTAATCCCAGCACTCGGGAGGCTGAGACAGGAGGATCATTGCAAGTTTGAGATCAGCCTGGGCTGCAAAGTGAGC
>NW_004955461.1:13141331-13237614 GCF_000276665.1 Chinchilla lanigera
TATATTTCACATCTTTAAGACACAGTTTCCTCTTTTTTTCAGTGGGATCATAATGGCACCTATGTCATTAGGCTATAAGTATTGAATGGCATAATCCATTGCAAAAGCTAGCCCTGTACTTAACAGTAAACCTTCAACAAATTGGTTAACTGTCTTTTTGAACTTAGAATGAGGCTAACAGGACTCAAATCACAGTGTCTACAAAAGGAGTTTTGAAAGCTTGGTCCAGAGCCTGGCATGCCTAGGAGCTGCCATGGAATTGTTCTCATTTTTACTTATTTTGCTCAAAACTCCAGCCCTTAAGCTCACGGCATCTGAGCCACCCATTGCAAAAGTCCAATCTGATTGCAGGTTTGGCAGCCATGCTGACCATCCCTGATTGCCTCCAAGAAAGTTTTCATGTTTTATTCCAGACAGCAGCTCTACACTGGCCACAGGAGACCAAGCGTTGCATGCAGCTTGCTCACGCCTAAAGCTTCCTTGGCTGCCAGGTGCCTGGCACCACCGTGCACAGCAGCCTGGGGCTGAAGAGCACTCAGGTGGTGGATAATTATCCCATATGCTGCAGGGGCCTGCATTCAGATGAGGCATTATTCAGATCCACTTGGCCTCCAAAGAGCTTTGTCATTTTCATGTGTCCCAGGACATGCAGCCAGCTGCAGAGACGCTACCCTGGATGGCCTGAAAGTAGACATTTCGGATACAGTACAGATTTCTCTTTTCCCTGAGTTTTCAATGGTGGGTGCTCTTATTCCTTCCCAGTCTTCTTTTTCTTCTCTCTAATCTCCTTATTCCTTTATTTCAAAGAGGAACATGGAAGGGAGGGTGAGTGGAAAGGATCAAGATGGACAAAAATGGGAAGATAAAAGGAAAAAAGTGAGAGTGGAAGAGAGGAAGGAAAAAAAGAAAAGTATTTTCTGTGTGCCCACATTTTCTACATGCACTTGATGCCCCCAGATGTCCCAACCTGCCCAGTAATTGCATCCTCATGGTACAGAAGCAACCCCAGAATAAGCCTCTGTACACTTTCCACCAACACATAGCATCATCGGCAGTCTTCCCTGGGGACCCTCAACAAAACACAAGCCTATGTGCACAGATTCACACAATCTGTGGGCTTTGTGTCCTGGATGCTGCACAATCACCATGACTGTAGCACAGAGAAATACCCCAGGTCACCCTTGAGGGATGCCTTTCTGCCCAGCATCAGCTGTGATCAGCAGGCAATCTGCTTATCCCTGCAAAACAAACCAAGGACCAAGCCACTTCAGTATCCACCTCTGCGGCAGAGAACCACTGTGCCTAAGGTCGTGCCCTTCTGGGGACAGTCCATGTCCAGTGAATGAGTAAGGTGAAAGCATTAAGTCCTTAAAATTCCAGCTCACTAAAGGACAATCCAGTGGGCAATGCTCACTGCAGAACTCCCTGCCAGGCCAACAGAGGCTTACTGGGCCTTTATTCTAACTGGACTTTTCCTCTTCACCACACACTCTTTCTACCTTCTTTGTACACACAGTGATTCCTGGTAACCATCTTGACCCTCAAACTCTGTCTCGGCATCTGCATTTGTAAGAATAGCTTGTACCAGTTCTTCCTGGAAATAGTTTGAGCAAACCATGAAGATGTTAAGATGAAAGGGGATGTGATAGCCCATCCATCATTTGAGACTCTGCAGAGACTATAAGAAATTGTACTACTAATTTCTGTTGACTTATTGAAAGGAACAGTTAATGCTTTGGTTTTTTTTTCTTAACTTTTTGACCAATTTTGCTTTCTTATACCTAGTAATCCGAACAACTATTTTAAAGATAACAATATGCAATATAACAGCTATTGTTGATCTCCTACCATCTTGTTTTGAAATTCTGTACAGCTTTTAAGGTTTTTTACATTTTTTATTCTCTTTAAAAGAAAAAAAGAAACAAAAAAGAATAACAGGATAAGGTGGATTTTTGGGGTGGGGGGGTTGCCATGATTTTCTGCACAGAACAAACAGCTGGGAGTAGAAGCTGGCAGCTAAGAGCCAAGTGGATGCCAGAATACCAGAAAGGCTCTTCTGGAAGCAAGGACACTCATCTCCTGAAATTGGAGGATTGGAAAAGATGAGGACTAAGTTTAAGACTTAATAGAGTAGCTGACCTTGCCAGACTGTACAAGGCCCAAGCCAGCCAGGTCTGTCATGCTCACTGAGAAAACCTGGGCTCTGACCCCAAAGACTTGCTCTGAACGTTCTGAGGCTGCAGACTTGCCCACCCCTCCCTATTAAGTTGGCAATTCCCCATGTAGAAGGCAATGCAGAGACCCCTACTCTTCAGAGAACACACTTCCCTGAAGCACACATAATCCTTCCTGAACAATGGCCTGTGGCTAGGGTTAGTTCACAGAATAACACACAGAGTGGCTCCTAGAACCCTGGAGAACATGGTAATGCACAGTGAGCAAAGCAGGAATGTCAGATAGTCAGGGCTGACAGCAGAGAGAGATGTTCACAAGCGGTACCCAGGACATGGGTGTGTGTGGGAGTGGGTGCTTAAGTACAGACAGAAGATTCATCAGATGACTGTCTCCAGAGAGCAATCCCAGCACTCGCTAAAGCCATAGGTCTGTCTTAGCAAGAGAATCACTAGCGTTCCACAAAAGGCTACCAGTGCTTCTCCTCTGTGGCCTAGGGCTCATGGAAGAAGACATAATTATAGAACTTGGCCCACTGACTACAGTGAGGATGATAAGGTTGCTGAAATAGTTGGAGCCTTGTGGCAGCACTTCACCCCCATAAACTAGGACCTCATGCTGATCATGATTACTGGCAAAGCTGGGTGGCTCTTAAGGGGACCTGACCATTAGAATTATGGAGACAACTGAAAGAACAGAATATCACTAAGAAAAAATAGAAGGGCAGTCTACTCATTACAGTACTAGCAAGCTTATCCCTGCAAAGGAAGTCAAGGATCAGGAGGCTGAATCATAACTATAATGCCTTGCTCCATTTCTAAACAGCATTTCCATTTTTCTCAGGGTGGGCCATTGCTGAGACCTGACAGGTGAGTGAAAGAGAATGAGGAATCTGGTACGGGCTGTGATTAAGAATCAAATCATGTATACAGTGTGTATCTGTATACACTAAATCATTCCTGGAACATACAAAAATGGTTATATATTTACACTATAGATACATAGTTTTCTTTCTGGATAATGTTGTGTTGCATTCTCTCTTGTTCTGTATTATACCAAAAATTCCCAAGGTTATGAAGGTATATCTTCTGTGTTCTAAACACTTGAATATTATGCCTCTTAGATGTAGGTTTTTTATGTATTTCAAATGATCTTCATATATGTAGGCATGTGTCTTACTTTTCTCTCATTGCTGGCACAAAATACCAAACACCCAAAATTAAGGAATGAAAGGTTTATTTAGCTCATAGTTTGTGGTGGTTTCAGTCCATACTCAGCTGGCTGCAAGACAGAGTGGCACATGGCAGAAGGCAACAGTTCATGGCAGCAGAAAACAGCAAAAACAACAAGAGCAAAAGGGAGGAGCAGAGGGGAGAGTAAGCCTCTTTCCCTCCGTTATGTTCTATATAAACTACCCATCCAAGGGTGAGTGTAGCACTCACACTCCTAATCCCAGCATTGGATCATGAATCAATCATAAACTCTAGAAGCCCGCCCTCTGACTGCATGAGGATTTGGGGAACATATAGACACAAACCATGACAGCATGTTCAACCTATGGCCTGTACTACAATAAAAGTATTTTGAAACCAGATGTGGTGGAACATGTCTGTTATCCTAGTAAGCTGGAAGGCTGAGGCAGGAGGATCACAAATTAGAGCCCAGCCAGAGAAACAGCAACTTCAAGAGAGACGGTCTTAAAATTTATAAGTTAAATAAATAAGATTGGCTTATACAGCTCAGTGTGAAATCCCTCGGTTCAATCCCCTAGTACCACAAAAAAAAACTATTAAAAAGGAAATATTGTTGCTTATATGCATTACCTATATCATATATTTATAGATGGCCCAAGACAATTCCTCTTCACTCAGTGCAGTTCAGGTAACCCAAGTATTTCCAACCTGTAGGCTATAGTAGGAAACACCTGAATGGTATAAGAATAAAGCTGTTTCTTTCCATATAGACATCCGATTGTCCTGGCACCATTTAATGAAAACAACTCCTTTGCCCACTGCAATGCTGGGATTCCTTAAGAGAGAGTCAAGGTGCCAATCTATGTATCAGTCCATTTCTGGACATTCTTTTTCCACTAGTATATTTGATTATCTTTACACTAATAGGACACTGTCTTCAGTATTATTTAAAATAAATTTTGCAATAATCTACAAAAAGTCATTCCCCTCATTGTTCTTTAAGTTTATCTTGGCTGGCTCTAGGTCCTTTGTATTTCCAAATTATTATTTTCTTTCGGTTTGCATTGAGTCTCTAGATCAGTCTGGAGATAAATAATACTGAGTTTCACAACACAAATTTGGCATATCTCACATACATTTAGAACTCCTTTAATTCCTTTGCTTAGATTTATTTGTAAAAGCACAGGGGTCAACATGCTCATCACTGCCATTGTGGTGGGAAGAACCACAGACTGCAGCAGTTAGAGGAAATAGAGTCAGACCAGGCAACAGAGCTCTGCAGCTGGCGTCACCCATCGGAGGAGCAGTGTCTTTTGCAGGAAGGCACCTGCTCACTGAAAGGCAGGGAAAGGCTCATGGAAGTACACCCTTAACAAAAAGGCAGTGGTTGAATTTAGGAGGCAGCAACTGAGGGTGGTAATGTGGTAGATCGAAGATGTAAAACAAACAAGGCCCCAGAACCAGTTAACTTTACTACTGCACTATGTAGCCTCTAAGGATGAAACATAGGTTCCATAGTAAATACAGAGTACTGTGCACTGAGTAGCTGGCATGTGATATTCCCTCCACAGATGCTAGTTATTGCTGCCTTACCTGTGTCTTTGCACTGCCCTGTGTCAGGTGTAGTTGTAATACGAAGCAGAGGCAACTGTAGCCCTATTGACAGTTGTTTTTCTGGAAGTAAGGTGAGCCTTTATAATCTGTCCCATTTCTGGTTTTAGTTAAGGAAAACAAAAGAATCATGAAACAGTTTTCCTTCTGAAATTGTTTTATTTCACTCAGCATAATGTCCTCCATGTTAATCTATATTGCTGCAAATGACAGGGCTTTTGCTTTTTCTTGCAGCTGAATAATATTCCATTATATGTATGTACCAGGTATGATAAAAAAATATGGTGAATGAGTAATTTTTAAAACATTATTACAGTGGAAGACTGTCCCTAATAACCTGATCCTCATAATACCCAGTCCCTGGCTTAGAACACTCTTTTCTTAAAAGAGAATGACAACATTAAAAAGTATTAAAAACAATACAGAATTTTAAAACAAGATGATAGGAAATTAGCAAATGTATTGCATATTGCTATCTTCAAAGTAGTTGTTCAGATTTGCATAGGCATGCAAAATTGATCACAAAATTAAGCATTAACTCTTCCTTTCAATAAACAAATAGGAATTAATACAACAAGATAATACAACAATTATCTTAGTTCTCTTGTGTATATGTATATTTTTCCCCTTCCTTTTTGCTTTTCTCCTTTTCTTCATCCCAGTTGTTCTCTCCTTTTGAGCAGTTTCTTTCCCTCATAATATGTATTGTACCTTTTGGATTTTATTTACTCTTTCAATTTCTTACAGTAGGGAGACAATATGATGTTTACACATGCGGGTCTGATTTCTTCACTTATGAGTATGGTCTCTAGTTGCATCCATTTGCCTACAAAAGCCTCAAGTTTATCTTTCTTTATAGCTGAGTAATACTCCATTGTATAAAAATACCACAACTTTTTTATCCATTCCTTGGTTGATGGGCATTTGGGTTGTTTCCAAGATTTAACTATGACAAATTGGGCTGTTATAAACATGGATGCACGTATATCGCTGTTGTATAATGTTTTCAATTCTTCTGGAAAAATACCCAGAAGGGGAATAGCTGAGTTGAATGGAGCCTCTAATCCTAGTTTTTTGAGGAATCTACACACTGATTTCCACACTCTTATCCCATTGTTCTTACCACCTTCTGAAGCAGTTCTTGAAATTCTCTAACATGACTGTCTTTAGTTATGCTCTCATGGCCCCCTCAGTATCCTGAATTGATTCAAAAGGTTTATCTTTCAAGGTCATTTTAACTTTGAGGAAGAGCCAGAAGTTGCATAGTGCCAGGACTCAGTGAAAAGGCTAGATGAGGACACACCAGAACCTTTTTATTTGACAGAAATTGCCTTACCAGAAGCTATGTGTGGCACAGAGCATTGTTATAATAGAGGATGAAACCATCTGCCATTTCTCAGTGTCTAATCACATCATTTCTTAAGTGCTCTAATAAGCTTTAAAAATACCAAGAGTTCACTATGGTGTTCCTGAATGTAAACTCAGCTTAGGAAATTCTGTCAAGATCAAAAAATATAATCAACATTACCTTGATTTTGAATTGGGTCTTGATTGATGCACTATGTTTTTGCATGAGGAGAACTGAGTGATTTCCTTTGAGAACACTGAAACTTGGTCACAGGATCATAAAGAATAAACCCAGATTTTATCTCACAGGATGACATTTCTTTTTTTTTATTTTATTTTTATTTTTTTGGTTTTTCTCCGGTACCGGGAACCGAACTCACGACCTTGCACTTGCCAGGCAGGCACTTTTGCCGCTGAGCTAAATCCCCAGCCCCCAGGATGACATTTCTTAAATCACTGGAAATTGAACCAGCACAGATCAAACAACTGCAATGAAATTGACAAAATTTAGTGTTAAACTGTTGTGATCTATGATTTATGTTACTCTTTAAACTACAATTTCTCTCACCTAACTGCACCAAGAAAGCTTCACCAGGGTGTGCAACTTTCCACACACTGTGATTAAGGTTCCACACACAGCTTCTCATACTGCAGATTCTTGCCTTTGCCTTGAACAGCAATGTGTAGTAGCATTCACCCTACATTTTGATCACCCCCTGTAGTGCATTTTCTTTATTTGCTCATCTGTCAATGGACATTTGGATTGTTTCCACACCTTTGCTATTGTAATACTGCAGTGAACATGGGACTGTAGATAGTTCTTTGAGATTTTGACTTCAGTTCTTCTGAATGGATACCAAAAAAAAAATGCTGGATTTTATGGTAATTTGTTGAGGAAACTCTATACTGATTTGTATAATAACCACACCATTTTATATTTTGCCAATAGTCTTCAAGTGTTCACTTTTCTCGACATCCTCACCATTTTTTATAATAACTCACCAAATAAGTATGACGGATATCCATTGAGGTTTTGGTTTTGCTTTCACTGATGATTGGTGATGTTGAGCATCTTTTTCATGCATCCAGTAACTGTTAGCTTGTCTTCTTCAAAGAGAAGTCTACTCAAATCTTTGGACCTTCTTTTAATCTTATTTTTAATTGTTTTTACTTTATCATTTTTTTCCTACAGAGATGTGGAAACTTCTTATAGATTTTGGATATTAGCCTTTTGTCAGATAAATGCTTTGCAAATATTTCCTCATTCCTATAGACTACTATTTCATTCTGAAGAGTGTTTCCTTTGCTGTGGTGAAAATTTCTGGTCTGAAGTGATATCCCTTGTCTATTTTTGCTTTTATTGTCTATTTTTGCATTGATGTCATCACCAAGAAATTATTGGCAAGACCAATGTCAAGAAGGCATTCAGGGTGATACCTCAGTTCATGAACTTAATTTGTTCTGTTTCTGGAAAAGATGGCCACATTCATGTTCATGTAGGACAAATGGTCACAGTTGTGTTCGCTACCTGTTCCAGAGTTCGCAGACAAAAACAAAATTTTGCTAAATGCTTCTGTTTTGAACCAAATTGTTCACAAACAAAAGTGTTCATGAACCAACGTACCATTGTGTAAGTTACCTAAAATAGTAAAATTTTGGAAGCAGGGAGTAGGATGGGAGTTGCTAGCACCTAGGGAAAAAGAAATGAGAACTTGTTCAATGAGTATAAAGTTTCAAGATAAACAAAGTCCTAGAGACCTGATGTTACAGTTGAATGGGCCAATAATAATCCAAGTTTTTGATGAGGAAGGAATTGCCAAGCATGCATCCAGTAGTAAGCACCTACATTCATTGAAGATCATGAGAAAGCTAGCAACAGGAATAAGAAAATTGGGGGAGGAAAAGGGATAAATAACTTGGGCTTTTAGAATTCAAAGTCCAGATACCCTGGCTTTAGAAGTCACACACTGAATCTCCCTTGGTGCCAGTGGTCTGCAGCTTAGGACATAGCAATCTCCTAAGTTTTGCTGTTTTATTTTGTACCTCTCTTAGGATAATGGAAACAGCAATAACTGTTGGGTGCTGTTTAGAATTAAATGGCAGGAAGGGAGTGACTTACTCAGTTCCTTTGTTTCTGATGTTCTACATTGCAGAGCATAGTCCCTATGTTAGCAATATAACATTGTATACTACAAATGATCAGAAGGATGGGTATCTTGATAAGTATAGTTAGCACTCACCTCACACACACACACACAAACACATACAATGAAAACAGAGACACATGGAGATTTCTGGAGGTGAGGGATCCCTTTATCACCTGGATTGTGGTCCTAGTATTATGCACATATGTGTATATCTGAACTCATCAAGCTGTATACATTATACATACATATGCTTTTGTATTTCAATTACATGTCAACAAGGCTGTTTGCAAAAAAATGAAAACAAAACAAATTATAAGTCAACAGTAAAGTTAAACTTCCACCACCAATCATTTCCGCAAGCACTAAGGCTCTGCCAGTGCCCAATTAATTCTTCAGGTGATTTTCCTGGAAAAATACTTAGCTCCAGTCATTCTGTTTCCTGCACTGTCCCAACAATAGCCCTGGGTATTGTTGTTTTTTCTGTTTTGTTTTGTTTGTTTGTTTGTTTGTTTGTTTGATTCCTGTTGCTCAGCTCCTAGAAATAGTTTCTTCTGCCTGGCTAGCTCCTCTACAGTCTCCAGAGAATCTTCCCTGAGCAGCAACCTAGCCACACAAATCTTTCATTTCTCTGAACTTGAATATTGTCTATATTGATCACTTGGCAATTAATCATGCCACATGAAACCTCTTTGACTATGACATTGAAACATAAATTTGTTATTTTTCTTTGAGTTTTTACATATTGTCTCCTAAACTAAACTGAAAGCTCATTCAGGACCTGGGTCAGTTCAAGAAAATTATTCATGTCATCAAAATCCTTCCTACATTTCTCATGCCATAAGAAAATTGATGAAAATAAATTAGATTTGTCTTTCCCTTAAGGAAGGACCATGTGACAACAGACAGTCCTAGAGGAGGATGTCAATGAGATGTCAATGAGAGTTCAAGTTTACATTCTGCCACTCACAAACTGAGACATGTCAAAAAAGAGCTGTTCTTCCATGAGATTTGTATTTTGTTTTGTTTTGTTCCAATGAATGAAAGGATCCTATGGAAAGGAAACAGTATAAAAATTCTTTGTGGGAAGTAAAAGTTTCAAAAGGAAATTAGGCTGGTTATATTAATTATTTCCTGTAAAATGACATTTTTAGCACTTTACATGTATTGCCTCACTTTAGTCATAACAGTAATTCTGAGGGTTGACTTCACAGTTGGGTATATTGAGGTATACAGAGTGTAAGTAATTTGGTTGCATAGCCAGTATGTGGTAGAACTTGGATTCCAACCTAGGCAATGTGATCTAGGAAAGAGCTTTTCCGCTGCTGCCTGCATCATTATACCTCCTCCTTCAGGGCGAGAGTGGGCCATACCCTGCAAATCAGGGAAGACCTAATCAGTGTGTTTAAGTATACTTCTAAGTACAGTAGAAAGTCTTTATGAAATATAATAGGATCACTGAGAGGTTTTAAGCAAGAGAGTACAAGATAAATTTATTCAGTAAGAAGGTCACCTCTTCATAGTAGATTTTATCACAGTACAACCTACACATACAAGTGAATAATATTCAACTCATTAAAATATTTAGCACCAAACACACTGGTGCTACCTATACCCAAAGAAAGAAATAGGTCATTAATACAGTCTAAACATGGTTCCTGCTTATCTGTCCTACAAGAGTACTCATATGATCTGTTTGAAAAGAGTTTTACATATTCTTTAAATTTATGCACATAGAATCATATAACATATTCTCTTTTGTGTCCAAGTTTGGTATCCATGGGGACATCTTGGAGCCAATCTCCTGCAGATATCAAGGTGAAACTATCCTGTTCCAAACTCTTTATCATGTGACCCAGAATGCTGCAGACTTTGCGTGTGACCAGGCCAGGAAAGGGCTTTGTAGCAGATTCAAGCTGCAGTACCAGCACCCTGACACTTGGTCCCTATGAACAGAAAGACTCCTGAAACTCTGAGGCATTACAAGGATTTATGGTGGGAAAAGATCAGACATGTGACCTATGGCAAGTCCTAATTGGAAAACCCCACTGCAGGTTCTATGTGCCTGGAATAAGGTTGTATCAATAAATAGATCCTAGGATGAAATTTTGTCCTTGATGAAACAAGAAATACCTGATCATAGGCAATGATTGATTTTGTCACCAGAATGTCCTGTAAACACATGGGCTATTTCAGACCTCACAAGTCATACATTGGACAAGAAGTGGTCCATCCAGTTGAAGTCATGAACGGGGCTAGAGGGCATCAACAAAGCCTCCTAAACAACTATCTGTCTCATCCAACACTGTGGCTCAGGGTCCCTCTGTCAGGTGACATGAATGTACCCAAGTCTCCCTTAGGACCTACTGCGGAGGAAGAAAAAGGCCAAGGCCTATTTACAGATGGTCAGTATGCTACATGAAGGTAAGCCACAAATGAACAGTGCTACTCTAAGCTCCACTTGGGACCACCCCTGAAAGACAACAGGGGGTAGAAATCCTCCCAGTGGGCAGAAGATCATAGCATTTAGTCCTCCATTTTGTGTTAAATAAAAATGAGCAGAGATAAGGATATACAACTCACAGGCAGTGACAAATGGTTGGGATTGTTGGTTAGGGCCTAGAAGAAGAAGACTACACTATCAGGGACAAAGAACCTTAGGAAGAAACTCGTGGAAGACCTGTGGGGTGGGAAATGTGTAAGGATCTTTGTACTGCACTGTCAGAGGGCATCCACTAGGACCAGGCAATCAATAAACACATAGGCAGAATGGCTCTGTCACTCATGTCTCCTATGCTGTCAGGATGGACTCATAACTGTGGCAGAATGAAGACTATGTGTGTGACCAATGGTATGGGTTCCACTCAATATGCATGACCTAGCTCCAGCCACCACAAACGTCCATTCTGCCAACAACCTGGGTCAACATTCAAAATCAAGCCTTTCATACTGAAATACTTCTACCAGAGAACAACCATCCTCTTGGCAAGCAAAACGACATGGGCCCCTTCCTCCCTGGAAGGCAGTTTGAATCACCTCCATTGTAAGTAACCTGTGGTTTGTATTAGGGTTTTTATGTAGATGTTCCCCCAAGGCCTCATATGCTTACAGGGACTGGGCTTTTTGGAGGTGGCTGAATCTAGGGTTTGTGATTGGTTCATTGTCTAGTGTTGGGATTGAGTTGTGAGTGCTACACCTGCCCTAGGGCAGGTAGCCTGCATATAATATAAGGGAGGAAAAAAGGCTTGCTTCCCCCTTTTTGCTCTTGTTGCTTTTGCCATCTTCTGCCTCCTCAGCCACTTCACCCTGCCTTGAAGCCAGATGAGTATGGACTGAAACCTCCACAAACTGTGAGCTAAGTAAACCTTTCCTTCCTTAATTTGGGGCATCAGGTATTTTGTCTCAGCAATGAGAGAAAAGTAACTAAGATAGTCTGGTAACAGTGGACTCAGTCAGCACCACTATCAGAAGACACTGAGTATTTAATCCTCTTACCCTGCAGAGAGCTGCCTCCCCTATGGCACACATCCTCTCCAACTGCCATCTCTAATACCTGGATATGAGGGTTGAAAGCCTGGCCCCAGGCCTTGAACTGGGGGGGCCATGACAGCCCCACATCTCCTCACAGAGTCAGAGGAGGCACCACACTACATGTCCATACCTTACCCTCTGTCCCAGCTTCCTGCATTCACAAGCATTACTCCTAGGAATGCACTCCTCCAAGTGCAAGTCTCCTTGGCAACTCTTCCAGGGACCATGGTCTAGGATCAGATTCCATACTGATGAAAGACCTAACAAGAGAGGAAGGGAGCTGAGGAAACTCAGCCACACCCAATGTGGCAGTTAGTCCATCTTGTTTTAGGGACAAGAGGGAAGTCAGCTTTTCAAAGTCAAGCTGAACAAGGTTGCCAACCTGGAGGGAAACTACCTTAGAGAAATAAGACACAAGTGAAGGGGATGAACAGAGGAATTGTGTGATACCAGATTTAGATTTTACAGAAACACCTCTGGATGCTGGAAAGAAGTCAACCATAGAGACAAGGGTGCAAACAACAGCACTGACTAGGTTCTATTGCCATGATCCAGGAAATGATAATAAAAAGATGATAGCCCACCACCCAGGGGATGACTGTTACAAAGAGGGGAAACACTGTGCAAGGAGCCTTGAGAATCAATAGTAAGGAAAGCTGACAGATGGCATCCTGCTACACTCCCCAAGCTCTGACGTCTCCTCAGTGTGATCACCATAAAGTACCGAGTCCTTCCTGGGATCCCCTACCCTGGGGTGTTGGTATCTTAATTCTCAGCTGAGGACACAGAAAGGCATGTTCACAGCTTGGCTTTGCCCACCCATGATTCTTTTGGGGATTGAAAGCCCTTCACATTTATCTTATATCCGCATCCCCTGTGTAAAGAAGCACCAAAGGAATGCTTTAGAAGCATGTAAGAAAAATCACAAACCATTTCATTTAACCCCACAAACACATTCTAGGTTAGGTTTACTAATTGTTTGATTTTTCTGAGGAGAAAACAGAGTCTCAGAAAGGTCAAATGTCCTGCAGAACTATGTGAAATTTCATATGAGTTTATATATGCCTAATTTAAAATGCCAAATGTGGTTGTGAATCATACCTAGATGGACAACATGTTTTAAAACATTTAGGAAAAATACTGTGAAAATATCATTCTAAACTCAATTTATGTGTATTTATAGCTACCATACATGCACATAAATGGGCCCAAGTTAACTCTGTTACTTATATGCAAGGTAGAAAATGCATCATCATAGGTGTACTACACGCATATCTGTGCATGCACACACACACACATGCATATACATAGAGACTGTGGACATGGACAAATACACCTGTGACTTATCAACTGAGTATTTAGCAGGTTCAGTTTCTGTGCTAATATTTCACATGTAGCATTTTATAAAATCCTAACAAATTTTCTATTGGTGCCACCATTTTAAAACTGACGAGAAGGTAAACAGCCATGTCTTGTCTCTAGACACACAGAGTTACTATTACTGCAAGACCAGTCTGCCCACCCGACACAAACAGATTTTTGTGTATTTGTGGTGTATCCACTGGCTGCGACCCTTCAGAACATAGGACAAGTTTGTATGTTTTTGATGCACACAGTGGGTGCCTTTTATGTAAACTCATGACCTATGTGTGTAGAGATGGTGAGCTGTGCTCTCCATGGAAGGTTCATGTTTTTATATCTGGTTAATGCAGCAGAGTCTATAAGACATGTCCATATGCATATACGGAGATAACTTTTGCTGGTTGAAGAGTTAAATTATTTTTGTAGTATTTTAATGTGCTTTTTTATTGCTTACCTGGCATGACATTAATCATGGCAAGTTTTAAATGACTTTAAATTCAATTTTCTTTCCCCTTGAATGCCAACCACACAGCCTTGTTTACAAAGAACACTGAACAAAAGTGGAGGAGGACAAAAAAAGGCTCAATCAATTTGCCTTCTTGCTAATTGGGGATTTATTACTGGCTTGCTTGCTCACAAGGCTGCGGAGCAGGTCCAGCCCTCATGTCTGGGCCCATGGTTGCTAATTGGAGAGCAGGTGATATTGGCCTCCTCATCAGGGAGCAGAAAGAGGAAGACAAAATGATATTTTTATGTATTTATTATTTTCTCTGAAAGAAAGGAAGAGTTTTGTGGAGTGCAGCAGTGCTACCCTTCAGTAGGATGAGCTCTGGCAGAAGCTGAGGTGGGGCACAGGGCTGCTCTCCAATTGTATTTTTAGGAGAAATGTCCTGGGGACTGTGTCCAATCCCTTGCTTGTTCATGTGTGCATGATCTGATGAACTCTCAGTTAGCCCCTACTAGGAATCAGCCCTCTTCTAGGTCCTGTGGGAGCTGAGGGTCCAGGAGTGATACAGACTATGAGTTGGCAATGGCAGAGGAGCCTTACACACAAATCCAGCCAGGAAGTGGGGGGAGGGCAACAGAGGAGGACAAATCATTCATCCAGGACTCCCAGGGAAGCTCAGGTACCCAGTTCTGAAGGGTGATTAGAAGTTCAAAGGGCAAAGAATTGGCCAGTATTACCAGTGGAAAGTCTGTGTGCCATTATCCAGGAAAGCAAATGACTGACAAGAACAAAATACGAAGGCAAGAACCTGGTGGTTAATAGTGTGCCTGTCCCTCTTGTGTTGCCTTTAATCTGCATAGAGACAGTCTTTAACAAGAAAATATTTGATTGATTAGAGAAAAAGCCCTCATAAGAGGTTAGTTAGTTGTTCCTGATTGGTAAAGTCTCTCATTAGTTGGCAGTTTTGGGTTGGGTGCACTTAAGATTCCTTGGACTGACCAGCCCTATCTTTAGCTACAGAGTGAGCCCTGGGGAAGGGCATTCTGCCATTACAAGGACACATCTTAGTAGAACAGAACATCGCTGGAGCCTTCAGCAGGTTGGGGATGGATGTCTTACTCAATGAGGGAGTCAGAGCTGAGCTCTAGCACCATCCATCACAGAAACAGATATCTAGGTGCAAATCCAATTTTTGCCATTTATTAGCTGTGTGACCACAGGAGAATTTTTAACTTCTCTGAGCCTAAAAAGAACCATCTGTAAAATACTCCTCAGAGAGCCTTTGGAACCCAAATCTTCTTTCATTCCTTAGCCAATGCCCATTCATCTCAGCAGCCTGAAGTGCAAAGTCCAAGAGACCTGACTCTTAGAAGATCAGGGCTGGAGAGGTGGAAGGTCAGTAGGCAGCTAAGCCCAGGAGTTGGTGCCAGTACTCTGACAATGGCTTGGTGGATGGGTAAGTGCCACATGGGGAGGATAAAAGACACCATACACTTGACAGAAGGAACAAAGGATAAAGACCCAGAGGGAGCATGTACCTGCATTTGGGGAGAAAGTTCTGCAAGTAGGTAAGAAACACAGGCTAGGGAAGGCCAGGGGCCAGATAAGAGGGTCTGTGTGGAGAAGAACATTCTTAGTTTACCTTTCAATGTATTACCTATTTGGGACTTCAAGCCTGACCAAGCCATACAATTGTTTGATTCTGGAGGAAGTCTAGCAAAAGCATTAGTGTAAATGGAAATGATAGCAGGACCGGTGTCCCTGTGGAAAGCTGTTGGGACAACACTAGATGCCTTGCTGAGGTATGCCCAAAGGAATGATAACATGATGTCTAACTAAGTCAAGTCTCATTCCTGTGATGACTGAGTTGTATCGTCCTCACCAATCCTGTTAATTATTCCCCCCATTTGCCCTGTTGCTGCCTTTGTTCTTTCTCAATATAAGGTTACAGAAAATGGTAATTGAGGCTTCAGTCCAAAAGGCTGCAAGCCCCCTGATCCCTTAACTGTCTCTCTCTTGCTTTTCTTTTCATCCGTGGGCACCTCGTTCTTGGGACCTGTCACCTTAGACAGAAATGGACTAAATACCAACAGGTCTGGCTTGGAAGTTTGGGCTCCATGCTGTCTAAAGAAGAGGCCCAAGAAAAGATGCACATGTTAGAGCTGCACTGTAGAAGCATTCTTCCCAGTGCTGGAGACAGGCAGGTAAGCAGAACAGTGGGGCCTGGGGGAAGTCAAGCCTCTGGCACCTGGTAGAACCCAAGGTCAGCTCCCCATCTGCTGGCCGTCCTACCCCAACCCTGCAGGAACAGCTAAACCCTAACTCCCCAGATACCACTCTTCCTGCCAGCTGTTTTTCCAACAAACAGAACATGGGAAAATTGACTCATTTTTTTTCGATATCAGGAAGCAAAGGCAAGGTGGGATTTAAGGCAAAAATCCAAAGCTGTGCTGTCTACTTTACAGGTTAGCTGATGGGTTTGAAGGATTTATTTGGGAAAAAAAAAAAAACACAACATAAAAATAGTCTTTGCTGGGCCCAAAAAGAATCAATTCTGTGTGGACTTTTCGAATTTAACAAGTTTAAGAAACCCTTGATGCTAAAATGCCAGTCATTCTGCTTCTTTACCAATATCAGCACAGCAGCAAATGGCCCTCGTATTTGTTAGAAACTTAGAAGATACGCTTGGTTTGAAACATAACCCAAATCCCTCTCTGCTCACTACCTCCAGTCTTCACTCCAACTCATTCTATCAATCCTCGTACTCTGGTCTCCATATTTGGCCTCAGCAGGAACCCATGACATTTAAGGACTTCTGAGATCTTGTCACATGTTTGTGGTTGTATCTCTTTTTCTGCCTCTATCTGTCCATAACCACTACCACCACCCCACACACATCTATGCACGATTATGGATGAATGATGTCCCAACAGACTGATGACTGTTCTCGACATAATCTGTTCTTTCTTGTGTTTATGTTCAAGTGCAGTTGCTGTTCCTACTCCTCAGAAAGACTTTGCCCCACCCAGCCCACCTGATAAACTCCCATATGTTCTCTGAACCCTGCTCTGCTGCAGCTATAAGTTCTTCTTTGACACCTTCTCTGACAAGTAGTCCTCTTGATGTGCTTATGTAGTCTACTTTATCTACTCATCCAGACTATGAGCTCCCTGAAGTCAGAAGCAGGCTATGACCTCTCCACACAGATCCTGGCAGGTGACCACTGAATATTTGTTGAATTGAAACAAACCAGCCAGGGCCAGGGCCAGACCCAGCCCAGTCACTCTTACCACGGATCGACACAACCCTAGGGGAGGACAGAAACACAGAGAGGGGACCTTGCTGAATTCCCACTGCATCTGAATAGAAGAATCCAGCTAAGAACCCAGAGGAGGGCTCGCTGCCCAAGTTACTTGTAGAATCTCATGCTCCATGGAGACATGTAGATGTTGGGAGGTCTTAAAAGCCAGAAACGTACTGTGGGCCCCAGTATTGCATGTAAGTTACGAGAAATGATTCATCATTTGAGCTACTATTTGTGATTGAAGTTGTTGAAAGAATAAGTAGCACCTCCCCTGAAAAGTCTTAAGAGAAAGCTGGCTTGATGAGTGCTGTAAATCTCCCATTTCCACTCTGCCCATATGTCCTTGAGAGGGTTGCAAATTCTAAGTGGGTATTTGCATTCCTGTTTTCTTTTGTCACTGGTCCTCAAAGAGTTGAAATGTTGGAGGTAGGAGTAAAAAGTGTGCATTTGGAATGTTGCCTCCACTTCTCCTTCACTCCTCAAATCCCCGTACAGTTAATTAAAAGCAAAAGTATCATCTCTACTGCCACGTAGCACAGTCTCCTCTCCACAATCCATCACCCTAATTAGCTAGGACAGAAGGGATTTGTCTACTTTCAATTTGTATGTTCTACAGCTAGCAGAATTCACAGGAGATGGACCTAGTTGAATGCCGCATGAAAGTGTATTGGAAAATTGCTTATTCTGAAGTATGATCTTGGGGTCAGTCAGCTGCTTGCCCTGTACTACTTCAACTACTGTTCAACTTCAACTGATAAGTAATAATAAAACAGCTCTGATAATCATGGCAACAACAGTCAGAGAAAATACTATTTTTAGTGCCTACCAAGAGTTTTGTCAGTATTTCCAAAGTGTGTTCCAAGGGCACTAACCTTTCAGATGTTCCTTGACCAACACTTGCCATGCCTAGGTATACAGGGCGCATGTGGTAGCTACAAGCCCTTAGAGACAGACAATATCCAATGGGCTAAGAGAAGCCCTGGGAATTTATGCAGCTTTTAAAACATTAATTTAAGTTTAGGATTATTTGAAAATAGAACTCATTTGTCAGATAATAGTGTTTCTTCTGTTTGACATAATTTATAATAATAAAAACATCCAAGTATGTAGCTACCAAATTATAGATAAGAAAAAAAAGAGGCCTGAAGTCCTTCGTCTACCAATGAGGGAAAACATTTTAGAGCTTTCAGTGATAACAAACAGTGGCTGTGGCACACATCACATAGGTTCACCACCACCGGCTAAATTCTATGAGCAAATCCTTAGAAATGGAACCCATGTCCCACCACAACACGTGCCCTGATACCTACTGTCTTGTACGTACAGCGTGGCATGGGTCTGTCTGTACCTGCATAGAAAGTTCAAGTTCACCCATCACCCTCACTGTCTAGACCTTGATTACCAGGCCAGCTCAGCCAGCGACACAAGGAGAACCTCTGAAGAAGGTCAGGTAACAATAAATAAATATTTCCTGAGCACCCTGAGTACCAAATACTGTGCTAGGCTCAGAGACGCAAAGATGTAAAGTTCTCAGTCTAATCTTTGACTGTTCACCAACTAGAAGCTGAAAGAAGTGAATAACCCACTTGTTACAAAACTCTTGGAGCCCAACATCCTTGAAATTCATCAAATGATGACTTTTCTAGCCCATATTCTGGGTAAAACCATCCCTGCCAGTACAACTTTGGGGAAGTCTCAATGTCTCTGAGGCCCTTTTTCTATGACAGTTATTGCCCACTACGTAGAATTTTAATAGGAGCTAAACTTCACGGTACGATGGCACAGGAAGTTTCAGTTAACATGTCCTAACCACCCAGTGACTTTTAGAGCCAGATCAGCAACTGTCACCAGCAATGTCCCTTCATTTGTCCCCCAGGGAGCTGCTGGATACTTTTCAGCAACCATAGTTGAAGAGCCATGGAATTTAAAAGCTCCATTTCCTGTGTAGGATTCCAAGTCTTCTGTGCATGGTATAGCATAGTCCCATAACAAATGGCAGATGCATAAATGAATCTATGGGTGAGGCATTATTCAAAAGCTCCCACCTGAGTTTATTTCCTCAAAGAATAACAATGGATGTATGCCAAATCAGGTGGGTGAAACATTTCTCTGGGGAATATTTGGGAATGCATTTGATCTTTTGTAGGGTAGTTGGAAAATGATTGTGAATTTCTGGACAAAAAATAAGGTTAGAAAAAGCATGGAGCGGGTATAAAGAAATGTGTAATATAGCACATCTGGAGGTAAGGAACTTGGAGGAAGGATGAGGGGCTTTGACTCTCTGCTCACTTACCTCTCTGGATCTTACTCCAGACCTCCTTCTTCTTAGAGTAGAAAAGTTTTAAGGAAATCTTTGCAACTCTTCTGTTGGAAGTGATGTGCTGATTTCCTGGCCATTATACCTTTTACAGGACTCCTAATAACCCACCCAACCCTTTGCTCTAAGCCTGGTCTTGGTTCATTACATCCAATGTAGCACAGTTGTCCTGTTCACCTAGAGTAATTTTTTATTAATACTCTACATTTGTCTACATGTTGTTTCAAATATCATATTAAAGGTGTACAATTGTCCCCACTGATATGAATCAAATGCAATCCAATCTTCCACTGGATATCTGAGAAAGCTACTAAAATGATTGGTAATGTACAATATTGACAGTAATTTATAAAATGAGCAATAATTTGCCAAATTATATAAAGTATTGTCCCAAAAGTTTGGAAGAACAAATGCAGTTCTAGATGTTTCCCAAAGAATTAGCCTGTTCTGCTTACTTGACTTGGCCTCAGTTGTTGAGATATCTTTTTGCCCCTTAGGAAAAGAAAAATCAAGAGCTCTAGATTTATTGTCATTCCTTTATTTGTTCATCCATCTAATATTTATCAAGAGACTATTTAAAGCCAGGTACAGGAGACTGAAAGATTCTAGACTAACAAAGAACAAAGGGAACTAAAAGCCCAGGCCCATGGGTCCCTATGGGCCTCTCCAGTCACTATTTGGGGGTTAAGCAGGAAGCTGGGAAACTGGTGATCCTTGTTGAGATTTCTGCTAGGAAAGGCAGCTTCCTTTTTCTGAGGTTGCTGAATGGATGGGATATGAAAGCTGAAGGTTCTTGTTGACCATCTTGCGATCATATCTGAAGACTTTGTCTGAACAAAGCAATACAAGAGAAAACTGAACAGTGAGACAGATGGAGTTATTGCCCAGGAGACACTGTTTCTGCTCCAGGATCTGTCCAAGCCTGAAGCAACTTCTCCTGGATTGTCCTTCATATGTATTACTATGTGGACCATTTCATGAATACTATTTAAAGTCTTTGGTTCACTATTGTTCCACACATGAGTGTGTCACCCAGGCTTCCACTATCTTCTTTCCTTTGTGGCCTGACAGTACCTCACTCAGGGGTGCATGCCACACCTGTCCATCCAGCCCCACGCCTTCTTTGATTATGTGAATGTACTGAGGATAGGAGATACTCTATAATCAAAATCCAGGACTTTGGAAAAGTTGACCCAGCTTTGGAGAAATCCTTGACAAATGGGCCAGTACTTCCCACCTCCATTGCCCACTCAGATTGCTCAGAGATGCATCCCCTAAGGATATTCTGTAGATAGAGTCAACTTCTCTGAGAGTTTTCTATCAATCCTCTTCCTCTTCTCATCGTCCCTCACTCATGCACAAATCTCTAAATGGTTTCCATGCCATCTTCTATTGATTCTACCTTTGATGGAAATGAGGCTAAGGCAGTTGGTACAAGGATTGGTTTCAAAAAGAGAACCTTAGGATGAGATCTGGATCTGGTATTTTATTATGCAGATGGCAGCAGGATCCCATTACTGTTATTGGAGTGGTACTAATAATACAATTGCCAAGACATCCATCAGTGGTTTATTGGGATAAGGTAGAGATACAGAGAGAAGGATTGGAGCATGTAGCATTTGAATGAAAAGAAGACAGTGACAACTGTAGGGTTTGTGGAGAAGGCTACTCTTTGTATACTCTTTGGGAACCTTAAAAAAGAAAATGACACACGAGTTAGCCAATTGTGAGCTTAAGGCATGCTGTAAAAGCTACATGGTCTCTAAGATACATTTAAGGAGATTCTCCTCTCAGTAGCTCAAGGTTTCAGGCCCAAGGTCTACCTACAAGGGAGATTGAATGCATAACTGCTTTCTCATACCAAAGTTAGGACTCAGGTAAAGAGAGAAATTGAGGCCAGAAATGAGACAATTCTAAAGTTAGCTTACTAAACTTGAAGCTAAGATTTTCTGGACTCTTCTTGTCTTCATTTCTTTTCTCTTATTGCTGAGACAAAATACCTGATGCCCAAATTAAGGAAGGAAATGTTTATTTAGCTCACAGTTTGTGGAGGTTTCAGTCTATACTTAGCTGGCTCCAAGGCAGGGTGGTACATGGCAGAGGGCAACAGTTCCTGGTGATGGAAAACAGCAAAAGCAACAACAGCAAAGTGGAGGAGAGCAGCAAGCTTCTTTCTCTCCCTTATATATGCAAACTATCTACCCCAGGGCAGGTGTAGCACTCACACCCATAGTCCCAATATTGGATCATGGATCAATCAAAAACTCTAGAAACCCTCCCCATGACTGCATGGGGATTTGGGAGGACATAACATTCCACCCCGGACCCCCAAAGACTCATGTACATCCCTTTATGCAAAAGACAGCTCTAAGAGTTGCTAAAAACCTAACAGTTTCAGCATTGCTGAAAAGTCCAAGTCCCAAGTCTCCTCCAAGATGTAAGGCAAACTCTTAGCTGTGAACCCCTGTACAAATGAAACATTAAACACTTCCAACATTCAATGGCACAAAATAAATATTACCATTCCAAAAGGTACAAATGGGGATAGTGCATTGGGACCAAAGCAAGTCCAAAATCCAGCAGGGGAATCATTAAGTCCTGTAATTGCACTTCCACTGTCTGAAGCAACTTGTGGCATGCTGTGAGCTTCAAAAGGCTTGAGTGATTCCACCCCTATGGCACTTCTGGTGGCTACAGCTCCCACAGCTTCTCTCTTAGACCCAATTTGCTCCCTTCTTGCAGCTTTCCTCAGACAATCCACGTTCCTGGCTTCTCCAAACTTTTGAGGTCTCCACTGTATCTCTCACTTCACACTCATAGCTTCACTCACTGCCCTCTCAGAGGCACACTGCCTAACCAACCAGGCCTTCTGAAATCGAGGTGGAAGCCTTTTTAACCTTAGAACTCTTACATTCTGCATGCACCTAAAGCCAGTGCCACATGTATGATGCCAAGGTCTGCTGCAAGCTGGAGCAGTAGCCAAGCTTTCCTCTCTCTTGGTCAAAGGGGTCAAGTGCCTGGATCGCTGGGCACACCGAATCCAATTCTGAGGAGCAAATTCTGAACCCCACACCATTCTGGAACCTGGTGTGGCCTCCGCCACCATTCTGGAACATGGTATCCTGTGGCTTTCTCCTCAAAGCAAAGTCTTTCATCCTTGCAGTTTGAGGCTGCAAAGGAGACTTGCTGCTTCTTGGGATGCCCTCAGGTCATCTTTTCTATTCTCCTGTTCCTTCTCAGCAATGGAGATCTCCTCAGCTTTATCTTTGCAATCCATAGCTTTACTGGAGCTTCCTTTCTGGCCAAGCTCACAACTTTTTAAATCATCTTGCTGGGCTCTTTGCTCTTGATTGTCAATGTAAATCTGGCTAAAAGCCTCCAACAACAGCTATGTCACTGCTTTAACATTCAACTGCCTCGAAATTTCTTCTGCCAGATTAATTAGTCTACCACCCTTAATTTCAAATTTAGGCAAAGTCTCTGGACACAAGCAAAATGCAGACAAACTTTCTGCAAAGCCATAACATACATCATCTGGAGTCCAGCACCCAGTGCAGTCCTTCTTCCCAGCAGAAACCTCCTGAACCTAGTCTTTACCAGCAGGATTTCTATCAGCCTTCTGGTCTTCTGACCTTTGACCAGAAGCTCCCATACAGGACAGCCAAAGGGGTTTGAGCTCTACTCTTTCAGGTGACATCTCCAAACCTTTCCAAACAATTCCCAGAAGCTGTTTCCAAAAGCTCTTGAATCACATGGTCAGGTACCATCACAGCAACAACCCCACTTCTCTAGTACCAAATTGTGTCTTGGTTTCTTTTCTCTCATTGCTGAGACAAAATACCTGATGCCCAAATTAACGAAGGAAAGGTTTATTTAGCTCACAGTTTATGGAGGCTTCAGTCCATAATTAGCTGGCTCCAACGCAGAGTGGTACAGGGCAGAGGGCAAACGTTTATGACAGCAGAAAACAACAAAAACAACAACAGCAAGTGGAGGAGAGCAGCAAGCAGCCTTTTTCTTTCCCTTACATATGCAAACTATCTGTTCCACGGCAAGTGTACCACTCGCACCCATAATCCCAGCATTGGATCATGGATCAATCATAAACACTAAAAGCCCACCCCACGACTGCATGAGGCTTTGGGGGGACATCCAGACAGAAAACGTAACCCTGCTAAGCCAATAGGATAAACCCTTTACACTTGCTGCAGGACAGAAGCTCCCCTTAGCATGGATCCTATAAAGATATGAGTTGAGGCATTTTTCATACAAGCTGTATTTTACAGTACACTCTTCCCTGTCAAGATGTGCATCTACAACCCCTCAATGCCACCAGACAAATAACGTGAGGTCATGTTTTAGGATAGGCAAAATGAGGAAATAAAGTCTGTAGTCTGGGAAGAAATAGGTTACACATAGAAGTTATTGAAGTATAAATTTAAAATGTGGTGGTAAACATGGGAGTTTGGTTGGTTGGGCAAAGTTATATGGAACCATATATTAAAAGAGTTGAAATAGAATGTAGAGATGGAAGGTAGATGACACTTACATAAGATGGCAGGAGACGCATAGCCCTATGACTTACAATTCAGTATACTGGCAAATATTCTTGAGTCTACTCCTAATGCTCTGTTTGGACTGTTTCTTGGATATGATAAGGGATTAGAATAGAAAAATAAGAAGCCAGGGTCAATTGGAAGTGTTAAGGAAAGGGCCAGAAGGCCAAGGAATGTGAAAATATTAAAACTGATTATCTAAATCTAGAAAAAGTACCACCTATGTTCACCAGATGAACCCAAAGAACAGCTGTTTCACTAAGGCAGTAAGAGAGCTCTAATAGCTGATGGCACTGCCATCTTTAGGAAACTGGGTGGTGGTTGGCCTGTATGGGTTTAATTGATGTAGGAGATGCTACCATGGAAGAAACCTCCTTAGAATCAGTAGCAATGATAGCATTCCACAATAACAATAGTCAAGAGACAGAGGTAAGATAGTGAGCCTCAAAGCCATACAGAGCATCAAATTTCCTTGGTCTGCAGGAGGCATATATGATGTCTAACAGATTATGGTGTTCCTAGGGGAAAGATATATGGGCAGCTGACTAAAATGTCACTCAATTTGTATACTAAGAAAAAACAATAGTCTGTTTTCTTCAAGTGTTGTGTCTTTATGGCAGGCAACTGGATTGAATGCTCACTGAAGAGAAGATTAAACATGTCAAATTTAATAAACTTGTGCAAACTAAAAAGCAGAGCTGGTAAAATTGTCACTCAACTTGCACGATAAGAAAATTTGCAAGCTGATTGCAGAAGGTGGCTATCCTCCAACACAATGGAAAATTGCAAATTACAATTACCCTATCCAGTTCTCAGATGTAAGGCAGTTCACAGACACATTGCCCACTGATTGAAAACCAGGCTGGAGCCACTTGAAGAAGTACTCTTGAAAACCACTACAACTTTTGATAATGTTCTCCCAGACATTCCCTCCAACAATTGCAACAATTTACCAAGATGTCTGTGAGTGGTAGAAGAAGGTAGGCAGATATTTGAGATTCTTTGGTATAAAAATTGAGCTAACATTAATAAGAAATTCCTAAATACTAGAATTCCATCCTGGTCTTTTGGATACAGCAGTATTTCCTTGAAGCCAGGTGACAAATGGGGCTCAAACCCAAGTTTCATCATGTCCCAGGCATCTGTGGATCCATACTTGATATTCCCAGATCCCCAGGGGCAAAACTGATCTAAATAGATTTTGCAGCCAGATGAAGACCCTCATTTGATCCTAGACATGTAGAATAAGAGTTTTTATGAACACATAAAAGTTGATGAAGATGTTTCCCAACCTGACAAAATTGTAAATCAGAAACACCACTCCATACCTGGAGTAAGTTCAGAAATGAACATCACCCAGTTTGTGGGTTTTCTTTTTACTCTGCTGGTGATTTTTTTAGATGTGCAGAGACTTTTCAGTAGGATGAGATCCCAGTTGTTGATTCTTTGAAGTAGTTCACATGCGGTTTGGTTTTTGTTCATGAACTCTCTGCCTACCCCTATGTCTTCAAGGTTTTTACCTACTTTCTCTTCCAATAGATTTAGTGTTTCTGTTTTAATATTGAGATCTGTCATCCATTTTGACTTGAGTTTGGTGCACAGTGATAGACTTGGGTCTATTTTCAGTCTTTGGCAGGTGGCAAGCCAATTTTTCCAGCACCATTTATTAAAGAGGCTATCATACTTCCAGTGAGTTTGATTGGCCCCTTTATCAAAGATTAGGTGGCTGAGTGAGTTTGTGGTTGTGGCTGTTTCTTCAAGTCTGTTCCACTGATCCTCAGGTCTGTTTTTTAGCCAGTATCAGGTTGATTTTATTACACTATCTATGTAGTATAATTTCAGGTCAGGGATTGTGATTCCACCTGACTTGTCCTTGTTGCCTAGGATTGCTTTTGCTATTCTGGGTCTCTTCTGGTTCCAGACAAATTTAAGGCATGTTTTCTCAAGATCTGTGAGGTATGCTAATGGTAGTTTAATGGGAATTGCATTGAATCTGCACAGCAGTTTTGGGGGTATGGCTATTTTCACAATGTTGGTTCTCTGAAAAAAGAGATCGAAGAAGATTTCAGTAAATGGAAAAATATTCTTTGCTCGTGGATAGGAAGAAACAGGTGTTATTTCTGATAACAACTACTGTACTAGACATGATATTTTTTACCGGATCAAATAGATTCTGGCATTTGTTTTGTGATTATTGATCTGTTGGAGATGTATTCTGCCACTCACAAAAATGAAAGGCAAATGTCTGCACATAAGGAAAACACAAGTAAACATCCACTCTTTCTCATGTCTATTCAGATTCTCCTGATCTCTATCAATATATAGTTCATGGGGAGGAGATTATGCTGATATTTTGCAGATGGTCACACTGTTCCACTAGATTAATGACATTGTTCCAGCTGTACCAGTATAGCAGTAAGTAGCAAGTAGTCCTGTACTCCATATGACAGAGGCATGTCAGAATATAGGCAGTGAACTCGAGGGAGATTAACAAGTCAGAGGTGAACAGCATGCTAAAATAGCTCTTTGAAGGAAAAGGACAAGTTGTTGCATCTACCAAGAAAAAGGCAGGGCCATTGGAAGGCCTCTGGATGATGAAAGTGGCAAAAATATACTCAGGATTTCTGTTCTGACTAGTTAATTAGGTGGCTGAGGAGGTCATCATGTTTGAATAAGACCCAGAGTAGAAGAAAGTCTCCAGCAGGTCCAGAATGCTTAGGCTTCATAACCAGATTTGACTGAGATAGAAATATGTAAAGTGGTTAAGGGTGTCATGTAAATCATCTGATAAGCCCCAACAAGAGTCATGGCACAAACCTCAATTATTGTGGAGCACAGCATGCTTTTTATAATTTTGAAATGTGTGAAAAGTATTGCTGTGCTATTGGATCCTAGTAGAGACTCAGTGTTTGATTATCTATCGATCTGTCTATACAGCTATCTATCCTGTATATCATACTTATCTGAAGTAGCTCTACTCATATCAGAAACATAAACTTTAAATCAAGAAACATTACTGAATACAAAGGGGGACAGTTAATAATTATAAAGCAGTTAATATAACAAATATGTTTGAGGATACATACAAAAATTGACAGGCTGAAAAGAAATACCTAAGGCCATGCAACTGTAGTTGGGTATTTTAATATAGCTCTCTCAATAGTCCATAAACTGGTCAGAATAAAGTTGATTGATTACAGAAATCTAAACAGCAGAACTGATGTTACTTAGCTGAAATGAATAAAATATTATGCCAAATAATGTAAAAATTCACTTTTTTCCAATTGGACATTAGTCACTTACTACATATGGTCTCACACTGGACCATACACTTTAACAGGTTAGCCATGAATATTTAGAATAGGCTTAAGAGTATTCATGAATGTATGCTAGAAGTAAACAACAAAAAATAATTAGAACAACTCAACATGAAAAGTAAATATTTTATTTCATGAGATAAATGAAAAACATTTTTACATAATTTGTACTCAATGAAATAAAAATATGATACATCAAAATAGGTGGGAAGCAGGTGAAACATATTTGAAGAAAAACAATTGTAAATGTCACAAATAAATCATATATTAGAAATAAATGATATATTACCTATTTTATAAATAAACCACTGTATATATTAGAAACCAATGCATATATTTGACTGAAAGTCAAAGATTCTATCTAGAAAAGAAATGTAAATGAAACGTAAGAAAAGTTGGACGAGATATTAATAAGCTAAAATAAAATAGTAACATTTAACTATAATGGAAATATAAAATAGTTAAGCTCAGTAAAGTCTTAAAAGTACAATGAAAATACTATAAAATTTAAAAACTACATATATGTCTTGGTTACTTTTCTCGCATTGCTGGGACAAAATACCTGATGCCCAAAATTAAGGAAGGAAAGGTTTATTTCACTTACAGTTTGCAGAAGTTTCAGTCCATACTTGGCAAGTTACAAGGCAGAGTGGCACATGGCAGAGGGCTACAGCTCATGGCAGCAGAACACAGCAAAGCAACAAACACAAAAGGAAGGAATGGCCACAAGCAGCCTCTTCCTCTCCCATACATATGCAAACTATCCACCCCAGGGCGGGTGTAGCTCTCACACCCATAATCAAACTCTAAAAGCCTGCCCCATGACCACACGAGGCTTTGGGGGGACACCCAGACACAAGCCATAATATACAAATCAAGTACTAATAAAAGCTTCACATTCTAAGTAAGACACAAACTCTATCCTCGCTAACACAGTAAATCACCAGGAAAGAAAATGTAAAAATTAGGGTTTTTTTTAAACCATAGAGGGGATATGGACAAAATGGAATCCAAAAATTCTAAACTGTAGAGTGATGAACCCTTCCTGGGTGAGCAAGTAGCAAAGGATATTTTCATGCCTACAATCAGTTTCTCAGATAGGGGCAGCGTGGGTAGTGACAGAACCTGTCAGAGGACATTTTTAAAAATAAAGCAAGTAGATTTCTACAGACTAGAGGGCTGACATGTTTGATTTGAATCTGGAAGATACCCAAATACAAATATAATTCTCTTACACAGGTATTTTCCTAAGAAAGGCACAGTGTCAGAAAAAAAACAAACCAAATCAAAACAAACAGAATGATACACCCCAAGTTCTGAGACCTCAAACTTGTAACCCCATAACATCATTGTTCAACCTACTGACCTTGATGTCTTCAGTATTATCATAGGCCTCACCATAAAAGTTAAAATTCCACATCTTGTGGGCTACAAACTATGTGAAAGCATAGAAGAATATTTTTTAAAATCTTAAGCATTTTTGTATAATTATACATAGTTATGGAGTAAAATGTGATAATTTGGTATATGTATTTGATATGTAATAATCTAATCAAAGTATTAGCATTTCCATCTCCTTCAATTTATCATTTCTTTGTATCAAGAACCTTTGAACTCTTAGTTCCTTAAAATATACGCTGTAAATCATGGTGAGCCATAGTGAAAGTATGTTAAAGTTTATCCCTCTTGTGTAACTGTATTTTGATACCATCATCTGACCTCCCTCTCTACTTCCTAGCCCCTAGCGGCAATTATCAACAAATATTTATGTAAACTTGACTAAATGAAGATCTCTTAAGACACAGATGTAAAAAATGTTTTGAAATAGATTCTGAAAATTAACTTTTGTGCACCAAAAGTTATAATAATATCATAATACAGTTTTGGAACAAGCCAGGATTCAAGCAATCAAATATATTGAAAAGAACTTCAAAGGACTGCACTTGTAGACAGAGGGACATTGGAGCCAGATGAAGCTGATTATGAATGCTGGATCCCCCTTAACAGTGTCTGTGATGTAAAGAAGGCATTTGATTTCTATGAGCTTGAGTTTATTCTTGTTTAATCTGGGCATGATAGCACTCATGTCTGAGGAGAAGGTGGAAAGGTGTCTCAGAGATTATAATTTTTGTATCTGAAATGAATCCAATGGCTTCTGCTGCATCTGGATCTATGGGCTACGACAGCCTATGTTTGAGATGATTTTCAGTCTCCTCAGAGAGCTAAGATTATGGTTGGACCCTGGGTTAAAATCTTCCCAAGCCTGGCGTGCAAGGCTGGTCAAATTGGACTCAACCACTGTCTCAGTGCCAGTCGTACCACAAAACATTCTCTCTAGCTAGTAGAAGTCCTCCCTGCCCCTACACATATCCAATCTCCAAGATGGGGCTCAGCAGCATCCTGATGAGCACACCCTCCTCCCACCTGCTCTGCCAGGTCCCTAGTTCCTCCATCCCAGTCAGTGACTCCCTCATGACCCTGTGCTCCTTTAGTTTACTATTTTGGGTTCTAGGCAGGCAGAATACCTGGATACTTGGCAGTAAACACAGAATTTCTGTGAAGAAAAAAGTAAATAACTCAGTGGAGAAAAGAAAGTATCTTATGGGCTGGTAACAACAATTTAACAAACAATTGCATTATAGCCTACCAGATCCTGCTACCTCTCAGTTTTCTCATCTGTAAAATGGCCAGATATTGTGAGCCATGATGTCTAAGTTGCCAAGAGCTTCTGATGATACCAAAAGATTCCAAGCCCAGGCACTCCTGTGAGTGCTCTGAGTGCTAGCGCTAATCAGCAATGCAGAAGTCCTTCAGGCCGGGTATCCCAGGGACCCCCCAGAAAAGCCTCACTGTGACTCTCCCTGCTCAAATGAAGGAATCTTCTGTGGATGTGCAGCCAGCAACAGGTCAGGTCACCTGCATGCTTTTGGGAGGGAACAGAGAGAAAACTCTGAAGAGGATTTCAGGTGACAGCTGGGCCCAGGGAGCGAGCACAGACACATCAGTCACACTTGTTTTTAAAGCACCAGTGAGCTCTGGGGACACAGGTGCAGCCACATGACACTATTCATTGAGGCTGTTACTTTCACGGAAGCAATGAATACTTTATTAACTCATTACTGCACTCTCTTTTTTTTTTAACCTTTTTTGTCCAGTTAGATTTTGCTTTTTCATACATAATGGGGTAATGATGCCTATTTCAATGGCTTATTGTGAAGATCATTGGAAAGGGCTAGGAGGCCTTGCCATTAGTTCTGGAACTAGAAAGTGCTTAGCAGAACTGGTGTTACTGGAGGTCTATTCTAGTGGCACTCTAATTGTGAGGCTCTCAAGTCTTTGTTCTCAGCTGTCACTGAGAACAAATTGAGTTTTCCTAAGACTTCATCTTATTTGTTGGACTTTCCTATCAGAACAATAATGAGTGCTGTTCTGCCGCCATCTAGGGTAACAGGTGGTTCCATTTGCCCAGGACTGAGGCAGCCTCAGGACATGAGACTTCCACTTCTCAAATAAGAGCAGTTCCAGGGAAACTGGAACAAGCTGGTTACCCATTCCAGCCTCAAATGCTCTGAAAGAGAACCAGTAACACAACTGAGAAGCTGTCTGCTGTCTTCTCAACGTGTGGAGAATATGACTCATGTTTCCTGATTCACAGAAGTTCAGACTTCTCTACACCCATCAAACAGCAGAATAGTAGCAGGGAGGAGCAGAGGATAAGGCCAATAGCTGGGTTTCAACCAGGTTTAGCCAGAGTTCATAATTCCTTGGACTTTACTTTCTTCCACTTTACATCCTTACCTAGATTCATTTCACACAACCTTGTTTAGGATTTTTCTAACTCTATATATTCATGATAGCTTAGTTTGAATTTTTCTTTCTAGTATGAGTCTTACTAGGATAGTTTGAATATGAAAGTTATATTAGCCTCAAAAATTAGTAGGGGAACAAGTACAGAAGCACTCCTGGTCTTAGTCACTTTCTCATTGCTGGAACACAAAACCTGACCCTCATAATTCAAGAAAGGAGAGGTTTAATTTGGTCACGTTTTCAGTCCATGGTTGGTAAGCGCCCAGGAAAAAAATGCAGGGTAAAAGAGCCTGGACAGAAGAAAGCTACTCACCTCATGAAAGCCAGGAAGCAGAGAGAGAAGGCAGGAGCCAGAGGGAGATATACCCTAGTAAGCCACTTCTTCCGGCCAGAACCCACCTCCTTACAGCAAGTCGGCCGAGTCAGCTGCCCATATGATTCAACCACCTTCCAGTAGTACCACCTATGAGCACACGAGGCATTTGGAGGACGCTCTTGATCTCAACCATGCTATACATTAAGTTGTAATACAATTATACTCTTTTATGTCTAGTTTCACTTTCCTCAGTTTCAGCTGCCTGTGTCAACCATGGTCCACAAATATAAAAGGGGAAATTCTAGAAACAAACAATTCATAAGTTTTAAATTATGATGATTCTGGGTAGCAGAATGAAATGTTATGCTGTTCCATTCTACCTCACCCTAGATACCTATCACCCCTTTGTCCAAGTGGATCTAACCTGGATGTGCTATGATCGGTTATTTAATACCTATTGAGGGTATCAGATAGACTCACTGTGGGACCTTGGTACTTGTATTTAAGTAGCGATTATTTTATTTATAATAGCCCCATGTTGGTAATTCAGATATTCCAAAAGAGAAGCTGTAAAGTGCTTATTTGACGTGAAAAGGTAAAACTCTTTCAAAGAAACAAATCAAATGCTAAAGTTGATAAGAGCTCTACAATGTTATTGTCATTAATTTTTATTGTACCTAATTTAAAAATTAATGGAGAACTGTATAGTTTTTATTCCCTCAGTATTTGGAAGATCCAAAACTGTGACAAAATTTAATACTTATTTTGCTAAGAAACTTTTTGTTTTGCCTATTTTTTAATTTATTGACGTGCTGTATTCATATTTTCCTGTTACAAATGTCTTTACATCTGTAGTTACATCTCTTTTTAATTCTTAATGTTCATAATTGCCCTCTATCATTTTTTACTGATTAAACTTATCACAGTCCAGATTATTAGTATTTTAAAGAAACAAATATTGCCTGGCTCCTGAGGGGAAGATGTGAAGGAGCACATCAATTACTTCCTGGTACACCTGAGAAAACTGGGGGCAGCTAGGCAAGGAAATTGTCGAAGGTCAAGTATCTCCTTAGAGGTGGAAGCTGAACGCACACCCCAAACCCTGGGATCCTCTTGACATAGCATGAAGCCTTCTAAAAGAAGACCAGAAGAGAGGGAGGACTGTGCCTGGACAGGTGTGGAAGAAGGGGCACAGGAATTCCTTGAGCAAGGGAGGAAGTACTGCCAAATCTGAACTGCTGCTTCGTGTTATTTTTCTGAGTTCCACAAAGACCCTGTGATCTCTGTGCCTCTCATCTCAAGCCTGCACAGCTGGTGAGTTAATTAAATGAGGACACAAAGTCCAAATGGCCTGGGAAGGTGTTCATTTTCACTGCTAGACCTGACTTCTTTGCAGTGGAGATTTTGAAAATAGAATAAACAGTTTCCCAAGAAGCTAAGGAAAAGCTATTTTCCTGAGGTCAGGCCTAAGTAGAAATGTCTGCCAGGGACAGATGCTCTAATCATGATCTCCGAGCACTTAGGGCCCTAGACTGGTCATCCCTAGGGCTGGCATGGCAAATTCCATTTCATCCTCCTGTTCCACTAATCCTTCAGGAATCATAACCAAAGCACAACGGTGGAACATAGAGACACTTCGGAGAAACCACTGTGGGCTGTAGAAAGGAGAGAGCCTGAGTACTAAAAAGTTTGAATGGCTATACTTTTAGAAATGTAGAAGCATTTCCAAGGAGAAGAAGGAGGCTTTTTTTTCTCGTATGCAGTTGTGTCTTTCTTTTTCTTTTTTTTTTGGTCTTTTTGAGACAGGGTCTCACTATGCAGTTCAGGTTGGTCTTGAACTCACTTTGTAGCCCAGGCTGGCTTCAAACTCACAATGATCCTCCTGCCTTAGCTTTCTGAGTTCTGGGATTACAAGCATGAGCCACACACCCAGCCCTAGGCAGTTTTTTAAATTCACAATTTGTTTAAAATAATTGTTTATAAAGTATTTGAAGCACTAGATTCTGGGTCAGAGTTATGACCAAACCTCTCCTCCTTTAATGTCTACATTTCTTAAACTTATTTCTCACAGGTTCATTCCACCCTGCTAGCACCTACTTTGCACCAGGTGCCTGTGCCTGCTTCACATACTAATGCTCAAAAATGAAGCTTCCCATAAGCCCCAGTCCTGAGAGCACCTTACATTTTGCAAACCTTTTATAAGTTTGTTGCTGATTGTTTCCTTATAGAAGGACAACCACTGGGGTTCATGGAAATTGAATCAATATGCTCAGTGTCTATCCAACTACTCACTTAAAGCCTTAGTATTTGATCCTTACCTGTCCTGTGTGTTCCACTAGAGACTATGCATTTGTCCTTTTATATGTCTCCAAGCTTCTTCAGAAAATTTCTCTTCCATTTCCCTGTTTACAACTTTGATCTTGGTGGATAGCACAATAAGAGTTGTTTATGTAAAATATCCACATGCTGGTTTGAATGAATGAATGGAAATACACCTCACCTCGACAGGAAAGCCTAAGACACCTCATCTTGACTCAGCTGTGTGACTTCAGGCAACTCATTTTCTCTTGCTGGTCCCTGTTTAGCTACCTGTAGTATGAGTTCTTCCAGTTCTGTGGTTTCTCTTTTCATTTTTCCATGCCAAAATTCTCTGCAGCAGAACAAGATGGAAAGTGGGCTCTCTTCTTACTTCTCCAAACCAGATCAGAGACACAAAGAAAGAAAGGTTATAAAAATTGGTGTGAAACCTCAGAGTGCTCAGGCAGCCAGCTGGATGTGTAATTTGTTGGGCCTGGTGTTAAATATTTTTTAAAAATTTCACAAGGGTGACAGCATTAAATTGAAAACAAGTCCTTTTAGTGACTGCCTGGGTTGGACACCTATAAAGCTGGCCCTGCAAGTAGCAACCACAGGTTAAACTGTGACTCTTATGAGGATCTCTGGCAGAAATATTTCCCCTTTAATGGCCAGGGCCTCAAAAACATGGCACCCAGACTTTTTGGAATAGTGGTGATAGTAAGTAGCAGCATCTCCTTCCTCTATTGGTTCTTTGAATCTACCTGTTGGGTTACAGAGCCATATAGTTGTAACTGATTTACAGTAATAGATTTCAACCCCCAGGAGATATTTGACAATGTCAGAAGACGTATTGGGCTGTCACCTCTGTGAGAGGGGATAGGTAGGTAGAGACCAGGGGTGCTATTAAACACCCTATATGCACACACCAGACCTGGATGACAAAACTGGCCTTAAACGAATATAATCCCAAGGATGATAAACTTTGATTTGGGGTATACGCTTTCTTTAAAACCTACCTAATGAGGCAGCCCCAGCCATAACTGGCCTAATTTTCACCATATGGATGGTGTGTATCTTATCAATGCCTTAGCACATATACTACCTCATGCTCAAGCAGTCCAGAGCAACTGATGCTATTAATTTATAGTCAGTAATGTGATATTCTGCGGGATTTTCAATGGTCTAGACATTTTAAGACTGTATGAGGGCAGGAACTTTAAGATTACCATGACTTTGGGCAGGGATATTAGTATATGTGACTATCTGTGGATGCAAACTTTTATGATCCTACTTTCTGATTAAGACTTCTAAAATTATGACAGTGTCCACCACATTAATGGCCTCCTCAAGGATACATATGACACACACACACACTTTTTTAATTCAGTAGGGAAAGGGGTGGAATATGAGTTATTTGTAAATGGGAAGGAAGAATTGGACAATCCATGCCCATATATACTCAAGCATAAAACCAAAAAAGAGCTCTTACACCAGTGATGGTGATGAGGGCAAAATACAGTATTCCATGAAATGGGGGATTCAGTCAGCTCATCTTTCCCACTGGAGATGTCCCTATCTACACACCCAAGGAAAGGTTAGGAATGTAGAGTAGATCTAGAAGAAAGAATGGTGGTTGCTGAATTTCGCATCTAGTACACCCAGGTACAGATACCGAATAGGCAGAACTGGAGACACTGAAGTACAAGGCAGCTCCCCAAGAGAAGGGAACCCCTGAGGATGGATGAGGTCCTCAGGACAGCTGCCCGAACAAATGAGTGCAGGGGATCCAGGAAAGAGTCCTAAGGAATCCTGATCTTTACGGGAAGAAAAGCACTATCAAACTCATGCAATAAATAGAAAAATACACCTGAAAATATGAGAATAACCAGAAGATTGTGACATGAAGGCAACTAGGACAGAAGAGAATATCAAAAGCCTGAGTGAACAACAGCTTCAAAGGCAGTAGAGAGGCACTGTAAGATAAAGGGTGAAAGCTTTTTACAAACATGACTCATGACTTTTCCTCTAATCATAAGATAAAGTATTGTGTTTCACTGAATGGGTTTGGAGAGTATGCAGCCCAGAAAGGACATGAAAATCAAATAAGGAATCCCTTTAACACCTACCTCTGCTCCATCATTGACCAGGTGCATGATCATGAGTATCTGCACCTGTCTGGCCTCAGTTTGCTGTAAATGAAAGAGGGTACATGACTTGCAAGGATTTGAGATGCTCAAGTGACAGGAAAAATGTAGGAGGTGCTAAAGCGTTCATTTGTTTTTTAATACATTGGCTGAAGCTAATGTGGGAGATTTGGACTACAAATCATTGGGTGCAGGTATAGACTGTGAACTTTTTCTCTATTTTTTGTCTTGGCAGTAGCAGATATTGAAACCAGGGCCTCACACATGCTAAACAAATGCTCTGCCACTGAGCTACATCCCAAGCACCTTTTATGAAGGTCACTTTCCTCATTTCCAATTGGACGACACAAAGCTCAACCCAATGGCATTGTCCAAATTGATGAAATGGGGCTTTGAAACGTTAAAAAAAAAAGTGCTGATAGAAGCATTTTTAAAAGCTGTTTCAGATCACAACTCCCGATCTGCCTCCACCCTGGATAGCAGAGGCTCTGAATGTACTTGTGTCCGCCTCTGGCTCAAGCTTGCCACCCTCACAGATCAAGGCTAAGTCTCATTCATCCTTATGCTCTTCTCAGCAACTAGCACAGCATCCGGCACAAGAAGAAGCTTCCAAAAGATGTAGTACATGGTAGGTACCAAAAAGAAGACAGTAGTATGCCCTTTAAAAATGAAATAAAAATTAAGGAAATGAGAACTGCAAAGAATTTGTGGTTAAGAAAGTAAGTGACCAGAATTTTGAAAGAAGAAAGGGCTATATGGATAGAAAAAAGATAATTGTTACTCTAGAAGAAAGTACAAACAACAGTACAGGATAGAGAAAATGTAGACATGTTGGCAGCTACAATCATATTACTTCCAATGGATCCAGAACACAGTTGTGAGCATGGCATGCTTGCTATATGCCAGGCGCATGCTGGACATTTTCAGTTATCTTGGAGTAGAAAGGGCA
Source organism: Chinchilla lanigera (assembly GCF_000276665.1). Lineage (NCBI taxonomy): Eukaryota > Metazoa > Chordata > Mammalia > Rodentia > Chinchillidae > Chinchilla > Chinchilla lanigera. Next base: position 13,178,148 of record NW_004955461.1, read on the forward strand.
TGAGCCCCAAAGATAACTAGAGTGACAGGTGACAAGGTGGGCTCTGGATGTGGGCCAAATGTCTTCTAATCCCAGCTCTGCAACCTATGAAGTCATGGCATTAAGCGACCTAACAAATTTCTTATGGCCTTGGGTGTGAGTAATGTAATGAATCACCTCGCACTGATCATAGTAGGTGTTCACACGACTTTTGCCCTGTCTCTTCTATGAGAATCCAGTGGTCCTGGGCAAATTTTGGGAATATTGGGGGCTTTATTGATTACCTTTTGTTCTTCCTGTATGTCAAGAACCACAGGAATGCGGACTGTTATTCTTATGCCCCAAAATGCAAAGAACACTCTTTTCCTCCCAAGCCAGGTCTTCACAAGAACCTTAACATGGTATAAAATTTCAGCTCCTCAACTCCCTCTCCTATCTCTATTTTTATCTTTTCTCTCTCTGTCATGTTCCTAGGGTGCTTCTTTTGCCGCAGTGACAGACATGAGGAGGCTGGGTTGAGAGCAATCAGAAACAGATGGAAAGGCTCTGCCAGAAGGATCTGGAATGGAGGAGCTAGAATTCATGTTTCTCTGGTCCCTGATCCCCAGGGCTCCTCCAGTAACCTATGAGAAGGGACAGTCAATGGGCACACACCCTCTCCTTGCCTCTGGGTTGATGCCCCTAAAAGGTACACTCAAATGAGTACATTATTGTTAAGCAGAATACAGTATTATTTGAAAAATTTATGCATATTTGATATTTTACTCCAAATACATCAGTCTCCATTTGTCATCTCAAGGTAATACTTTAAAATCAATTAAACTTTGTTCCTCAAAGCTTATGTATAAAGTAGATGCTCCACGTATAAATCCACACTGTATATTTGTTCCCTTAGCACACGGCATAGCTTGGAACAGGTCCAGGTTTCCTGGGTGAAATGTGGACCTCAGGCTGGGAAACATGAAACTTCAAATTATGGTACTGAAGCCAGAGATCTGCAATCAATCTTTCCCTTGTTTCTTACTTCATTTTCCAGGCATTTTCATCAACATCATCTCATTTAATCTTCGTAAAAACCCTTTCTAAAAAAGGGAAGGAGCAGGGGTGGGGTGTTGTTTCTCCCTCGTGGGTGAGGGAACCGGAGTTCAGCAAGGTGACAGGACTTGGCTGCAGCCTCCCTTGTTGCCATGGTGAATTTCAGTCCCGAAGAGAAGATGTACATAGTGCCAAAGTGAGGCACAGCATACATGCTCTGGCAGGAAAGAAAATCACAGGATTGATGAGTCTTGGGGGTGGGAGGCACAGCTTAGAGGGTCACAGAGGGACCTGCTTCGCTTCAAAGACTGGCAGCCACCATCCAGGAAAGGAGGTCTTTCTCATTGCAAATTCAAGTCCAGAATGTCTAACACAGAGCCAGCTGTTTAAGTGAGCGACAAAAAACTCCAAAGGTAATCTAGTTGGCAAGATGAAGGCTCAGAAAAAAAATTATGAAATGATCAAAATATATAACGAAGAAGCTCTGCACTCCCTTCTTAAAAAGTAATAACAGCAACAACAACAAAAGGTAAGCAGAATGATACTTCAGGTTCCCACGTGCAGACATTACTGGAGTAGGTGGTAACACAACTCAAAGAATGGCACTAATACGCAAAACATCTCCAGATGAGTTTGTGGGTCCTAGCCTCCACCCCAGCACTTCCGCACCCGGTGAAGGTGGACACCAATGCCTTTCTTGCTTGTCATTGCCTGCCTCTGCATTCTGAAGCTTGAGAAGGCAATATCCTGGATACCTGGAGGACAGGGGTGGCTTTGGGGCAGTTGATCCTATCCCACAAGAGTGAGTTGCTCCCATGAGAATAAACAGTCAAGCTGAAAATTGATGAGGGGCCAACAGCATCTAGGAATTGACTACAGTCCTTAGAGAACAGACTGATGGCTAATGGTGGCATTCCTCTTTCCAAGTCCTCAGATGGCCTCTTGTGGCTGTGGATTTCTCACGTGAAAATAAACATGACACATATGCCTGTAATCCCAGCACTCAGGAGGCTGAGGCAGGAGGATTGGTGCAAATTCAAGGTCAGCCTGGCCTACACAGTGACTTCAGGGGCAGCCTGAACTACACAGCAAGACCCTGTCTCAAAAAAATAGTGACAATAATAAATAATAAAAAAATAAACATGAATCATTGTCTTATATAGCCAGGAGCCTGCTGGCAGAGCAGCCACGGGATCAGTTCCCTGCTGAGACCACATGGTCCTACGATGTGAGTTAGCATGTGAGACTGCCTAGGCAAGGTTGCACCACATGAGTTCATGGCTTAGTGGTCTAGCGAGTGCCCTGACAGCATTGCAGAGGCTGTAGTTTGTGTGCCCCATAACCATCTGCTTCTACATGTTTGCTAAAAGGCCTCTTGGGTCTGGCTAGCACAGCCAAATGTTTTTCCCAAGCCCTGGTAGCAGAAGTGGCTAAGTGACTTAGCTCTGACTGATTAAACTTGAGCAACCCCCAAATGGGAGTGGACCTTCCCTAATAAAATGGATAAAGTCACACCAGAAGACAGCCTCCTCTCTTCTTTCCCCTGAATAGCACCAGCCTTCCTGCAAATGTAGGGATAAAGCTAAATGGGAAAAAAGAGGTTGATTCCTGGCCCAAGGCCCTGGTGCTGGACAGCAGCTCCTAGTACAAGAAACCCAGCCTTTGTTCACAGCTCCTTCTGGCTTTGTGGAGGCCACTGCAAGCAGCCACCGCACACTGAAAGACTCAGAGAGCTGACCTTCAATCTCTTACTTTCTGGAGTTTGGAAGTTCAAGATCACAGCACGAGCAGGGTCAGTTCCTTCCAAGGGCAGGAAGGAGTTTGTTCCATGCCTCTCTCCTGAACATGGAGACTCCACCTGCTCTCTGTGTTTTCGTGTGATCATCCCTCTGTGTGCATTGTGCCCTGTCATCCTGGATTGGCACTTAGCCTAATGCATTCATTTTAAGTTAATTTCCTTTGTAAAGACCTATGTTCAGATCAAGTCACATCCTGAAGAACTAGGGGTTAGGACTGTACCATATGGCTTTGGGGGGACAAATACCCACAATGCCACCCACAGCGGGGTTCTCTGTGATTTGCTGCTATCCTCGCAGCTATTTATCTTGTGGTACTAGTCTGAGGAACTGTTTGCAATAGACCGCTACTAAGGTCAGTAGACACTCCTGGTTTGAATAAGAACAACATTAGCACCTGCCATAGAAGAAGGGGTAGGGTGAGGTCATCTGGCCAGCCAGCAGCACGCACTGTGCTTGATGAACAGCTCTGAAGCAGACAGCAAGCAGTCGGGCCACACAGACTACCTCACAGGACCTCTTGCTCTTTCCTGGCCTGTGTACGTGCCCATAGGGACCTCTATCGATATGGTCCATACCTGGCAACATGGCACAGCTGGGAAGCAGCTGCTACAAAAATAGCTATTAGCTGCTTTCCCAACCAAGGGAAGCTCCCTGTGTTTTGACTGAAACTGAGGGATGTGCTGAAGGATAAGTATCCACCATGGGCTGAGGCCCCAGAGCACAAGCTTTTGAACCAGGCTCAGATTCTACTCCTTGTTCATTTGCTCTGCACCTTTCAGCAATCAAATGCCTTCTCTGTGCCTCTCCTTCCTCTTCCATGACCAAGACTGATGTTCCCCAAACGTACCTGCTTGGGTTACTGTAAGTAAAAACTGGAAATGTTTATGAAACCTGGAAAAGTACCTGACACGTAATTTCATACACATGTTTAATGTGTGGCTGTTTGTTTTAAATTTGTATTCTAGCCCCAACATTTCATCCAAACCACAGACCCATCATAGGAAACAAAAGTCTGAGCCGCCCAAGAGCTCCCTGTTATTTTAAAGCAATAATAAGTTTAGTGGGGGAGTGAAATCAAAGAAAGAGGTTGCTTGCAATCAGGGGACTCTTGGAACTGTAATGATGAAGAGCAAAACCTACTGATAAAATCACCACTGTGTCCTCCTGCAAAGCTCCCTCTTTCTGCTTCCAGCACTGGCATTTTAATGAGGGAGTGAGGGGCATGGTGGGTGCCACTGCCCTTCTCTTTCCCACTTAGCCTGCCAGTTTCCAGCCCAGCTCACCAGAAGAGGGGTGATGGTGACAAGGATTCACAGCTCTGAAAGGCCCCCTCTCTTTTCCTTCCTCATCATTGCAGAGAATACTGCTTGTGTCCTAAAGTCTGGGCTCACTGGTAGGAGTCAGTCCTCCCTCCACCCTGTTTCCAAGATCTGTTACTTACCAGAGACCTACTCTGTGCAGAGCACCATACCCACCTCTGGGGTATAGAGATGAATGAGGCTGGCCTTGCAGGTGCGGGCACACGGCAGAGTTATACAGTGCTGTAATGCAGAAGAGCTGGTTGAGGATGATGGGACCCCAAGGAGGGACACTGCACCTGACCTGAGCTAGGTCTTCCAGAGTAACCTAAAACTGAAGACCTGTTCATATTCCAGTCATATCATGCCAGTGCTGGGAGCAGGAAGAGGGAGGATTGCAGGAGGACATGGTAGTGATTTTCTCTGTAATTTTTGCTCTTCATCATTATAGTTCCAAATCTGATAGTTAAGCTTTGGGCGTGAAACACCTTGTCCTGCAAAGACCTAGAAGTGTCTCTGAGCACATCTCCAGCTGCTGCTCCTCTCCTCACTCCTTGTGGCCACATTGGCCCTAAATATGCCAAAGAGTGTCCTAGAGCAGGGCCTGGGCACCAGCCAGCCTTGTGCAGGAAGGTTCCACTTTAAATGTTGCCCTCTTATCTCTACTATATCATTGCCAGGAGTTACTTTCTCAGCAAGACCTGTGCTGGGCTCACCTTAAAACTGTGCCTCTTCCCTGTCTTCCCAAGAGGGCCAGATCCTGTTTCACTTCTTGCTTTGTGCTTATCATTGTTATTTACAATTTCATGATAAAAAATACTACATGGTTTTAAATATTTCATTGTCTATATGCTCCGTCTCCTCTTATCAGCTACATGAGCATAAAACTTGCTCACGCAGCAATTTTTCTCTCTTCTTCACTGGGGTAATCTCATTGCTTAGAGCAGTGCCTGGTATATAGTGTATACTATTAATGTGGGGAACAGATGGTGAGTGAAAGTAGGACTCAGAGGGTATTGGGAATAATTGAAGAGAAGATCTGGACCCACGTACTCCCTAAAGGACCTTCCACCCTCAAGCTCAGTAAGCTTCACGTGACACCTCAGGAGACACAAAGTATACCAGGACCTGAGGTGGCATTCAGAGACCTTTAGCTCCATTTGAGCTAACCACAGCAAGTGGGGCCACTCATTACAGCTGGTATGGGTCCCTGAAGATGTCCAGCCAAGACAGACCTGCTTCCTGCCTTTGAGGTGCTCCAAGGCCAGATGGAAGAGTTGGCTGAAGATACTGGCATAGTGAGAAGCCAGGAATGCTGCTTAGTAGGTGTACCTGCTGGGTTCTGAAGTTGGCACATCAGCTGAGAAATCACCTCAGTCACTGAGCACCTCTGGAAGCTGCAGAACCATCTACCACCTTGACTGTCACACTTGCAAATGGGCTGGCCAGTACCTACCTACCCCTTCAGCTATGTGAAAACTAAGTAAGAACAGGCCACTGAACTGCTTGACAGGCTCAAACATGGACCATAATAAATGGTAACAACAGTAATTTTGATGAAAACTGGTAAAAGTAGGAAAAAGGTAAAAAGTGAATCTTTTGATAGTGCAGAGAAGAAATCTTTTACACTGCCTTCCTATAGCCACTACAAACACCACCACAAAATTGGTAGCTCAAAACTTCATTGGCTGCAGTTCTGAATGGCAGATGAACTCAGTCATGGGCTAGCACCAAGGTTTGCACAGGCCCCCTACCTCTGAATGCTCTGGGGAGAACCTGCTTCTTGTCTTCTCTGGCTTTGAGAATTTCACACCTTTGTTCTTGGGCCCTTCCTCTGCCTTCAAAGCCAGCAGCAGAGCACAGAGCATATTGCTTCCATGATCACTTTTCTGCTTCCATCTGTGTCTAGTCCCTGTCTGGCTCCCTTCCACAAGGATATTCATGATTGCATCCATGGGGGAACCCAAGATGATCTCTTCATTTCAAGGTCTCTGACATAACTACGTCTGCAAAGTCTCTTATATTATCATATAAGGTGAAAATAACAGGTGCCAGGGCTTAGAATCTGGATATCTTTCAGGGCAACTTTTCAGCCTACCACAGCTTTCAAGTCAGGTAACCTTAAGGACAGAGGAAGAATTGGGCTACTGGGCTGAGATTTGAAAGCTCGGAAGCCATTCACAATGGCAGAATTGGAGAAGAGCCCTTCTACAAGGGACAATAAGCACATTCAAAGCCCCAGAGGAGAAGGAAGGGAAAGATTATGAACTCTCCTTGATGAGTCAATGAGCCTAAAAAGGAAGGTTTTGGGAGCCCTAACCATGGTGTGGTGGCTTGGAGCAAGGTCATCTTGACTTTGAAAACAGAACAAGGATGACATTGAGTGAGATCAGCAGAGGCTGTTCTCCTTCATGTCTTCAGAGGCGCCTGCAGAAATAACCTCACAGGGTTACAGTTCACTACTCTATCATTTTCAGTCCATGTAGCAGGTCAGGATGAAATTATATTTTTTCAGCAGCATTCCTTCTTGAATAGAAACACAGTTGATTATCCATAATCTTAGTCATGTCTGTCCACAATGACCAATCCAGAGCAACTCCCTTGAGTTGGGTGTTATGTTGGGAGAGCATCTTCTCCTTGGCTCAATCCATAGAGAAAAAGCATCCTCTGGGGTAGAGATGGTACTACAGGGAATAATTCTTTTTTTTTTTTTTTTTTTTTTTTTTGGTTTTTCTCCGGTACCGGGAACCGAACTCACGACCTTGCGCTTGCCAGGCAGGCGCTTTGCCGCTGAGCTAAATCCCCAGCCCCTACAGGGAATAATTCTGAGTCTTTCCCCCACACTATTCCCACTCAGTTCACCCCACTCCCACCAGTAATCTAGATACCTTGGCATCCATAAGACTGCCTGAGCCAGGGATGAGACACAACATTTTAAGACCACAGGTTCTTGACCCTGACTGCTCTCTCTCCTACTGCTCTGCACTACTAGGTGTTCTGGATTGTGCCATGCAGATGGAAGGGTATGAATGCAATTGCGTTTTGCCTAGGGGAAGAACCTAACATCTATACCTGCTGTAGTTGAGGAAAAATAATATTTAGTCTTAAGTTTTAACTGTGATTTCTAACATCAAATAGTTTTATATGAGCTAATCACTAACTTATGGACATCCTTAGGGGGAAGGTAGTAACTTCTCAGGAATAGCTGGGCCAAACAGCACTCAGAAACCAGGGGAAGTTTGCTGAAGAATGGCATAGCTTGAACTGAGAGCCAGTAACCATCACAGATAGGTTGCCAGACAGGGGAAATTAGCAGGCCTTCAGAATCATCCACTACAGTCCACACTTTGCACATTTCTCACCTCAACCATGAATATTTAGACAGGCTTCTCATTCAGCATACATAAACCATGTTCTTGGGATGTACAGGCTCTCTTTCTCTGTGTGTATTTTTTCTCCCTGTTTCTCTTTTGTATTTCTAAACACATAACTAACAGCTTCAACTATCTGCTGCTAAAATAGAATGTGAATTATTAATTGGACCAAGTATAACTATGGCAAGTAAAGCACACAGTAAGTGTACTATAAAAATTTCAGAACAGTAGTCTTCACCTCTACAAGCATTTGCTATCTGCCATTATTGAGAACTCACTTATTTGCCAGGAAACATCTGCCAATCAAAACATAGACACATGGGGGCTGGGGATTTAGCTCAGCGGCACAGTGCCTGCCTGGCAGGTGCAAGGTCTTGAGTTCAATTCCTCTTACCGAAAAAAAACAAAACATAGACACATGGGTTCAGTCACTTAATGGGGTGTTAATTCCATTGGGTCTTTCTGTTATAAGAAGAGTCCATCTTCACAGTGGCTGACATATGCTCTTAGATCCATTTCCCTTTCTCACATATGCTCTTAGCATGCATTTCCCTATTCTCAGTGCCTCAGCTGGCAACTTGAACTCCACCTTCCTCCAGAATCATGACATAGAGCCATGCCTGGCATTGTTTCCATCCCAGGAATCCACTGTGCAGTGAAGGAGACAAGGTAGCAGCTTTATAGCTCATGAGATTTCCTGGTGCTGTGGCATGCCACACCATCTAGATGTGGCCTGACTCTTTGACTATTATGAAGGCTTCCTTTAGGTATCTAAAGGGCTCCTCCTCACCAAAGGGTCACAGGCAGTGTGGGAGGTGGAAGGAAAGAAATCACTGGAGGACAGTTACATGTGAATCAAGAACTTTCTACTAACTAATTTCACTGATGGTCTCCTCTCTTTGGGAAAGATGACTTATAGACAGGCAGCTTTTTTAATTTTAAGTTTTTAACTGTACATTGATAAAGATGCTTGTAAATGTCTGTGGGATAAGATATGATGCTATGATTTATGAATATAAACTTTGAAGTCGATTGTTGAGATTTGCAGACCAGTTGCTGTGAAAATCACCTCTTCTTTCTCCTGGTCATGTGACAACATACTCAGGAAGTGAGGACAAGCAGAGAAGCACTTTGTCTGCTTTGGAAACTCACTTTCAGGAGTCTTTGATAAGAGCTTCTCTTTGTAGAAATCAGTTCTTATCATGAATACACCTAAGTTCCCACACAGGATTTTCTACAACTTTGCTATATGGTCTTGAGAAAAGTGATCATTCCCTTGACATTTCCCTTGATGATATGATAGAATAGATAGCATATATATGTTAGAAGCCATCTAAAAAAACCATATAGTCCAATGTCTGACCTCACAGAAGAGAAAGGTAAGTTCCTAAAAAAGAATGAAGGGCTTCATGGTTGTGTCTGGAAGCCTTTTGGTTCTTAATCCTAAAAAATTCACCCAAGCACTACAGAGAGGGCCAATATGAGATGCACAGAGGCAGCCCAACCTGACAGGTCCAGATAGATGTTCTCTGGGACATGCCTGCCAACCAGAGACACAGAGCCCAAGAGGGGTGTGCTTCAGAATTCTGTTCATTTCAAGTTGAGTCCAATTCTCTAGGCAGGCAATAATGAGTGAACAAGCTACCAGTATGGCAGGAGATGGTGGAAACTTCCATCTTCCTGAGAATGACACTCTGAGACCTTGTCCCTCAAGTGGTAGAATGTATCACCTTCTGAGTTTCATTGGAGCCAGCCTGGATTCTACTTCTTGAAAGAGCTGCATTAGGAGTAGAAAGAGGAAAAGATATGCATCAAGAGAGAACCCTGGTGTCAGAAAGTCTGTGCTTGGACACCAAGAATTTTGAATGGAGGAGGACAGGAATGCTTGCCTGTTACCCAGTTCATATTTACAAAGAAATATCTTAATAAATACCTTTGGCACCGAACTAATTTGTCCAGCCTCCTGCATAAGTTCTACTTGGTCCTTCAATGCTAACATCTTCAGGTTTCTAAACTCTGCTCTCTTCCTCCCTATTTTGGGATTGTGGATTCCCTTTAGAAGATCTGATAAAAACTGTTTATTTGCTTGCCACGAAAAGGTCATAAACATGTGAAAAATCCAGCTCACAATTGTACAGTGTCAAAAACCTTGGTCTATATACATTGGAGAGTTCAATGCACTTACACTCTACTAGCTTCCTTGTACTTTAAAGGCAAATCTGTAGCAATAGCCCATACATTTTCCGAAACAGCACCCATCTATAACCCAAAATACACTTTTCTATCAATACAGTGAGAATTATAACACTATATACTCCACAGGATTTTGAGAGTGTGAAATGAAATATCCAACAACAACAAAAAAAAGCCACAGGGCCTAGCAAGGTGTTATGCAAGCATCCTGGGCAGCTGGATTGTGCTCTTTGGTTAAGGAGAACATAAGCTGCAGAGAAGGGGAGCTGTCTTTGTCCTTTTCATCCAAAAGAAAAGCAAAAGCAACGGAATTTTGCATGACAGAATGTCTTGGAAGGATGAGACAGAAATATTTCTCAAAGTTAGAGTTGACCCAAAGTAGAAATTCAAAACATGGTAAGATTCATATATCTGCTTCTTAGCTGCTAGGATTGATTTTAGAGGAGAGCTCTTGGTTGTCAACATTTTTCCAAGCTCTGCACAGAACAGAAATACATTTGGAAATAGGTGTTGCTCCCACACACATACACTGTATAGTTAAGTATTTCCTAAGTGACAGATGTGACTGCTAAGGTGTCTGCAGAAATAATGAGAAATGGAATCTCCACTACAAAGTCCTTAGGCAGTAAGTTCATAGTTCTAGTCATGTTTCTCTAACATCCTCACTCATCTCTCGCTCTGGATTGAATAGAGGCCTGGCTAAAGTGAAAGCGTTGGAATCTTTTTGATTGCATATTAGTGTAATTTGAGATCATTTCCAAGAACTATTTTTCTGTCCCTGTTTGTTCTAAAGGCTTTTACAACCTCACAAAAGTTTCAACAAAGACTTCTCTACATTTAAAATGAATATTAATTCTAAATGTAGGCTTGCGGTTTATAATAATGAGAGTAGTGTGGGAACAGAGACTTGCTGAGTGTATTACAGAAGAAAAGGAGGTATTTTACCTGCACAGTGAATGACTTTTCTTCAGCTATGAGCGTGCTAATTACCAACCCTCTGTGCTCACAGTCACTTTGGCAAGATCCTCCAAGGTAGTACGTTGACCTTTTTCTCTATCATTATACCTGAAAAAGTTTACTTGTTTGAAACTAATAAAATCAAGTCCTTGTTAAAATAGTACATAATAGGAAAGGCTATAGTTTTAGAGACACCCTTGAATAAGGACTAAGAACATTGGATTTAGGGAACAGGGTGAACTGGATCTAAAACTTGAAAGTTATCCTAACTTTCCACCTTCTCATGCATACAAAGTACACTGATAATAATACTCTTAAGAGTGCATTGAAGATTAAATGTGATAATATATCCAAAGCTCTCAGCATCTTGCCAAGCTCTTAGTAATATTTCCAGTGAATATCTGTTGTTAATATTTAAAACTTTTAATTTTAAACTTATTGTTTAAATGAAGTAATTTGCTTCTAAAATTATACTAGAATGCAAAAGACCTACAGTAGCCAAAAAATTTTGAAGGAGAATAATCTGGGGAGTACTCACAATACCTAATATCAAAATTTCATATTAAGCCAGAGTATTCAAGAGACAGTAGCATTACTACTAATATATAAATAGTTGAATGAAAAGAGAGACCAAATGGTATATAATTTTTACTTGCTATGCCTGTGGAGAAAAGAATAACTTCAACAGTGGACCAGAAAGAATTAGATAAATATAAGAAAAAAATCAGCCCCTTCCTTATGCTGTACAGAAAAATTTCAAGATGGATCATAGATCTAATAAGCTTCTAAACCTTCTAGGAGGAAACATAGAAATATCTTAAAATTTTGATATAAGAAAAAAATTTAATAGGACATAGGGACTCGGAAAATATACATTAAAATTAAAAAGCTTCCCACCTCACCAAGCACAGTGCCAATACAATGAAAATTCAATCACAGACTTGGAAAAGTACTCCAAACATGGATCTGACAAAGAACTTGCATCCAGAATATTAAAAAAAAAAAAAACTCCTTCGAATCAATAATAAGACAAATGGGCCTCCTTAAGAAAACTGCAAAAGACACTTCACAAAACAAGTGAAAACAGTGAATATGAATATGAAAAGGTTCAAGATCATTAGTCATCATGGAAATGTAAATTAAAAGCACAACAGATATGCAGTTTCCTACCAACTACAATGGTTAAAATTTAGAAACTAGCATCACTATGTATTGGAGTGTGTATGATACAATACACAGCTCATATCTTGCTGGTCAGAATATAAATGGCTTAAGCCAATGGAGAACAGTCAGTTTCTTACAGAGCAAAGCTGAGAAACCTACTATATGACTCAGCAGTTTTACTCTTGGGTATTTAACCAAAAGAAATGAGGAATCTGTTCACAAAAGTTCTTGCATAAGCATATTTATAGTGGTTTAATTTATTATAGCCAATAATTGGAGACAAACAGAATATTCATCAAGGAAAGAAAGATATAAATATATTGGGATATATTCCTACAATGGAAAACCACTTAGAAACAAAATGCAATCAACTACTGATACATACAACAATACCAATCAATAACACAGATGCTGTGCTCGGCACAAGAGGTCGGGCACAGAAGAGCAGCATACGTGGCAGACTATTCTGCCTACAGAAATTTTAAAATAAATCTGTGAGGAGAGAAATCTAAACACCATTTGTCAATAGGAGAGGGGCATTAAGTTGGTAGTAGAATAAGGGCATTTTCTGGTGTGATCTTTTCTGAATTTTGAATGAATTCAAGTTTCATTAGTATATACATTTATCAAAACTCATGGAATTACATGCTTAAACTAGGTGTGGTGGTACATATCTGTAATCCCAGCACTTTGGCTAAGGCAAAAGGATCACAAGTTCAAGCACAACTTGGGCAACCCAGTGACTTAGCAAGACCCTGCTTTGAAATAAAGAATATGAAAAGGACTTGGGATGTAGCTCAGTGTCAAAGCCCTGGGGTTAATCTCTAGAAATAACTAACTAGCTAACTAACTAACTAAATAAATAAATAAATAAATAAATAAACACACAACACAGTTTAGAGTACATATTTCATTTTGTATAAATGCTATCTCAGTAGAAATTGTTGTTAAATGTGAAACAATTTGCAAAGATCTTGCCCAAAGTTGGACAGTGACTGAGACAGAAGGAAGATTACAAACGAGGTCCCCTGACTCCTTATTCAGTGCACTTTCTGGAATAATAACTAATGCCCATCAGAAGCTGCACAGCTCATGATGATATAGCTAATCCTAGGATCTAAATATTCTGATTTAAAACACTAATGTAATTTTCATGATCATTCAGTCCTCCAAAAGTCATGGATGGTACAAGTTATTCCAAAGGAGGAAGCCAAGGATCTGAAGAGTCACTAAGGGAATTAGACCCAGCGTCAGAAAGGTCTCTCTCTTCAGTACCACCCTGCAGAGCCTGAGACCAGTTCTCAGCACCATCAGGCCAAACTAGATGTTCTTCAAGAGTCTTTCCAGCTCTACTGTTCTGTAATGTAAGTGCCACAAAATACTTGCCTAAGTTTATAGAATAGTTTCCCTGTTGGCCCAATGTATGAAAATCCAATGTTTACATTGTCTAGTCAAATTCTACTAGAGAATGCAACAAGGTGCTCCCTGGAGCTCAGAGGGTCATACTGCTAACCCTTAGAGCAAGACCAACACCAGAGGTGGCTTTCCTCTAACATCCAGTGTGCCATTGCTATGCATAGAGGACCATGCTAAATGCTCCCTGTCCATTTGGCTTAATTAATCTTCACATGTACCATGTGCGGAAGCCACTAATGTTCCTCTCGGTATTCAAGTCAAGAAAGAAACTGAGAAAGAAGTTACATGCCTAAGGTCACATAGCTAGGATGTGAGAGGGTCAGGATTTAAAGAACAATTTTTACCTTCAAAATCTGCATGTGAGACTTTTCTGTACTGCTATCCCAGCAGGGTGACCTATAAAGGACCCGAATAAACACCAAATTACTTGGTCAAGCCACTTTCCAAATTGTTACTCACAAGGAATGAAAGGGTGGATGCCATAAGGATTTCTAAGGGAGCCTGAGATTTGGAGAATGTGTACCTGAATGGTAGACCTAGGGCTGGGCCCCAGAATTTCCTCAGTACGGTTCGGCCCACTGTGCTGAGCTGCTTTCCAGTAACAGCCTCTACTCCACAGGTCAAGAATCAGTGTCACCTTGGTGACTTCAGCTGCCCTTGATATTTCAGAATAGAGTCGGACCCAGAAATAACCCAATGGCTTGGACATGCATTCCATGTTATCCCTAGCCCTGGCCCTGAAATCATTTAGATTTGGTTTTCAAAACCAAAGCATAAGTAGCATAAGTAGGCTATAGCCTTTCTCCGGTCACCAGAATTCATAAAAATTATTTCACAATTTGCCAACTCTAGGGCATTCCCTGCTTAGTCATTCTACCTTTTTGAGAGGTACTCTGCTGTCTCTGTCCGTGGCAGGTGTCACGGCTATAGCCCCGAGACCAGAGTAGAGACCACGTGGCTGTGGATGATGGGTCATGTTACAGGAGCCTCTGAAGAATTCACTAAAAAGTCAAGGGCTGAGCCAAACCCTGCATTTATCTATGAGACTGACAGCTCAAGCTGATGGGAGAGAATAACAATTAACTCCACAATACAAAACTATTGTTTACAATTTATTAGATGCTACTGCTGAAAAAATAGATTTGGGGCCAAAGCAGAACAGTTGTTGCTCTCCTGAGTCACACAAGGCTTCTACTGAGACTTAATATGTCATCCAGACACCTGATGACAGGTAAGTCATGATACTGGAGACAACACATTCTAGTTCAGAACAGAACCAAAACCATAAGATCTCAGAAGGAAGTGACATTGAGCACTGCAGCAGGGCATGTGCAACGAATGGGTCAGGATATAAACGAGGTCCAGAATGAGGCTGATGTGGACAAAGAAAAATGGATGGCAGGATCTAGCAGAGTTCAGGAGTCAAAGGGCACTTGTGCTCAGGAAAAGAGATGCCAGGCCACAACCTGGACAAATGGCAATTCAGCTGCTCTCTGAAGGTTTGGCATGAGTACCCACAGGAGGGAGTATAAGAGGAAGGTCTTTGTGGGAGATAAACTGCTAGCACAGAAACATGCCATGTTAGACTGGATCATGGAACCTTCAGAAAACTGGGAGAGTTCCAGGGAAGCCGCATTAGGAGCCAGAGCTAAGGGAGGCTGTAGAACTACCCGAAGCTAGGTCTTCATCCTAAGTTGATGGGAAGGCGGTGGAAGTCCTGAGCAAGGGCAATAATCAACACTCTATATTATGAAATAAGATAGAAATCTGCCACTCAGGACAAAGAAACAACAAATGCAAGCTTATTTACTGTAGAAATAAGTACAAATTGCCTAAGCACCCAAACAGTGGGGTGAAATGGATCTAAAATGGTTTAAAGTGGTTTTCTGTGTGAGACAGATTTTGCTTTTCCTATTATATATTTCTGTATCTGATACATATTGTATAGCACTACATTTTGCATTTTCTGAGAGGAAAATAAAATGTGTTTTGTTTGGATTTTTTAAAAGCTAAGTTTCTGCAGACAAAGCCTTCCCAGACAATAGGAATGAGTTGCAGAGGAAATTGCCCTAATGTGACCCAGACTGGACTGGGCATGCTTTAAACCAAAATAGAAAGATCTTCTGATGATGTAATTTTTAAAAGTGTCCTTGACATTCTTGAAGGTTTTAGCAGGCCCAAAGAAAAGGAAAAAAAATAGAGTCATATTGCTGTAAGGGCCTCGCGGTTGCAACAATTCAACTCATATATTTACCCCTGAGGAGAATAAAGCTCTGAGGAACTGATACTTCAAAGAGAAATCCATTCCATAATGAATAGCATCTCTAAACGTCAATCACAACCAATTAGGCATGTACACTTTAAGAAGGTTTTAATCATTCATAGTAACAAACCTTTGGTAAATTAAGAATAAATCTAAACAACTTATGTGCAAGTTCAACACAAAGAATATGACAAAAACTAAAATAAATAACATGATGTAAAACTCGCACAAATGGAGATGCACCCACAGAAACACATTCAGAAACACACATGCACAATGACCAAGGACATATATAGTGAGTTATCCAAATACCTTAGTTAGACTGAATGTATGGGAAATAGGTCAGTTCTCCCCATGCATTAATAGTACCTTCACTGCTATTCCACTGCAAATCCCAATAAGATTGTTTGGTTCACTTGTTTTTCTTTTGAAATCAATTTTATTAAGAAATAATTTACGTTAAATGAAATGCATCCCAAGTGCACAGTATGGTGAATTTTCACAGACTTCCACATCAGTGGAACCACCTCCTCAGTGAACACTTCCATTACTTCAGAAAGCAAATGGACTCTACAGTGCTAAAGTATTTATCTTTTGCTCCCTCCATAGTGACAGCTATGTAAAATCCTCCTGTTTTGTACTCCCTCTCTTGGTGAGCACTACCTTTCTTATGAATCTAACATCTATACTTCAATAGAGCTTTGACTCTTTGCTCTACCCCTCATTTCTATATTTTCATATGGGATCATTTTTTTCTGCCTGAAGAACACCCTTCATTTTTAGTGCAAATATGCTGTTACATTCTCATCCTCTCTCTCTGTCTCTCTCCCTCTCTTTCTCTCTTTTTCTCTTTCTCTTGCCTTCTGTCCTAAAATATTTTGCTTTGCCTTCAATTTTGAAGTTGTTTTTGCTGGATGTGTTATTAAATAGAATTAATTTCCTTTTAGCGTCCTGTGCAACCCTGACTTGCAACAACCTAATAAAAATTATTCCTTTTACCAGGTACTTTATAATGCTAGGACCATGAAATATGCAGCTTCCAATTATCACCTGCATATTTCTTGCCATTTTAGATCAGAAAATGTAGATCAAGTATCCACATTCAAATTGCTGGGTAAACAATAGGAAAGTAATAACAAGTATATAACTAATAATTGTATAAATAGAAAAAAAGAGTAATAGTTTTTAATTCAAAAGAAACCAAACAAATGAAAAATTGGAATGTATGATAAATAGATGGGTCAAATAAAAAACAACTAGTAAAAAGGCCAATAAAAATCCAAACATAGGCATGCTTATTTTGATTTAAATGAATTCAGCATTTCAATTAAAGTCCTGAAATCACACGAATACATATAAAAGTAAATCCAATGATATTTTTACTTACAGAAGTCATATTTTAATTAAAATACACAGAAATAAACAAAGTACAAGGATATCATGAAAATACCAACCAAAGGAAAATGGACCCAGCTGTATTAATATCAGATAAGGTAGACTTTAAAGTAAGAACATTACTAAAGAAAAAAAAATTTTCTTAATCTAAAACGGGCCAAATCACCAGAAAGAAATAACACTTCTGAAGGTGTATGCAGCTTTAAGACACATACAGCAAGACATGCAAAACTAAAAGGAAAATTTTTTAAATCCACAGTGATATTGGAAATTTTATCACACTTTTCACAATAGGTGATAGGTCAAGCAGAGGCAAAATTCATAGAGAGCAAGGGAGTATCAAAACAACAAAACAGTTATTTGACACATAGTAAACACTGTACCCAGTTGTATTCATATAATGGATTATGAAGTAAACCTTCACAAAATTCAAAGGATTGAAACTATTCAGATTGTATTCTCTATTGTAGTAAAATTAAGGTAGAAATACATATCAGAAAGGTAACTTTAAAATCACAGATGTTAAATACTTGTGAATTAATCAGTATACTTTTACATAACCTGAGTCAAGTAAAAAGTTTCAAAAGCAGAAACCTTTTGAACTGAACATTAAAGGTACCAGGTTTTACATAGCAAAGCATTACAGTGCAACTAAAGCAGACCCTCGAGGAAAACATATTGCCTCAAGTAATATGTTAGAAATGGAGGAATGGTGAGATGTTATTCATCTAATTTTTCTTAAGAAACCAGAAACAGAAAAATGAATTAATAGGAAGCATAGAGTAGGAAATAAACTAATTGAGAACTGAAATCAATAAAACAGGGAAAAATGTAAAGCTGAGAAAATCAAAGCTAGAAGTCTGTTCTTTGAAAACAGTAATAAGGGGCTGGGGATTTAGCTCAGCAGCACAGCGCCTGCCTGGCAAGCGCAAGGTCGTGAGTTCGATTCCCAGTACTGGGAAAAAAAAACAAACAACAACAAAAAAAGAAAACAGTAATAAAATTGATAATTTCCTAGCAGTCAGTCAAAGCAAAGAGAAGAACTAAAAGGAAAGCAAAGATTGTGACTCCGTACATATCCCTGGTGAGAGTTTATATAAGAAAAACTACTTTGAGAAGCAATTTGATTATGTGTAAAAAATTTGAAAATCCTGTGATTCCAGATGGATGTCTAAGGCTAAAGCTAGTGGATGCACATAAAAATTGCTTGGCAAGCTAAAACATCAAATAAAAAACAAAGCAAAGATTAAACAGATTAATAAATCCAATATCTAAGGGTGGAGCCTCATATATGGAGATTTTTTAATTATTTATTTTACAGCCATGGTTGGGAAACACTGATCAGAAGAACACAAGGTTATGAGGAAGCATGTTCATAAAGAGACATAAATGTTCTTTGTTCTTCCTGTAAGTGAGAAAAACATAAACTATCCAAATATCTATCAACAGAAACATTAATAATAAATTTGAAAACAGTCAACACTGAAATACTGTGCAGTGCTTAAAAATGAATTAACTATGCCTTAATACATTAACATGGATAAATCTCACAGAGTAGGAAGAACAATTTGTATTAAGGCAAGTACACTGCGATGCCAGCTTTATAAAGTTGAGAATGATATAAGTATCTGCTATATATTTAAAGTAAGTGACAAGAAATTAAGAAGGAGACTATTATCAGAGACGGGGGGAATAAGGAGGAGGAGGAAGGTTACAGTGGGTAATGGGGGATGGAAATCAGTGTGGAGATTCCCTGAAAAACTAGAATTGGAGATCCCATTTGACCCAGCTATTCCCCTTCTGGGTATCATCTCAGAAAAATTAAAAACATCATACCATAGCCATACAAGTGCAACCAAGTTGGTAGCAGCACAATTTGTGATAGCTAAATCTTGGAAACAACAAAAATGCCCATCAACTGAGGAATGGATAAAAAAGATGTATTTTTTAATACAATGGAAAACTACTCAGCCAGAAAGAAGGATAAACTTGAGACTTTTGTAGGTAAATAGATGCAACTTGAGACCATACTCATAAATGAAATAAATCAGACCCATCTGTGTGAACATCATATTGTCTCACTAATGTGAAACACTAAACAAGTAAATAAGATCCAAAATGTACAATAGATATTATGAATAGGGAAGAAACTATTAAAAAAAAGAGAGACAGAGAAATTGTAATGGGGAAAGAAAGAAAGGGAAAAGAAAAAAAATATATATATATATACACAAGATAGTTAAGATGGTTATACAACTAGTTTCT
The DNA here is from genome assembly GCF_000276665.1 of Chinchilla lanigera. NCBI lineage: Eukaryota > Metazoa > Chordata > Mammalia > Rodentia > Chinchillidae > Chinchilla > Chinchilla lanigera. The sequence goes on from NW_004955461.1 coordinate 13,197,286, forward strand.
CTTGGTTCACTGAAAAGAAAGGTTTGAGGGGCTGTGGATTTAGCTCAGTGGCAAAGCACCTGCCTAGAAAGCACAAGGCAGTGAGTTTGATTCTTGGTACCAGAAGAAAAACAAAAACAAAAACAAACAAAAAAAGAAAAGAAAAGAAAGGTTTGTACTAATATTGTTTGGACAGTATTCCATGCCTATGTCTTGTAATCTGAGTAACTACTATGTAGACAACAATACACAATGTATTAATTATTGTTACTCTCCTACTAGCCTGTTTTGAAACTGTTTTATTATTATTTTAATTTTTTCTATTTAAAATAAAAAAGTAAAGAACAAAATAAAATACATCATATGCACTGCAGCAATAGGTAACTAGTGGGGAGGGCAAGACAAAGGAAGCGATGGAAGGGGAGGGATTATCAAAATATCCTATGTCGTGATTATGTATGAATCTGCCAAAGTGAAACACATATAAGCTGTGTAACCAATATGCATTAATTTTAAAAGGTTGAAGGAAAAAGAATAAAAATGGAAAAAATATAAATAAAATAAGTCAAGCATAATAGCTAAGAACTCAGAATCCGTTTCATGTACCAGCTTTCCTCCCAGCAAGGATGACCTTGGCAATTATGCAATTTCTGGGCACCCATCTTTTTCCCTTTATAAAATGAAGACATTATTGCTGCAGCCTTGCAGGATTGTTGAGGGAATTGGATGAGCCAGTTGGTGCATGTGAAGTGCCCCCTGCATGTCACGAGTGTTTCGCAGCTTTCTGCTGTTACAGTTGATACAGAGCAGACTTCAACTACAGGTTATCCCTAATGCTTTCTTAAAAATCATCCATAGCAAGTATGCTGCGATGTTAGGATTTAATAGAATTCAATGGTGAGCGTACACATTTGCTAATGTTGCTTTCTGCTCTTCTCTGCAGTGTGAGGCTCCGGGGGCATGTCGATCAGGCAAATCCTCCTCAGGACTCTGCCTGATTTCACTCTCCTGTATTCCAGTGAAGACAGTGGTCAACTCTAGAGGTTCTGTATGCATAGCAAGCAGCATCCTAAAAGCCAAAGTTCGTCTCACTCCATATATCTGGCCCCAAATTTGTCAAATGGGACCCAAGAAATTAAACTCATAACATGGGTTGGAGTCATTTCTATTCTAGGCATAGACACATTGACCTGCCCATGATGGTTTCCAAAGGCCTTTGTGATTCTTTAATTAGTTTTCGATTGTGCAGGCTTCTGTTTGCACCCTGCTCACCTCTCCTTTGGTAAGTTACAGCCAGAAAACTCAGTGTAATGCTCCAGGGACTTCCTACCTCACTGGGAATACAATGCAGAATTGAATACTGACATCTTTTACCATATATTCTGCCACCCTCCCCTTTGCTCCTCAGCCCGGTCACACTCACAACATTTTGTTTTTCCCTTGCTGACCTACCAGCAGCCCTCCCTCATCTCTGTTCCAGTATTGCTCTGCTAGGTGTCTGTGTTCTGTGGCTCCCTCTCTCCCTTCCTCCAGGTCCTTTCTCCGGGTTCTGCTCACAGGGAGCTCCTTCCCGATTCACATCCCTAGATGGCCATCTTCCACCATGAGTCCCTGCCGGCCCAGGTTCATTCTCTTCCTGGCTCTGACCTAGGCCAGTGCAAAACCCAATGAAAGGCTTCAAATGAAGGTCACTGTGTCAAGTTATTTGCAAGCTGCAGATCCAGTCCTACAGAGGGCACTTTCTATTCTCCTCCAAAGGCAAACAGGTGGTCAGAAGAACCTCACAGAACCCAAGCTGAATTGAGAATTCTAACTCCTGAGTTTCTCATCAGAACGGAGGCACAGTGTGCCATGAGTTCCTGGTCTTTGTTTCATCCCAGTTCTGTCCCTCTCGGGCAGTGGGGCACCTGGCTAACAGACCCAAGCCCCATTGACCCTCTTCACACACTACACTTAGAATATCTCAGGCACCATGGGGTCCAGAGCACATACAACTAGGGGAAATAGGCCCTCCCCTGAAAGCCAAAGGCCTTTTGTCTTTCTTAATGCAAATTCATACAGGGAAAATTCTGCCCCTATTCTGGGTTGGAGAGCAGAGGCCATTATTCCAGAAGCAGCTGGCCCTCCAGGTAGCCGGCATGCCTGATGCAGCCTGGTAGCTATACAGGGACTGGTCCCAGTTATATGGTGATCTAGGATTCTGGCACGCTGCACCCCCAACATGGAGAAGGTTATAAATGGGGCCTGCATCTCTAGGCTCACAGTCACAGTCTGGTTTTGTGTGTCTGAGTTTTGTGCCTTTGGACAAGTTATATAACTGTCCCTGTCTGTGAAGAGGGTGTTGGAGGCGAGAGCTTGTGTTAGTGCAAGTGATTAGACCAGGGCCAAGCAGTGATTAAATCCCTGAGAGGTGTTAGGTGGTTGCAGTGGCAGTAGCCTTGAAAGGACTTGTTCTTCCTGCCACCAAATCCTGGCAGCTTATAATAGAATCAGGGAACTAACATCCAGATTTTAAAACCCCTTGAAAATGTACTCTGTGTTCTGCAGTTCATATTTCATAAACTTTCAGAAAAAGAAAGGACAGTGGACACTGGAGCCCCTCAAGAAACCTGCCTGGAGGAGATGGGCACAAAGGGAGCCCTGAGGATGGGGCATTGGGTGAGACAGGGATTTCTAAGGCCATTTGCACCAGGGTAGCTGCACTGAAATATGGACCAAGTGACCTAGGGCACAGTCAGAAGAACACAGTCAACATGGGGGTTTAAAGTAAAGTGTAAAGAGCAGCTATGTTATATCCTAGGTGTAGCTTGCAGTAGGTCCCCTCCTGGAAGTGGAGGGGGATGCTATTTTCTTAATCATTCTATTTCCTGTCCCTTGAGAAGGCTTTCTTCTGTCCTGAGACGGGGGCCCTCATCTCTTAAAAGTGGTCATTTGTTGATGCTGTTGCCAGCAAGCTTGTTGGAAGCCTTGCCTGGAATGCTAAGCAGGCTCTGTCCACAAACTACTCCGCTGTTTTCCTGTCTAATTGGAGTTTCTAACAATATGCACAATTCGCTGGGCTCTGCACAGACACTGCGTCGATTTCAGTACATCCCGACGGCCCAGCCCACCTCATGCCTATGATCTGTTCTCTGCTAATTAAACCCTGGTGTCCTTGAGGCAAGTTAGAGCCAGAGGTTTTCTCTCCGCTCCTCCACTGCCCCTCCTCTGTGTCCTGAACAGTGATCCAAAGGTCGTCTGGTGTCTGGAGGAGGCCGGGTAAGAACATAGTGAACCTAGAATCAAGACTGTTTGGTTTGCAAGAAATCTAAACAAGATTGGTTGGTTTTCAAGAAAAGTATGCAATCATATCATACTAATGAGGGGCTAGGATGTAGCTCAGCAGCACAGCGCCTGCTTAGCAAGCACAAGGTCATGAGTTCAATTTCTGGTCCCAGAAGAAAAACAAAAAAACAAAACAAAACAAAAACAAATAACATACTAATGATATATATTAGAAAACAGTAACAGCACATTGCTGTACCATGTAGCTTTCACGCCACAGTCACTCAGCACATTTCAGTAGCTTTCTGCCACCTGACCATCATTTTCATCTGAAAGTGCCTCAGACCCTCCCCAATCTCCAAGTCCCCTTTCCCTCACATCCCCAGTATACTTGTTCTCTGGCTCTTCTGTGTTTGCACTGCCTAGCATAGACTGGAATTCCCATCCCTGTTCTTCCTCAGCCCTTGCCTTACCCTCCCACCCTTCAGCGCTGACCATGGTGCCTATAGTCCCCTGGCCTCCCCTGGGCCTGTGTCTCTTGGAGCCAGTACCATTGCCACTAGAACAGAGAAATCTCTCGCTGGGGACTATCTTGCATATTGTAGGATGTCAGACCACATTCTTGGCCTCTGCCTTTTAGATACCAGCAGTGTACTAGACCCTGAATATCTGCACATATCTCCACACTTCTAAGGACACGATTGGCACTAGTTGAGCACCACTGTCAAAGATAGTGCCTCTCTAGTCTAATTCAGTCCAGAAATGAGGAGACCGCAGCTGATCACTGCTTGTAAATCTCCACACGGAACTCTCACAAGGACCCATCCAGCTAGCTGGGACCCCAGCTCCTCTCACTAGCTCTGTTCCATTTCTGAATCACAGGTACCATAGATCCTGCATTCTTCCTTTTGATCACTAATGTTCAGCCTACTTGAGTATATCCTGTGTCTAGTCTATCCATATCTACTCCAGCATTCTGGGTCAGGGTCTCATCATCTCATCTCAGTTATGGTTTCCCAAATGCTATCTTTGCATGCCCCTCAGTGATCCTCCTCTTCCCACCAGGCTTCACCTCCCAAGATTATACCAGCTATAAACCTATCAATGGACTGATATAGTATCACACACCCATGATCCAGTCACCTCCAATGACTCACCCATAAATGCATGAGGCTTTGGGGGATTATCTAGGTACAAAATAACACTCCTCACTTTCAAAAAGGATAAATAGCTTACTTTCCCTGTTCCATAGTGGCCAAGCCTTGAAACATGGCTCTCAAAGAATCCCCACTGTCCATCCTTCCCCTTTCATAGGCCAATTCTTCTGCTGTGTTTATAACAAGGCGTTTCTAGCTCTCCTATGAGCCATGCTCTTGTGTCACTGGGTCTTACCTCTTGTTTCTTCCTCTGCTAGGCATGTCCTTTCCTCTATTAGACACCAAGCTGATTTCCAATTGACATCAATGCTGTCTCCCTGGGAAGTCCTGCCTACATTCAGCTCTCAGAGCCTCCCTTGGTCTCACCATAGCGCCTGCCTTCTGCACCCAGTTGGGACTTGGTTCTTGCAACACTCAAGTAGCACAGGCACCTGTAGCACCTCTTTACCCAACTCCCTTCAGCCACTGGCTAATTCCTTCTCCTCCTTTACCTCCTAGCTCCAGGTCTCCTCCTTTCAAAACTTTTCCAGACTCCTCGCTAAAATCTCCCCATGTCATTGAATAACCTTTCTGTCTACTTTGCAAAGCAGCATCTCCAGAGGGCTTGTATTAGGTTCACCTTGGCATCTACACACCTGCCTCTTTCCTCTGTCTGAGGAACCATACTCAAGCTCCAGGAGGTCTGAGGCCATCATTGGTTTTCTCCCTGCAAAAGATATATTGAACTCTAGTTCCCAGAACCTATGAAGGTGACCTTATTTGGATGTACCTAAATCTTCCCAGATATAATCAGGACAAGATGAGAGCATTGGATGGATCCTAATCTGATATGAACCATGTCCTTATGAGAACAGAAAAGGAAACACAGACTGAGAGACAAACTGGGAGAATGTCCTGTGATGATGGCAAGGCAGAGATCAGAGTGATGCATCTACAAGTCAAGGAGCACTAAGATTGCTGGCAACAACCAGAAGCTTCCAGACAAACCTGGAACGGACATTCCCTCTGGCACTCCTAAAGGAACCAAACTTACTGACACCTGGATTTTCAGCTTCCAGCCTCCAGATATGTAAGATAATGAACGTCTGTGCCTCAAGCCACCCAGTGTGGCACTTTGTTATGCAGCCCTGGAAGACAGCTACACAGTCAATGTGCTGCTCGCCTTCTACCTGCCTGGCCCCTGTCAGGGGCAAATCCTGGACAAGCTTCATCCTATCAGATGGAACAAGCATCTAGAAGCTCATCCAAGGCCTCTTTGCACAACTATTTTCCTTCTATTTTGGTGGTTATTTCAACTGTGTTGTTAAGTGGCTCCTTCTAAATGCAAACATTTATGATGTTGAGTCAATTGATGCGGTCACCTGGGTTTAGTATAAAGAACCTGAAATCTATGAGGGAATGGGCCATTTTACCCAGCAAAGAGAAAACCTCCTAGAATTGTATCTGAAACTCCTGATTCATCAGTCCCAACTGTCAGCACAGTCCTCATGCTTTCTGAGGATTTATACTCTTTGGCATCATTAATTCTCCAACTGTCTCTTGCAGTAGCATTTATTCATGTACCCATTCGGCAAATATTTATCAAGGGAACACTGGATTGTAGACATTGTTCTAACTGTTTCAGCCATTGGAGATATTGTCATGGGCAGTGAACAATAGTCTTAGCTATCATAGTACACAGTTCTAGAAGATAAAGCCAAACAGTGAACCAATAACTTGAAAAATATATATTTTATATAGTCTAGTATATACATTATCACATATACTGTAGCAGAGGCTCTGTAGAGAAAAACAACTCAGAGAGAAGGGAGAGGAAACTGTGTGGGAGACAGGCAATTTCTATTTGATTAAGTGCTTTAGCCAACTTTGTCTGCAGTGACAACCAATTGCCTCATCTCAGACTTATGACAGCAATCATCTCTTTCTTGTGTGCAGGTCTCTTGGTCAATTGCAATTCTGGGTTCATTTGGGCTTAGCTGGGTTCCCCTCGTCTTCTGGGTTCAGATCTCTGAGGAGGGGTCAGCCTGTAAGAAGACCACAATGGCCTCTGAATCTTGACCTTCTTACCCTTGAAAAGTCTTCTCCTCCTGCGTGAGGGCTGGATGTTGTAATTCACTTCAAAGGCGTGTTCTTGGCGGCAGTGATGGGAGATGGGGCATCACTTTCCATTTAGGCTGCAAAAAGCCTGTGTCTTCTGCCCTGCTTGCTTGTTCTTCACTCTGTCAGTCCTTGTTCCAGAGGAATTCAGCCACCATGCATGAGCTGCCCGAGGCAGAGGACGCTGGCCCTGCTCAGCAGCCAGCAAAGGTCCGCCTCTCTGGTTCAGCGTAAGTCAGTAGCCCAACACCTTTGCTCCAGTTGGGCAGAAGATGAGAGAGAAAGGGAGCAAGATAGGGAGGAAAACATACCTCAGAGAAAGCAGAGTCCATCCAGGATGGAAGAAATCATGCAAAACACATGCTTGTCAAAAATTCCTTCTAAAAAAACCAGAGACTGTTTTATTTCTTTTATGGGAAAAATGAACTGCAATGAAGATAAGAGATTTTCTTTTATGAGTCCCCACTAAGAAGCTGCTATTATTTTGAGCTCCTCAGCTGTTTATTACTAATTTGATACCTTGGGTATATTTTCTTCAACATAATTTTCATATTGTTTTTCTTTATTGTGGGACTGGAAATACTACATTTGCTACTTTCGCCAAAATCTAGTTTTTATGACACTCAGGTACAAGGCTATTTTGGGATGCTCACTCTACTCCCTTAGTTTTTATTTTTTAATAAAATGTCTGTTGATGCTTCTCAGAGCGGCTGTTGGGGGGGAAATGGTCAGTCCCCAAGAGGAGCTGAGGCCATGTGTCTCTGGCAGAGTAATAGGTGGCGGGACACAGTTAACTTCTTCATAGTTTCCTCCACAAGCTAAAACCCAGGATCCATAGTAAGAGGAGCTATATTTCTATCCCAGCTCTGCCACTTAAAATCTGCATGGCCTTTGGCAAATCCCTTCACCTATCTGATGGGTTTGCTTGCCTCATCTGGAGAAACAGGGTGGTAGTGTCTGCATTTGTAAGGTATGATAGACTTTAAATAACCTGCTATATTGAAAGAACTTCATAAAGTGGAAAACTAGGCACAATCATGTCATCATTATTAAATATGCAAATATAGGTAAAAGTTCTTGCAAAAGTGTAAGACAGTAGACACGAATTGTACCTTGCTGTTATTATGGTTCTAAGAAACTATTGACTCCCCCCTTGTCAGAGGACAGGACAGAACAGACCTGGTGGGCAGTGAGAGTTTTGGCTCATGAAGGAAAGCATAAAAGCGGAGTTAAGGCCTCACAGTCTCTCACTCCAACACTGAGACTTCCCAGGAACTCCCAGGCTCCTAGGCCCCAGGTCTTTCTTCTCCTTCTTCCTCATTTCTTTCTCCATTACTTTATCTTCTCTTGCCCTCTCATCTTTCTTGTTTGTGGCAGCCTTGGAGGTACACAGTGCAGACCTCTGTTGAAGAAGGAAATTGCCCTTGGCCACTAGGAGTGCCATCAGCCATCAGAATCTGGTGGCAGCACCTCCAGGCTCTATGCAGACCTGAGCCCATGGCCCTGCTGTACACCTGGCATTGGCACCCAAGGAGGAACTTCTCTAATATCTTTGCTCCAAACTTCTCTTGGAACTGATGGAGATACTTCAGACCTGCCTGGTGGTTACTTCCGGCTCAAGCCCTCTTCCTTCTGTTTTTTCTCGCAGGCAAGACCACTGCACCACAGTGGGTATGAAGCTTCCTTGCTTCTTATGTTCCTAACACCAGCTCAGCTTCCACTTACTGAACTCATCCATTTGTGTTCCATACCTTTCTTTTTTTCTATGTCCTTTCACTGGACAACTGTAGGGCCCAGCACAGATATAAGATAAGCGGAAGGATGCAGCTCCAGTGCTCAAGGACCTCTCCTCTTAGTAAGGGAGACATGCATGTCCATATCCCCAGTGGGCCTGTCCTTTGCTGGTAGCGATTCATTAGTTCTACAGTGAGTCCAGGAAACTGCATTATCCATAAATGCCTCAAAGAATTGTTATAATGAGGTAATTTGGGAAATAGTAGTGGCAGGTAGGCAGTTATAAATAGCCCCTGCCTGTTTATATGAGATTATCTTTGCTCATTTCTCCACAGTCACTGCTCCAATAGTGGACATTAGGCCTGCAGTAGGAAAGTCATGCTTGGACTGGAGATACCCTTCCTTCTAGAGAGCAAAGTGCCTCAGGTCCCAGGTCAAGGGTCAAGGAAGGCAGGGATAACTGCATAGGGGTGAATCTGAGACAAACTTTAAGAATTAAAGGGGAGCTACAAAGTCACTTCCCCTATTGTGCCAAGGCCATATATATCACCTGTATGGGAGGAGGGGCCAAAGACATGGATCTGCACTGCCCAGAAACCCTACCAGTAGGCATCTTTAACTTAAGCCAGAGTAAAACATGCAGGAGAGGCGAGGGCAGCACCTGGGGGCCAGGACAGGCAGATCAGGGGCCCTGGTGGCCAGGGAAAGTCTGGGAGGTGGGACCTCAGGGAGGTGAGAACATGCAATCTCAGAACTGAAAATGAGGGCCAGGCTCACACATGTGTCACCCAGCAGTGAGTGGTGGCTGCCCGTATCCCTCCCCAACTGTATTCTCATTTCAAAGTGATGATGATGCTCTAGACACTAAAGTCACTCTTTTAGCATTTAATCTGGACCACAGGGCCTCCAGGGTTGACTGGGTCCAGGTTTGTCTGGGTCTCCAGGTTGGGAAAGTCAAGAAGGAGATGGAGGGGGAAGATTTCGAGGAAATAGCAACCAGGAGTGAGGGAGGGCCCACAAGCAGGTGCAGAATCTTGGTTACAGGTATTTGTCTTGCCCCCTCTCCCTTAGCTTCCCCTAAGCACACACCGTTTAAGTATCCTCAGCCACTCTTCACCCCACCTATTGGGCCTTTCGACCTGAATCTCCCATAAACTAGCCTTGGAGAGAGTCTAATTAACAGCTGTGGCTACAGTACCAAGACTTTCAAAAGCTTATGAAATGTTTTGAGTGACAATTCAACTTACCCAGAGGGCACACGCATGTTAACAAGGGTGAAAGACAATGCCTTAAGCCAGAGAAAAGAATTTTAAGCAGCCAAAGCCCAGACCTGTGGGAGGAGAGGTTTTGTTATGCTTTATTCTCCAATGCTCAGATCACATTGATTATTCACCCACATCTCTCTAACTGTCAGGAGGGCCAGAGACCAGCCGTTATTGACTATGCTTTCTATGTGGCCTGGCACTAAGCTTTTAAACATATATGATTAGCAAGATTTATCTTATCCAAGCTTTACAGCAGTCCTCTAAGACATATACTAAGGAAATTTGTTTTTTAGATGAGGAGAGAGCTTTAGCGATTAAAAGACTTGCTTGGAGTCACAAGGCAGAAGCAGAACTGGAACGTGGATCTAGGTCTGGTTGTACCTGAGATTGTGTCCTCTTCCCTTCAGTCTTCTGCAAGCACAAGACTCACCTGAGATGCTATTAGAAGTGCAAGTTCTGGAAGCCCCTCCTCCAGCCATCTGATTGAAGTCTAGGGGTGATGTGCACAACATTTCTGCCCCAGGTACCTGCCCCCAATCCAGTGTTCCAGCTCTAAAGAGACTCTCAGCATCACCACCTATGGAGGAAGAAAAAGATGCAGCTTGGGCTGTAGTAAGTCACAACAAGACCTCCATGGAATCTAGGGGAAGCTCTAAGGCTGAGATAACCCTTCAGAATTGGTCTGAGTTGAAAGCCACATTTTCATATAGCACTGAGGGCCACTGCAGGGGTAATGAGGTGCCCTGGACACTGGGAGTATAACCCAGGGTCAGGCAGCTGTCTTCAGTGAGGCAGTTCCTAAAAGAGCTAAGAGTGAGGTGTTAGCCAGCTCTCTTCCCAGCAGCTCATGAAACAGCCCTCAAGGACTGAAGGGAAACAGGGGCACCACAGCCAGCACTGCAACAGTAGCCCTGGTTAAAACCCACAGTCTGAATGCAAGAGAGACCTTGAACAAGTGTACAGACCTAATCCCATGGGCCCCATGACGTTTCTGAGAACCAGTAAGGGACAGCAAAGAGTTTGTCCTGTGCTAGTTGAGAGGGGTTAAAGTAGAACCTGATTCAGAGCATCAGCTGGGAAAGAACTGCTGGCTGCCAGGAATTCAAGCAAGCCCAAGGCTAGACCATCATTAGCAGAACCTGAGGACAGACAACAAGGTGGGATCCAGATCACAAAACACAAAACAAAGAAGTTGGGTGTTTTCCCAGAGGGGGCACAGAACACTTGGATGGTTGATTTGCTGTTCCAGGAGGCCTATTCTGCCTTTAAGGAAGATTCTTTACTATGGGACTCTGTCACTACAATCACTCAACCTGGTAATCCAGGTCCGAAAATTATGTGTGAAGGTGATAGTACCCACTTTACAGAGTTCCTATGAGAATTAAAAGAAATAAACTATGTTAAAGTGTTTGGCACAATCTTTGGTAAATAGTACTTACTCATTAGACTTTTTTAGATTAATTACTTTCATTCCATTTGCAGAGATATTTGTGATTTAATCAAGAGGTTGTGATGACAGATCAGACCTAAGGTGAGGAAAACAGTGTAACTTTATACAAACCAAGCATAGAAGAGATTAGAGGGAAAGAAGGGCAGTTCACAAAAACAATTCAGGTGACAGACACGTCTAGGGCTCACTGTCCATGTGAAAATAAAGAAGCGAGAGATCCAAGAGTCAAAGTGCATTGGGAGAAGCCATACCAAGAGGAGAGACACATGAAATCACACAGAGAGATGACCCGACAAATAAGCATGCAATCAGAATAGCTTCTGAGGAGACAAGACTGGAGGAGGAACTATGGAGCATGCTGACACTGTGAGAGCATAAAGCAGAGGATGAGCAGCCCCAGGGCCAGGCAAGAATGAGGAGGACAGGGCAGGGCAGCAAAAGAGGAGAAAAAGTACAGCACTGCACAGACAAGAAGCACAATGGGCTGGAAAAAAGAAAGCCATGGGTGACATTCCCAGGAACAACTTCAGTGAGGGCAGAGCCCCATTGCAGGACACGTAGGAGCTGGTCAGGGAGAGCAATGGATAGTCAAGAGGGACATATGAAAAGAAAGGCAACCTAAAGCTGTGAAGGACATAGGAATGGACAAAAAGATGTATCTTTTGGACGAAGGTTAGAGGATGGATGGATGGAGGATGCATGGGTGGATGGATGCATGGACGGACGGACAGGTGCATGGATGGATATAAAAGGACTGTCTGGAAGAACTAAATCTCTCCTCCAAGAAAACACTTGCACTGTCTCATTGAATCATATGAGGTATGTATTGTTGTCTCTGTTTTATAAACAAGACATAAAATGTAGAATTAGTGATTTGAAAGTCATGGGCATTTTTAACTTGCCTCATAGTACCCAGTTGCTCTCCATCAGCTCTGATGAGAATGGGCTTCGCTACAAATCCTTGCAATACACCATTTTATCTTTCAAGCTTTATTGATTCTTGATTATCTCAATGTGGTTTTAATTTACATTTCTCCAATTACTAGTAAAGCTGTACATCTTCCTTTATACACTTACTGGTCATTTAGATGTCCGTATTAGTGAATTACTTTCTTATATCTTGTGTCATTTTTTCCTCTTTCAGTCTTTGTCTTTTGGACACTGATTTGAAAAAAAGATATTTATACCTTCTAAATATGTATCATCTTTCAGTTTCTTGCTTGTCTTTTTATTTTTAAAATTTTCTTTATGCTATCATGTCACACACAAATCTTGTAAGTTTAATAAGTACTGTGTATTAGTACAGTATATTGAGTAGTATAATATATTGATTTTACAATACATTGATTAGTACAGTATATTGATTTTTTTCTTTCATGGTCTGTATTTCACTCTCTTTAAAGAAATTTTCTCATATAAAAAGTAGTAAGTATATTTTTTCTAAATGTTATTCTAAGATCTTAAATTTTGGCCTTTTGCATTTGGATATTTTATACCTGTTATTAGTTTCTGAGCTTGGGATAAAGAAAGGATCTATTCCTCTGCATGCACACAATAGTTCTAACATCATCTTTTAAAAAGTCATTTTAATGAAAGTTATGCTAACACATATTGTCCTAATTGCCCCACGTTTGCAAAAAGTCACTTTTGGCCTTCTCTTCTATAGCTATACCTGTATGTATTCCATACATATTAGACATATACATTAGAAATATATAAAATGTATATGTATATTAAAATCAGCTTAAATTTCAAGAGAAGAAAGTTTAGAGTGGAATTTTGTTAAAATTTTAGGTTCAGTTATAATTGGAATCTTTATTATACTGAACTTATTCTTCCAAAAATATAGTATCTATCACCATTAACCCCATCTTCTGTTTTATCCTTCAATAATGTATCAGAATTTTCATTTTGGGGATTTTTTGTCTTTTTTTTATTGAGACAGGGTCTCACTATGAAACTGAGGCTGGCCTTGAGTTCACTTTGTAGCTCAGGCTGGTCTTGAACTCAACGATCCTCCTGCCTCCCAAGTGCTGGGATTACAGGCATGCACCACCACACCCAGATTTTTCATTTTATTAGAGTTTTCAAGTTATTTAATCAAATAACTAGGTCCTTTTGCATTACATTTTCTAACTATTTATTATGAAAGCATAACTATGGTGTTTATTTATATGAGTTCACATTGTATCCAGCAATCTTGATGCAGTAGCCTACTATTCAGCACCTCTTCGAGGTTGTCATGGTTTCTTTTCTCTCCCTGCTGAGACAAAATACCCAACACCCAAAGTTAAAAAGAAAAGGATTTGATAGCTCAGTTTGTAGAGGTCTTAGTCTATAATTGGCTGGCTCCAAGGTAGGGTGGCAGAGGAAAAGAGTTCATGGAGGGCAGAAGACACCAAAACAAACAAGAGACCTTAGCAACTTTCTTCCTCCCATTTTGTATTTTATCTAGGCTACTGGGATTAGAGCAGTGCCAAACCAATCAGTGGACTGATTAAGTAATCACACACCCTTAATCCCAGCATCATACACTTTAGATCCAACCACCTCTGAAAAAGCCTCACTTATGACTGCATGAGACTTTGGGGGGACATGGAGACACAAACCATAACAGAGGTAGATCTCCTTTTCTCTATCTTCTCTTAGATTCTCTATATAGAAAACCTTATTAGCTTATTTGTAAATAAAGATGATTTCTTTCTTCTTGTATAGTTCTTTATATCTTTTTGAATTCTATTTATTTTACTGTGCTACTTGGGATCTCTAGTAAAATATTAAATAGATGTGCCCATAGAAAGTATTTAGTCCTGCCTTCGATATAATGGATATGTTTCTAATAGTATGGCATAAGTATAATGCTTATGATAATTTTGAAAATAAATACTCTTTAACCAAGGGAGTGTTATTTTTAACACTATTTTTCTAAGAGTTATCATTTTATCATTTTATTTAATACTTTTTTATTCAATATCAGTGATAATAACCATGTCTTTCTCTTTAGAAGTGTTAAAGTGTTAAATTACTTTAATTAATTTTCTAGTTAAACCATTTTAACATTTCTGGGATAAGATACTGCCACCTGAAATTTATGTTAAAAATTAAAGCTTATTACCTTACTCTGTTATTATATATGATTATATCAATAGACTTTCTGTATGTATATTTTCTAGGAGGAATTATTTGTCTTCAGGATAAAACCACACATCTATTCATTTTTTTCCCTATTTAAAATCTTTCAGTGTCTCTATATTCTAATATAGACAAGGTCCTTTTTTGCACATGTAAGATTCTTCATACAATGATGTGCAAATTGAATCTTTAAATTCTCTGCTTATCTCTGGCTCCTTTTCTTTGCTTATTAAAATCCCATCTTCAAAGTGTGTTAAATGATGTAAAGTACATCATTTTAATATACCTATGCATGTCATCCTCCTTGTATACCCATAATCAGTTGCTTAGTTTGGCTTCAAAAACCTCTCACTCAGGTTATTATGATGGGCTCCTAGATGGTTACTCAGAGTAATATTTAAAGCACAGATTGGTTTATGGCACTCATTTATTCGAAATATTTCAGTTAGCCAAGTGTGGTGGTGCATACAATAGACCCAGCTTCTTGGAGAATCGAGGTGGAAGGACCATATGAGCCCATGAGTTGGAGACCAGCCTGGGCAACATACCAAGATCCTGCTGTCTTAACAAATCCACAAAATATTTCAACTGGCTATGTGCTGAAGGTTTCTTGGAGTCAATTGTTACTACTAAGGAATTTTGAAAGCCAGTTGTTAAATTGACATTAAATTGAAATTACTATGGTGGAAATTGACAGCAGATATTATGAATCAGTAGTTTCTTTGTTTCTGTGTGTGTGTGTGTGTGTGTGTGTGTGTGTGTGTGTGTGTGTCTTTTTGAATCTGATTTTAAAGGGAAAAGAACAAAAACAAAATAACAGAAGCAAACACAGAAACAAAACAACACAAAAACAATAAAAATGATACAGAATTTCAAAACAAGATGATAGGAAATTAACAATGGCTGTTGTATTACATATTGTGATCTTCAAGGTAGTTGCTCAGATTACCAGATATAGGTAAGCAAGATTGATCAGACAATTAAACATTAACTGTTTCTTTCCATAAACCAATAAAAATTAGTAGTTCAATTAACCTAGATATTTTCTGCATATATATTTTTTTCACTTCTTTCTTTCTTTTCTCCTTTCCCTCATCCCAGTTTTTCTTTCCTTTGAGCAGTTTCTTTCCCTTTCACAATATCTATTGTACCTTTCAGGTTTTATTTACTCTTTCAAGTTCTCAAAGAATAACAACAGTGGTTTCTAAAAAAGCAAATATCCAATGCAGCACTGAATAGAGCCTTTTACCCATGAGAAGACCATAGCCCATGATCAAGTTTCTACCTGGAGCTCTGGTCAAATTTGTAGCTTCCAGAGCTTTTATACATCCTTGATTCTGCATTATCTTCTGTCCTCACTCCAGGCCGCAGTTTCCCAGTGTAGACTCAGGCCAACATTCATTCCTAAAGGAAGCACTTTCAGGACAATTTCTTTCTCTACTACACAAAGCACTCATCACATGAAGGCTTATTCATAGTTCTCTAGTTCTGTGTGATCTTCAGTATGCGAGTTCCTTAAAGGCATTCACTCTTTTTCATCATCTGCTTGTCTCCCCGTGGTTACTGCATTATCTGGGACAGGATAGGTAGTACATAAATGTTGTTCAAATAAGAAAGTCATAAATAAAAGCTTGCTACCGTCTCTTAAATACTCATATATCCTTTATACTCACCTACTTTCCAAACCTTGAATTTCTGTCAGTAGCACCTGGGCTTCCTGCCCAATAAAGAGAAATGCAGTACAATTCCACTTCTAATCCCTGCCTAAGCCACAAAGTAGAATGTGTGCATCAGTCCAGTCCAGAGAGTACCCAAACTGAATGAGTTTCTCTCTCCTCTGACTAGAGAGTACCGAGAAAGCTTCTGGAACAAATCTGGTGAAAGAGATTGCTGTAGTTATCCACTGTTCCATCACAAACTACATCAAACTTTGGTGGCTTGAAAGAATGCCTTAATAGTTTGAAAGAATCATTTACTTTTGCCCACAATCTGTGAGTCAAGAATTCAGAAAGGCATTCGTTTGTAGCTTGGCTCTTGTTCATATGGTTTCCCATAACAGATCTGGGGTTGGAGTCTCTCATCCAAGACAGCTTCTTTCCTCTCATTTGCAAATCTGTTCCTTAGCCTTTCTGTCTGTACATGATACATGTCAACTGGGCTTCTTCATGTGACCTGGGCTTCTCACAGCCTGGTGACCTCATATTAGTTGTCTTCTAGGAAAACAGGCAGAAGCTGCATCCCTCTTCAAAGGTATCTCAGACACATAGGAGTACTCCTCCGATGCTCTATTAGTCAAGAGCATCCCAGCTGTCTTAGTCACATTCCTGTCACTGGGGCAAAATATCCGACACCTATAACTTAAAGAGGAGAGGTTTATTTGTCTTACAGTTTCTAGTGGGTTCAGTCCAAAGTCAGCTTGCTCCAAGAAAGAAACAGCATGGGAGAAGTGCATGGCAGAAGAAAGCTGTTCAAACCAAGGCAAGCAGGCTCTCAAGACGGAAGGGGAGAGCCAGGAACAAGAACATATTTTTCCAGGTCATTCTCTCACTGACCTGCCTCTATCTAGCATCTCAGCTGTAAACTCATCAATGAATGAGTGAATCCACTGCCAAGTATACTGAACCCATGATCTAATCACGTTCCAAATGCGTGAGACTTTGAGGGGTTCAAATTTTACATTTAAACCATACACTCACCCAGATTAAAGGACAGGGGAAATAGACCCCATGTGTAATAAGAAGAGAATCAAATATTTCATGCGTGTCTTTAATCTGCCACTGAGGAGTCTCATATCTCTTTCTGATAGATATAAGGATAGAAAATGACACCAAGGAAAAAACTAAGGAACTCACAGTTCTGTCCTATGAAATTGCTCTTGTCTTCCAGAGGAAGTAAAACCAGACACGAGACATGTCATCAAATTCCAAATGAAAGTGCCGAACTCATTTTCCTTCTAAAATTGACCCCAAGTCTAGCTCAGCTGATTTAATACCCTCTCAGCTAACCTCTGGCCATTTTCTAAGTCAGAGGAGTAGGTAGAATATGTTTTTAGCTGTTAGAGAAAAAGTGCTGCTTCACATAAGATGAGCAGTGAGTCAGGAAATCACCCTCACTGCATGAGAGCAAACAGAAAGAATGAAGCCACCTAAAAATGACCAAATGGGAAGAAATGGCATGTAAATCAGGCAATCACTGCACTGAAAAAGGAAGCAAAACATGCATGGAAAACTGGATGTTTTCCACAGACATGTGCACTTCAGAGACTGAATGTGTTTCTGGAGGAACAGAAAGTTTAATAACTAAAGCCTTTTTATGCCGATGGATCAGTGGAGGTCAGACAGGAAATTGCTGGCATACCCAAAAGAGGCGAGGAGATAATGGAGCTAGTATCCTGTAGACAAATGAAGACCTGCAGAAAGTGCAGGGGAACCAATACAAGCAAAGATGGTGAAGCCCAGTGGGGCAACCAAAAGCAGAAAGATGTTCTGATCTTGGCCCAGGGAGTGAAAAAGAGGCTATTGCTGGAGGCCAGCAAGAACTGAGGCTGGGGAGCCAAGGCCACCCTGTGGGGAATGTGGTATCTGGGAAACTCAGCCTGAATACACAGAAAGAAAAGGGAGAGAGCTTTAGTGGTAAATGTCCCAGTCTCCCTCTTCTATTCTCCTGACAGTGCTGCTCATGGCTGAATACAACCAAACAGAGAAACCAGGGGGCCCAGAGGTCAGCCTTCTGCAGCCCAAAGCACATTGTGAGCACAGAAATTGAACCAAAAAGGACACTGTAGATTATACAACTGACTCAGTCAGAATATTCAAGTTAATTTCTGTATTATCTGAATCTATGTAAATGGCTTTATCACATTAGATGAATAATCTTGGAAGTATTCTCTTCCCTCTTTGCATGCTAAGATTTTAAAGGTCTAGATCCATTTGATTCCATACTTTAAAACAATGTCCATGATAGAGTTATTTAACATGATAGAATTAATAAGCTTATTGAGCAGAGTAAACATGGTAGATTTTTAAAACCATTGACCAAAAGATAGATGGGTTTTAAATAGTAATTTTTGATGAAAAAGAGAAATATTAAAGCAACTAAAGATATGCTAATATATTGCATGATTCACTTATATGTAGAATTTTTAAATATTAAACTTGTAGAAGCAGTGCAGAATGGTGGTAACCAATATCTGCAGGGGTGTTGGGAAATTGAAGAAAGGTTGATCAAAATATACAAGATTTCACTTAGAAGAAATAAGTTCACAAGATCTACTTGTTGCATAACAATGTATTGTCTATTTGAAAGTGTCTCAGTAGATTTTAAGTGCTTTAACCACAAACATCAAGTATGTGAGGTGACAGTTATATAGCTTGATTTGCTATGTACATACAATGTAAATATATACAATTTTCATTTTTCAATTAGCAAATTTTTTAAACATAAACTAATAGTTATGTTGGACAGAAGCAAGCCTAGCCAAGGAGAATTGATGGCTCTAATTGGAAACCCAGAAGTGTTCAGAAGATATTTTGAAAGGTAAAATAAAAGTAATTCTCTCTAAAATATTACAAATGATGGCAAATGAAGGTTGAAATAAATATGTAACTTAGGAAAAATTATTTCAAATTCCTCAACTCCAAGGTTTATCCTAATGGATATACTGAACTCAACAAAATAAATGTTTTTCAAGGAGAAAAATAAGTCACAGACAAAGAAAGGCAAAATACCAGAAAAGACTCAGACATCTTCAGATCAATATTAAATATCATTTGTACATGTTTCTATCAAAACATTAGGGTAATGTCTACAAAATTTCAAAATGAAAACGTTTAAGTGAAGAGTATGATTAAATTAAAGATAAGGTTGTCCAATAGACTAGCAGCCACCGGGCTAACAGATTTCAAGTTTTTATTTCTAGCAGTAATGTTCCCATCAGCCCAAGATATAAAGCATGATGGTCTAAGAAAATCATGGCAATGTAAACCATCAATATCACAATTATTCAAGGCCCACTTCTGGCCACTGAGAATTGCAAAATAGTTTAATTGAGCTTTCAAGAAAGGATTTTCCCTACAAATATTGGTAAGAAAAACATCTTACTAAAACATTTCTGCGTTTGTAGCTATGGGATGAAAACAGTTGGGTAGAGCTACAGCAGCCATCTTGAGATCAAGAAGGAGCACCTCAGCATTTAGGGATGGCAGAGCACAAGGACCAAAAAAAAAACCCAAATTTAACCACATCTTTTAAACATGCACATCAGTACCGGACTGCCTGCTTCTGGGCTTCTTGTTAAGTAACTCCACAAGAGTCTGGGTATCTTAAGTATTAGATATCAATTTACTTGGCTGTGAAATTATTCAAGAACACTCTTCCCACCAACAAAAGCCTTTGCACTGCAATTAAATCCTAGCTCTTTGGAAGAAGGAATTTTTGTTGATTTTGTTTATTGGTATCTCTCTCATGCTTAGAAGAGCTCAGTGACATACCAGGTGTAAATATCTGTTAAATGAACTACAGTAAAAAGGAAAGTGAACAAATATGTCATATCTATGAGTCTAAACAATAGAACCAGGGGCCAGGGATATAGCTCAGCAACACAGTGCCTGCTTGGTAAGTGCAAGGTCGTGAGTTCGATTCCCGGTAAAGAAAAAAAAAAAGGGAACAATAGAAACATCTCAACCACAGAACTGTCTTGATATTTCTTTGGAGTGATCTCTCTAAAAACATAAAAATAAACCTGAGTTACTCATTTAAAATTTACTAATTGGCCAGATGTGATGGTGCATCCCTTTAATCCCAGCACTCTGAAAGGGTAAGGCAAGAGGACCCCAAGTTTGAGCCTAGCCTGGGCTACATAGAAACTTGGAATACTCTGTCTCTAAGTAAAAAAATAAGTTTAAAAGGATGAGTGACATAGCTCAGTGGGAAATCCATGGGTGCAATACAATTCCTGGCACCACAAAATTAATTCATTAAAATCCACTGTTCACAGCCCATTGTACAGGTCCAGCATATGTAAGAAAATTGTGAGTGATAAGTTAAGACTGTCCTGGCTATGCCCTACTGGTCACATGGGTCAGATCACACAGGTCCAGTGTAACAGTACTATGTGTTATTGGGTGTTCCATAGGAGTGATGGTTCTAAATCTTTTCTATGTTTTAGTGAGAAAGAACCATTCTGAGGCATAAATCACATATATGTTTGATGTCATATTTCTTGATTCTTGAAGTAGAAACAAAACCCAAGAAAATGTGTCCAGATGATGTAGAACTGGATTAAATCATCTAATTTAATTTTTATATAACTAAACCATTTTTCCTTTGAATTGATTGGGCTAAATTCCAGAAATGTAATTTGTGCAGAACACAGAAAGACACAGAAATTCCAGGAAAATTATCTTCTAATGTACCTTCTCAGATATCCCCTGTCATCTAGAAGACCAGTTCCCAAATATAGTGTCAACTCTCTAGTGTCTCTCAGTGAGCTGAGAGATGTGTCACACACAGTAATTTGAGGTTAATAACCATTAAAGAACTAATGTGCTTTAAATGATGTACTTTATAAATAACTTAGAGAAAATCCAAGGTTACCTCTGAGAAAGCACGCCTCCTGCTTGCATGGCAATGTATCTTCTTAAGTGCTATGCTGGATATCACCCACTCCTGGCCCTCACTCTATACAGCCTCAGAGGCTGATCTGAACTGAATGTATGGACAGGGTCTGGCCACATGTTTCTCCTTTCCCCACCTCTGTACTCCTCTACAGTGTGGTTTGCTGCTCTTCCCAGCAAGAATTAGTCTATCCACTTACTCTATTTCCCTGAGCCCCAGAATCTGAGCTGCCTTGTGATTTACTTGTGACCTCTAAAATGTCACAACAGTAAATTTGGAGGGTTCAGCCCCCAAGCAGAAGAGGCCTTGCAGTGTTTCCACTCTCCGGAAATCCTGAAGCTGCCATGTGAGGGAGTCTGGGCTGGCTTCTTTGAGGATGGGTGACTGAATGGAGAGAGATGCCCAGCCTGGGAGCCAACACCACCTGCCACACATGCCTGAGGCCATTTTATGCCACCCTTTCCCAGGAGAAGGACAGATGAGTATGACCACAGAGGCAAACTCAGGAGAAACCACTGGAACCTGTAGATGAACACA
Source organism: Chinchilla lanigera (assembly GCF_000276665.1). Classification (NCBI taxonomy): domain Eukaryota; kingdom Metazoa; phylum Chordata; class Mammalia; order Rodentia; family Chinchillidae; genus Chinchilla; species Chinchilla lanigera. The sequence goes on from NW_004955461.1 coordinate 13,218,516, forward strand.
GTCCAAGTTGCTGAACCACAAAATCTCAAATTTAAAGAAAATTCTACACCAATTGTAGTGAATTCAGTGGCCTTGGGCATGGTGGTATATTCCTTCAACAGAAAGCACAGGTTGCAATATCTTGTCCTTCCTAGTCTTTGGAAAAGGCCTTGTGGATCACTTTGGATTTTAGAGACAGTGCATCCCTCACTTGGTTAAATTACTCTAAGGAAAATAATGTCAACAAAGGGAAATTCTTACAATGACCAAAACTTCACACAGTGGGTCTTTGGCTTTACACGTGCCTAAAAACATATACATGGAGTCAAAAGCAGCAGTGAATATTTATATTTTTAAAAATTATGACAGCAAAAAATGAACCGCCATTAGTCTCCTTGCTTACCCCATCATTCTGCCACTTTCTGAAGCAGTTCTGAAAATCCTCTTTGGTGTCTTTACTCATACTGTTGTGACTTCCTGATGTCTTAAATCAATTCAAAATGTTTACCTTTCAGGGTTATTTTGTCTTGGGGGAAAGACCAGCAGTCATACCGTACCAGATTCAGCGAATTAGGTGAGTGAGGACACACTGTCACGTTCTTACAAGTCTGCCTGTGTGTTGGACGGCATTCAGCAATAGCTTTCACTATATTTTTTTATCACATCTCATAAAGACACTCACATGCCTATTACATTTGCCTAAACTACATGTATATAGTCAGAAGTCTGTATTTACATTGGTTCATGTATATGGACTAAAAGTTTGGCTGGAAAGGCAAGGACTTCAAAGCAAACTGACTAGAAAGTGGTATCAGAGTGAGGAGGGAAGAGGTGCTTGCAGAGACCCCTCAGATTGGCTACGACTGGGACAATTATACCCTGGGGGTTATTCACTGAAAAGCAGCTTTTGTGGTTTTAAGGAGAATCTTGAGACTGGGGTGGATGCAGTGACTAGCTTTGTGAGTACCAGTAAATCGCTTTTCCAGTCACCTCTATCTTTGCCCAGTGACTCATGAACAAAAGGCATGGGGCAGCACTGGAAATTATTTGTGGGCTCAGGAACATGTACTTTCAGCCATTAAGGCCAGCCTGGGTGCAGATGTTTCTTTTTGACGAACATGTTTCCTCAGATTTTGACTAAATATTATCTCTTTTATTATCTCTTACTGCTCTTCCAGTAAATGGAAAGGTCCAGTTCCACTCATGAGTCCTGCCTCCCTAACCTGATAGTATCGTTGCTCCCAGAAAGAACGCTGACTCATGCAGGTGTACTGTATCCTGACGTCTAGATAGGTTCAGTCAATGTGGACTAGCTCAGGAGACCAGAAAGAAGAGGAAGTCAGAGAACTGATTCCCCTGTCCTCCCCACCGTTATGGACTCTCCCTGAGTAGGCTATGTTCTTCCACCCATGGTCACAGCTCCACTGGTCAGCCCTGTCCACAGAGCTCATTCTATACCCAGCCTCCTGGCATTGCTCTTTTTCCTCATCCCTTCAAGGCCTGGGATGACCAAAGTTTCACTCTATTCTTAGCCCAAATGACTATATTGTCGCTTCTATTTTTCCTCCATTTTCCCTCTGTAAATATTTACTTTGGTAAAATCTCCTAAAATATGCATCAAATACCTAAGTATACGAGTTAAAGCTATAAAACTCTTAGAAGGAAACTTATGAGTAAAGCTTTATGACTTTTAGTTAAGCAAGGATTTTTTAGGTCTGGTAATAAAAGCCTAAGGAAAAAATATACAAATTGGGCCTCAAAGTTTTAAACTTGTGAACTACTTCAAAGGATAGTATTTTAATAAGTAAAAAAGACGAGTTTCAGAATGGAAGACTCATTTGAGAAGAGCTGAGGTTCTAGAATTTATATTTAAACATTCAATATGCAATAATGAAAAAAATCAAAAGTAGACAAATAGTTGAATAGTCATTCATCTAAAGAACATATTATAGTTGGCCATTACATGCATGAAAAACACAATGTCTTTAGCTACTGGGAGAATGAAAAAGAAAACCACAAGGGACACCATTTCACACTCAATGGGAGAGTTAAAATAAAAAATAAGGACAATAACAAGTGTCAGGGAAGATTTAGGGAAATCAAGATTTTTTTTCATTTTAAAGAGAATAAAAAATAATTTTAACAACATTAGAAATGATACAGAATTTCAATAAACAAAATGATATGTGCACCAATGGCTGTTATATTGCATATTGTTGTCTTCAAAGAAGTTGTTCAAATTACCAGACATAATCATACCAAATTAGTCAAAAAAATTAAATGTTAATTGTTCCTATACATTGTAGGAATGTAAAGCCACTAAAATGGTAGGCAAAGGGTTACCACAAGATCCAGCCTTTCTCCTGGCATTTTATCCAAATATAACTCAAAAAAATACTGAAAAAAAAAGCTTATATATGACTGTTCATAGTAACAGTATTCAAAAAAGTCAAAATGCAGGAATACCCCAAATATCCATCACATTAAAATGAATAAACAAAATGTGACAAATCTGACAATGAAATATTGGTAATAAATTTATTGATATGTTTGCAAATGTTATGCTAGGTAAAAGAATCCAGACATATAAAATCCCACATTTTATGTTCTCATTGATATGAAATGTTCAGAATAGTTCAACGCATACAGAATGATTGCCAAGGGGTAGAGGGAGGGGAAAGTGGAAAGTGATTACCAATGGATATGCTATTTATTTTAGATGTGATAAAAGTGTTCTAAAGTAGTGGTAGTGACTGTCCAATTCTCTGAACATGCTAAAAACTACTGACTTGTACATTTCAGAGGGTGACTTTTATAGAATGTAAATCACATTTCAGTCAACCTGTTATTAAAAAATTAACTGTATCATCTGCCTCCTGCTTGTACTCTGAATAATAAGGCTTGAACTAACTGATGTCCCAGACTATTTCATTTTAAAATCTGGTTTCATCCATAGGAGTTAGTCTTGAATCTCACAGGGTACATCATAAATGTTATGAAAGAACAAAGTAACGTTGGCATTTTCAAGCGTGCTGTACAAGACACTTCAGAAACAATACATTTTAATAATACCACCCAGTCACGGAGCCTTCTAGCCACCAGGCCTGGGGAGAGCCTGGGGACTTTCAGCACTGCTCCATCTTGACTCAGTCAGAAAAACAGAGATCGTGGATAGGAAGTCAATACCCAAAAGCGCGTGAGCTGGATCAAAAATGATGGATGGGAGGCCATGGTTTAATCCAGAATTGTAAACTAAGAATGAGAAATTTGGAATTTCCATTTTTTTCATCTCAACAAATAAAAATTAAATCATCAGATGCCTAAAGAAGTAGGGTGCCAAAGGGGCTGAAGGTTGAGTAAGAAGCTGCGTGAATTATGCTAGTGAGTCCCCAATAGCAGTGACCTTGGGGCCTCCTGGAGGCAGGGATGCTGCCTCAAGTCTGTCAGTCATAAGCTGTAGGTGAGCTTGGCAAGGCCCTGGTCCTCTCAGAGCCTCAGTATCCTTATCTGTCAAGTGTGGTAACATATTCATCAGTTTTCTGTTGCTATAAAAAAAAGTACTACAGCTTGGTAACTTATGAAGAAAAGAGGCTTATTTCGCCTGCCATTTTGGAGGCTGAAAGTCCAAATAGCACTTTTGGGAAGAGACTTGTGATGCATTACTTCATAGCAGACAACACTGCAAGGACAGGTGTACTTGTGAAAGAAAGAGAATTTCACCAGGCAGGAAACTAGGGAGCACGGGAGGGGGCAGGGTTGGGAACTTTCACTAGCCCCCACCTTTTATATTTCAAAGGTCCCATGGCCCCTTGATATTTCTGAGAGGTGAGGTAAGTTTCCAACACAGGACCTCAGAGGACACGCTCAACCATGTCCAAACCATCGCAGGCAGAAAAATGGGACTACTGCAGGGCTGCCCAGAAAAATTTTAAAAAATAAAATAAAATATATATATGAGAGAGAGAGAGAAAGGAGAGAGATGTTACATGTGAGTAATCACAGATGAGTCTACTCATCTCACTTCTAGACCACTCAGGTGTTTACATTAAACTAGCTAGGTCAGTGATTCCGAAGTCAAACATGCATTTGGGCCACTCAGGAACTTGTTTAAAATAGAGACCCTTGGCCGCCAAACCCAGGTCTACTTGCCTGGAATGTGCAGGACAAGAAGAGGGAACCTGTGTTTTCAAAGACACACATGAGGGTATTCTCATCCACAGACAGTTCTGTGGACCGAGCTTGGACTCTGCTGTAGAAGATGCCCTCCAGGGCCCCACGGCCTGGATGATGCTGGCTTCATGCCTTGTCAAGTGTCACCCTCTAGAGGTCACCGCTGGTCTATTTTCAGAGGCACCTCTCGGCCTCTGGCAGAGCCTGTGCAGATCTCACTGGACGCTTCTTCCTCTCCATTTCTCTGCTTCCTAATCTAATTAGCACAACAACCAGATGTGACAGGCTCTCTCTCAAAGCCATTTAAATGTTTCCAAAGGCACCTCTCAGCATTGAGGTCTTCTGTAATTTTCCCCCTCTTCCCCCTTACCCGACACCTTGGCTCCTGACGATCTCCATAGGCCAGTTAGCCATGAAGCCACCTTCTGCCGAAATAATCAGATTATGGGGCACTGAAGAGCAGCCATGGTCTGTCACATTCAAATCCATATTCACAAAAAAAGAAAATCGATGCTCTTAGCATACTATGGAGTCTCCTGGAATATGACGCCACCTCCTTCCGACAGTCCTACTTCCAAGCACTTTTGCTGTGCCTGTCTCCCACACATTTGAAAATGAAATAGATATAAAGGATTCTATTTTAAGCTTTTTCCTGCTCCTGTAACAAAATATGACAGACTGGGTAATTTATAGCCAAAGGACGTTTATTTGGCCCACGGTTCTGGAGACTAGGAGGTCCCAGAGATTGTGCTGGTGTGTGGTGAGGGCACTCTTGCTGCGTATTCCCATGGGGGAGTGGAGAATTAAATTCACAGCCCCAAGGCCTTTGTAGCTGGCATGACATTGTTCATGACGGTGGAGCCCTTGTGACCTAATCCCTGGTGCACTGGGGATTGTTTCCAACAGATGTCTTTTGCGATGAATTGAAACTGTAGTGGTAATTTTACTCAAAAAATGGCACGTGTGAATTGTTTTATCCATAATCCCTGGAACTCAATCCCCTTGTACAATATTCTTGATTCATGGTTTACCCTGTGCCTTTGGCAGCTGACACACTCCCATCAGGTCCTGTTACTCACCAGACATAATTTCTCCTTCCAGACCTTTTTCTCTAAAGATATTTCCTTTTTCTTTCTAAAAGAGTGTGTGCTTGCTATTCCTTCATTCTCCACTGCCCTTTTCATGCAACAGTATCTCCTCACGGTCTTATCCCCAACTCCATGATTCCTACGCCCTCCATCAGAAGAATCAGAAGAGGCAGAGCGATGCAGGAATAAACAAAGCTCTCCATTCTAATGCCCTGGCCAAGGGAGGAAGCTCTTGGGAGACAGAAAGTTGACTTGGCCAATGGGCAGGAGAGTGTGGTGTATTAGTGCGCCTGGAGTAGGCAAGGACAGGATCTCCTTGATCCAGCCACGGGCAGAGGCAGAATGCCAGCTGTCCCCTCGCCCTTCCTCATGCCTCTTCATGCCACACATGACTCATCACTTTGCCTCCTCCTAGGGTGTGTGCTTTAGTATGATAATGAACCCGTGCTAACTGAAGTTTTGTTGGGGCCATTCCACCTATGCATTTGTCACTCACATTTAGGGGAGTGGCTAACGTTCTAAAATAAAGTAGCAGCTGTGATATAGGGGAAAGAAACTCCCAACCTCAAAGATATCTGGGATGAGTTCATGTTCTCTAAAATTGAAGAATGAATTTTAGGAACAACGAAGGTTAAGAGCAGAATATATTTATTGAGGGAAAGAAAGCTTCTCAGACTCTGTATCTTTTAGGGATTTTTATAGAGCAAAACCACAAGATGAGGCAGGTCCAAGGTGGAAAACAGGGGAATTCAGTAGGTGGCCATCAAGTGAGACAAAACTATGATCAACCAATAAGATTACAAGTATACTTGTTGAGGTAAAATTGATTAAATTGGGATCAAATGGGGAAGTGAGTCACATAGCAAGTGGATATGCATACAGAACATAGGCCTTTCCTGTAGGGGGTTGGGTTAGTGACTCTTCCTGGCTTTTTCAAGGTGATTGCTACCTATTTAGAATATCAATCCCTGAGGTCCATCCCTGGGGAGAAGCGCATCTGTTTAATCTTTTGTCTTGAGGTCTGTCCACAGCGGAGGTGACTGTCTCTTCATTTGCAAGATATCCCATCTCCTGCACTGGATCCTTCTAGGGCCTGGCCCTATCTGACTGCCTATAATATTTCTATCTAACTCAGCTGCCTATAACAGCTGGGGATATAGCTTAACAGCACAGCAGCTGCCTGGCAAGCGCAAGGTCCTGAGTTTGATTCCTGGTACCAAAAAAACAAAACAAAAAGACCCCATCAATCTGCACCTCATCCTGCATTGAAATAAGGTAATGTGTTGTTCTGTCCCAAAGAGTCTGACTGATGCTTTAACTACTTTATTTTTCTTGATTCTGACATCCTGGTACTTTCACTGGCCATTGTGGGTGTTAGCAGCTGTCTCAGTTTCCCCCACCAGAAATGTCCCTGCTTACTACTTTTAACGCTGTACCTACCCACATAGTGTGGATTTTCTTACCACTAATAGATGTTTAAATTGTTCTCCATTTTAAAGCAAATAATGCTAGCATACAGACTTTAGAAATCATCATAAACAATACTCTTCACAAAAAGATTCAGCGAAGAGCAAACCATATTCTAAGACACCACTAAGCAGAGAGCAAATCACGCGAACAAACAGGCCAGCCACAAGACCTCATTGCCTGGCAGGGAGAGGCACAGTCCTTAGAATGACCTGATTAAGGCCACCACCATCTGGCCCTCGCTGCCACTTCAAGCATCACCACTAGTACTTGCCTGCAAAGCCTCCCCAGGTTATTTGTGACTTCCTGAACAGGCTGTGTCTTTTCTCCTGTTATATTTCCTGTCTGCAGTGCTCAGCTTTCCTCTCCCTTTATTGCAAGCTCAGATTCCCACTGGGAGATCCACGAGGCAAATTTACATATTAAAGGCTTAAAGATGAGCTACAGGAAAGGGACAGATTTAATTTCCATTCACGTATTCATCTATTTCTTCCTGCAGCAACTTTTCTTTCACACAATCCTACCTCGCCACACCAACTCCAGGACTCAGCTTCTCCCTCCACGGGATTTGCATGCCCGGTGGGCATACATAGGCACAGCTCAAAGCCTGTGACAAAGACCAATCCTCTGGTCTTCTAGTAGCTGCATAACCATCCAGTATTACAAATTCCCTAGATCTTTAGCGTCATGGACTACAGAGGCAATTCATTCCTACTGGCCCACAAGTTACCATCCTGTGTTCTGAGGACTTGCTTAACTCCTCCCGGTCTCCTCCATCAACTTTGCCCCAGGTGGGGCTCATCTGGTTTTCTTCCATGCTGGAAATAGGTCTGGCCAGTGGGAGTCATGTGACCCAAGCACGGCCAATCAGAATTCATTTCTGAGCTTACTATTGTGGCTCAGGGAAAATGAAGCCCTCTCTTCCCAGCTGTTGGCCGTGCTGGGTCTTGCCCTGGCCGGCTGGAAAGTTCTGTGAAACCACTGCGCAAAGGGAAGCTGAGCCTCAGAGGTGGATAGAGAAAGGGTTCCTGAGGGTGTTGTATCCCTAGATGAAGTCCCTGAGTCTGGGCTACAGATGTTTATCCTTAGTCTCAAAGTTAGCAGGTCTAACTTGCTTCACACTGAAGTAGAACACTGATTTTTTTAGAAAAAAATTAAATCATTTTGACTTGAGGTTCTGGCACTTGAAAGTGAGTTTTGTGACAAATATATAAACAGTTTAGCAGCTACATGAGTCCTTCTGATTTGATTAAAAGGTACCACATCCCCCGGGCTTTTCTACCTCTCTGAGCTCCCCTTTTCATCTATATCCAGGATAGGCATTTTTCTTGCCTTGAAAAATATACTTCAGGACTTGTGCAGGCAGCTGTTCTTCAGGTGACAATTTTCTTTGCCTGGACCTTCTTATAGTGAGGTTTTACTATCAAGGGTGAGTTCACAAGTCACCTCCTAGGAAAGGTCTTCTCCACCACCTGTCTGATGGAGTTTCCCGTGATTCCTAGGGGCCTGGCCCTCATCAGGGCCTGAGAGGACCTGCTCATGGTTGACGCACCCTTTAGAAGGTAAACTGGGGCTGGGGATTTAGCTCAGCGGCAGAGCACCTGCTTGGCAAGTGCGAAGTTGTGAGTTCGATTCCCGGTACCAGAAAAAACAAAAAAAACAAACAAATAGAAGGTAAACTTCAGGAGAGTGGGTATCCTGTACATGACTTCTCAGCTGTGTCCCCAACATCTAGGAGGGTTTCTGGCATTAGGCATGAACTCAGTAAGTATCAGCCAAATGACTGAAAGAGCAACATAACAGATGAAGCAATTAACATAAAGCAAAGTGCTCAGATTTTGAAACAGGTGACCTGGCTTAGATACGGCTGCTATAGCAGAATAAAGTAGGCTGCAAGGTCTACGGTGCATTTCTCAGAGTTGCAGAGGCTGAAAGTGCCAGACAGGGTGCCAGCATGGCTAGAGAGTGGGACTTCAGGGCATCCCTTTCATAAGTCCACTCCTCCTTAGTCACCTCCCAAAGCCCCTAGCTCTTCATACTGTCATGTTAAGGATTAGGTTAAACATTTGAATGGAGGGGTCAAAAACTCTCGTTCCTTTGCATGATCTAAAATCACATCCAAGCTCAATGAAAAGTTTACTTTTCCTAAGACTCAGTATCAGCAATGACTGGAGGGGGTAGGGATACAAATGCACAGTATAGTGTTTTTGTTCTTGTTTTTTACTTTTATTTTTTATTTTACATAAAATAAGACTAGAATATGTAGATGTTCTATGAGAACTAATGTTGGCCACGTGGTGATACTTCTGCTAACAGCAGCTCGCAGTTATTAAGCACATACTGTATTCCAAACATTGTGCTAATAGCTTTACTGTGTTAATTAATTCGGCTCTCACCATGACTATTAGGTAGATAATAATATTGCAGTTATAGTGGTGGAAAAGGGAAGCTACAGGTTAGAGATTCTGAGATCAGCTAGAAAGGTGAAGCTTGGGATTGGAGCCACTATCTACAAGGATATCCTGAATGGGGGGTACCACACAGCTGGGAGGAGGGCTGGACTAAGTGACATGTAAGGACAACTTAGAACTCCAGGATGCTATAGCTCTCAGAGTTGACCAGCTGCCATTTAAAATGTATTTTGCTAGCATACCCATGCTTTCTCTTGGCCGATATTACATCAGCTCATCCAGACAGCTCTGACCAGGAAGGCTTAAGCAAGCTCAAGACGTTCTATTACTGGGGGAGATGGTGGGAGGGGGATCCACCTGTGAGCTCTCAACTCAGAATGCCTGAATTTGAGCCAGACTTGCCTCTAATGAATGAGCTGAATGACCTCGGGAAGCTTATTAACTGCTCTTGGCCTTAGTTTCCCCAAGACAAAGGGGGAAATAGCAAGCTTCCCTCTTCATGGGACCTGTGTGAGGATTATATGAGCCAACATAACTAAAGAACTTGGACTAATGTCTGCTCATAGTGAGCATTCAGTAAACATTCACTATTTTGAACAAGTCTATGTGGAAATGGAAGGAAAGTGAGTCCGAATGAGTACAACATTCCCAATTCACCAACACCCTTTGGGAGAAGACAATTGAAGTAATCTCAGGGCCAACTCAGGGCCCTTTTGAATGCTTGCATTTCTGTGTGTCTGTGTATATGTGGAGGGGTGACCTGGTGATTGAACCCAGAGCTTTGGAACTGAGCTGGAACCCCAGCTCTTTTGTAATTTTGAGACAGGGGCTCTCTAAATTGCCTAGCCTAGGCTGAATTTGCTATTCCTCTCAGAGTATTGCATTTCTTTTATAGCATTTATTCAGGAAAAAAAAAGAAAAGAAGCTTACTAAGCATGGAGACCATGCCTGCTCCCCATTTAAAATATATTCAAACCCTGTCTCACCTGAGTGCCATACAGTTATGAGCCTGATGAATGAAGACAGAGAAAATTGTAATCAGCAAAATCCGTTCCTGCAAGAGAGCAGTGTGCACTGTGTGTAGCTGGGATGAAACCTAAGGGAAGTCTCCTGAGGTACAGATGCCATTTGCAAAGGCTCCTTCTAAACCACTTGCTAAGAAGGGCTTTCCTGCTCATAGTGGACACTGGTTTACAGAACACTAGGTGATTGCACAGGTGTTGTAAAGGGAGTGCCCAAGCAAATCTCAGCTTTGCATAATAGGAAACAGAGGGAACTATAGGTGCAAGCGAGCCTAGCAGAGGCCCAGACACTAGGAAGAATCACACCTTCATCTGCTGCTCTGAGGGTGAGCTTTAAGGCACACCCTTAGAAAACTAGTGTTGGGATGCAGGAGAGTGTCTTTCAAGACAATTTCATTCTCTGTACAGGAAAGATTTGTTTTGACTCAATGAAATATTTTAAAAATGGGCGTTTCTGCTTGGTGAGATGCTGTTTTCTAGCAATGGAGGTATTTAAGCAGGATGGAAAGCTCACTAATTGACCTACTTGGAAAAGAAGAAAATTGATTCATGATTGTCAAATGCATGCTAAACATCTATAAAGCACTATCTTCATTTTCCCTGTTAAAACCTCAAGTGAGGTCTTGCTGTGAGTAGATTATTTTAATCCCACGTGAAACAAATTGAACTCTGTGTTTGGGTCAGTGATGGGATAGCAACCAGGGCCATGAATGTGAACAGAAATGACCCAAGAAAAGAAGGGTATTATGGGCTGGATTGTTCCTCTAAATTCTTAAGTTAAAGCCTGAATACCCAGTACTTCAAAATGTGACCATATTTGAGGACAGGGCACTTAAAGAGGCAATAAATTTACAATAAGTCTTCTAGAGAGGCTCTAACCCATTCCTGGATGTCAGAGATGATACCGCTACAAGGTTACAAATCCATCTCATGCAACAGTAATTCCAAACTCCCTCCTTATTACCCTCAAGTTAGGTTCACCAAGACTTGCCTAGTCCAGTTAGTGAAACCATCCTTAAAAGATGGACAAGCATGATTTGAAATGGATATAGCTTGGCATCTTTACCAACTCCTTGGCACAGGAAATGATTCACCACCAGTGTCTTCTCCATGAGCCAGAGACACACTGGGAGTGACCTGGAGCCTGGACTCAGGCTGCCAATGCACAAAGCAGTGAAGTGAAAAGCGCCATCTGTGATATGGGAGGAGAGCACCTGAGTGGCACCTGGAGAAAGCACCCTGTCTGAAAACAGCAGAGTCAGTCCACAGGAAGGTGAGTCCAGTAAACGTCCACACTCCAGCACACGGGCAGACAGGGGAGTGCACAGTGCTGGGTTACAGTCTTCGGCTGCTGACTCTGGTTGGCATGTTGGAACAGCAGGAGGGGCAGGTGGTACCCTCCATGTCTGTCTCATTCCTTGGCTATCATCCCTCCAACCCCAAGCTTCTAGTCATTCCAAATCATCATCAGGTCCCTGCCAGGAAGGGAAGGAAAGACACAGTGCCATGAGCCTTGCTGGAGCCCAAAGAGAGACCAGCAACTACAGGAGCTATGGAAAAGTCACTGAAGATTTTTGACTAGATCCAGCAAAAGTATCAGAAGGTACAACCCAGGACCACAGGACCTCTGAAAATGCCTACAAGTGCCAAGCGGGACAGACAAGCATGAAGGATGGATGTGCAGGAGAGTCAGGGACACAGTGTAGATGACCTGATGATACAGTGGAAAATGCAGAACTAAAAATACTTCTAAGAGGCATATAATTTTTGTCTTGCAAATGCATGCAAATATGCAAAGGAAGCTAATAAAAGAATGCATAACAAAGGGTCTCTGAGAACTAGCTTTAATTAAATTGCTCCATTAAGCATTTCTTAATGACATCTCTGGTGTGCCTGAACATTTACTATTAAGTCCATTAAAACATTCTTCTCTCCTAAGAGCAACAGAAGGGATGAAATGCCTTGACAAGCTTAAAATAAATTAGCACAGCTTATTTGAAAACAAACAAAATAATGAAAATGAAAAATACTACCTCCCCACAGACTAAAACCTGACAAAATTTATTCATGGGCAAAACCCGATTTGAATAAATGGAGAACTGTTATGTGTTCCCAGATCAGCATACTCAATATTGGAGAATTTTCAGTACTTTGCAAATTAAGTTATGTTTATACAACCCCAACGTAAATCTTGATGTGATGTTGTGAAACTTCACAAAGTATTTCTAAAGTTTACCTGGAAAAAATAAGAACAGGGAACCAGTCACAGTTGTTTCAAAAAGAACACTGGGGACTGGGGATTTAGCTCAGCGTCACAGCACCTGCCTGGCAAGCACAAGGTCATGAGTTCTACTCCGGGTACCAGAAAACAAACAAACAAACAAAAAACAAAAAGAACACTGGGTGAAACTCACCCTTTCAGTATGCAAAGATAATAAACATAAAATGACTTAAACATATTGTACTTTTAAATATATACAGAAAAGCAGAATGAAATAAAATAATCCACAAACAGATTCAACTGTGGAGTGTCAGAATATTAAAGATAGTGTTTCAAATTAGCAGGTTAATTAGCAACTTAGAGTCTCACCTAACTCTATAGAAAACTAATTACAGATAGACTAAAGCAATAGATTTTGCTTTTCTTTTTGAGACAGGGTCTTGCTATGCAGTTCAGGCTGGCCTTGAGCTCACTTTATAGCTCAGGCTGGTCTCGAACTCACAATGATCCTGCTGCCTCAGTCTCCCCAGTGCTGTGATTACAGGCATGTGCTACCACGCCCGGCCAATAGATATATTTTTAAATATAATCATAAAGGTACTAGAAGACAAAACAAACCCATATATTTAAAAAAAATGGTAGTGCTGAGGTTTATAAGAGTAAAAATGAATAGTTGAAATATCAAAAAGAAATGTACATTTTCTAATTAAATCTTTAGCCTGCTATATTTCAGCAACAACAAAAAATTAATAGGTAAGAAGAAAATACAAAAAGATTAGTATTTCATATGTGACATGGGAATAGCTCATAAATATTAATTAAAAGTATAAAATGAGAAAATTCATGTACTAAGGTTATTCCTTTATTCTTCAATTAGTATGGTATTTGAAAATGTTTCTACATTGACAATAAATTCTACTAGACTGGCTATTTCAGAAGCATGTCTGGAGAAACACTTAAGAACATCATAATAGGCCAGGATTTTCACAAGACTCCAAAAGCACAGAAAGAAGAAGCAAAACTAGAGAAATGGAAATACATTTAAAAGCTTCCTTTTGGGCTTGGTGGTACATACCCCAAGCACTTGGGAGGCTGAGGCAGGAGGATCAGCAGTACAGTGAGTTCAAGACCAACCTGGACTACATAGCAAAACCCTGTCTCAAAAAAATCTTCAAGCAAAGAAAATAATATAGTGAAAAGAGAACTTAATATGAGAAAATATTTAAAAACTACATTTCTGACAATGAGTTAATGTTTAAGGAACTTCAAGCACTTAATAGAAATACACATACATACCCTACCTGTGGCACTGATGGTCTAGAAATATGTTTCACTAGTGTGATCATTTGGCTTCTATCTTTATCCCTTCCCTAGGGTTAGAGGAGGTCATGCAGCACATTGAGGCCTTAACTAACTATACCCAGGAGGCTTTAAACTGTGACTGGTCACTCTTCTGAGCAGTTGAAGGACTTTGTCTGGTCATTTTCCTGAATGAAAAAGCAAAATTAATGAGGCAAGCTGTCTTCCAAAATTGGACAGCATTAGACATTCCAACAGCAGCACAGGGGTACTTGTGCAGTTATAAATCTGAATGTTGTGTGTACATTCCTGATCCTTCTGCTAATGTCTCAATAGCTGTTCAAGATATTAGATGACAGATTAATGACATATCAGATTTGAAATTCCCTGGACCTTCTCTTTATCCTCTTTACGGTAAGCTATTACTGACTCTTCCTGGTGGAAAACTTTGTTGGCTACATTCATAATTATCATGTTGATTTTATTATTTGGCTCATGCATACTTAATTGTTTCTGTGGCCTTGTCTCCTCCAGACTTAAGGTTGTACGTCTGCCCAAGACAAGAACATCTGGCACCTATAGAGGGCCTTTCGATAGACCCTCTGTGGAACATCTCTGAGAATCACAACTATGACCCTCTTCAGCTGGAAGTGGTCAGATTGGCCTTTGCCCCTTGCCCCCTCAAGGCAGTTAGGGGTATTTCTTCAGATGGGGCAATATTAAAGATGGCTAAGTTACATAGAGATATTATAGGCAATCAGATAGGGCCGGGCCCTTGAGAAGTTAATGCAAAAGACAACTGTGGCTGGACTGTATTCACTGAAGGTCAGTTTCAAGAAAAAGTACTACTCATCCATATACTTCCCCTACAGATGAACAGCAGTGATTGATATTCTAAGTAAGTGTCAATCGACTTGGGGTAGAGGACCAAACCTCCTTAACCCACCCCTTCCAGGAAAGTCCTTGTCTATCTCTGTGTACTTGCTATGTGACTTGCTTCCCAATTTGATCCCCATTTAATCAATATTACCTAAGTGACTGTACTTGTTCTAAACTATTGGTTGACCATAGTTTTGTCCCACCTCACACTCATCTTATGATTTGCCATTGGATCAATATTACCTAAGAGACTATACTTGTAATCTTATTTATTGATTATAGTTTTGTCCAACCTTAAGCCCACCTCACCCCATGGCTTTACTCAATAAACACCTTTGAAAAGTGAGGTTGGTGGGCAACCCACTTTCCAAGCCCTTTTCTGTTCCTCTCAAATAGAAGCTTTCTTTCTCTCAATAAGTTCTTCCTACTCTTAAAAAAAAAAAGAAGAACACACACATAAACACACAGATGCTTTTTAAAAATAGGCAACTGACCTACACAGACATTTCTTAAAAGAAAATATATGAGTAGCTAACAGGTATACGAAAAAATGCTTAGCATCACTAATGATGGGGTTGCAAAGGAAAACTCCAATGAGATATCTCCTCAGTCTGGTAACAAAGACATTATTTAAAAAGACAAAAGAAAGCAAGTGTTACTAAGGATATAGGAGAAAGGCACAATGTTGGTGAGAATGTAAATCAATATAGCCATTATAGAAAACAGAAAGGTGATTCCTTTAAAAATCAAAAATAGAACTACCATAAGATCCAGCTAGCCTATGCTTTTGTATATATAAAGGAAACAAAATCAGAATGTTGGAGAAATCTCTGCACTCCCATGTTCATTGTAGCACTATCCACAATAGCTAAAAGGTATGCACAACCTAAGTGTTACATCACCTGATGAATGATAAAGAAAATGTGGCACATATACATAATGGAATACCACTGATTCATGAAAAGCATAAGATTCTGTCTATTGCAACAACCTGGAAAGAACTGGAGATCATCAAGTTAAGTAAAATAGACCAGGCACAGAAGGATAAGTAACACATGATCTCTCTTACATGTGGAATATAAAAAAAAGAGTTGATTTCATAGGGTTGAGTATAGAATAGTGGTTATCAACATCTGAGAGGGTAGAAGTAGAGAGGAATGGAAGAGTGTGACCAACAGCCTAAGTTAGACTTCAATAGAAATAGGACGTTCTGTTGTGATTCTGTTTTTCAGGACTGGGGCTTAAACCTAGGGCCAGGGTTTTGAACCCACTGAGCTAAATTCCCATCCCTTTATTTTTTGAGACAAGGTTTTCCTAAATCACTAGGTTGCCCAGGTTAGGCTGCAACATGTGATTCTCCTGCCTTAGCCTCTCCAATAGCTGGGTGTGTACCACCATGCCCAGCTACGATGTATATTTTAAAAATCTAGGTGAAAGGACTTTTAATGGTTTTATCATAAAGAAATGGTCAATATTTAAGAAGATAGATGTGTTTAACCTGATTTAAAGATACATGAATATATGTATGAAAATACCACATAATGCCCCATATAAATGTATAACTTTGTAGAAATGTATCAGTTAAAAGGTTTCATGAAAAATTCATTGAAAATTGATGAAAAGCAAAAATGAAATACATAAAGATATGTCTTTTATCCATAATATTTAGTACCAAGGGTTCAGTATGCTTAAATATATTAATAGAATCAAATCAGATACCCAGGCAGAATAATCTAGTTAATCAAAGAGGTTACTAGAAGTAATCCTAATCATTGTCTCCAGGAAGTCTGCATTACAAAATGTTTATTGCTGGGCATTGTGGCACATGCCTGTAACCCCAGCACTTGGGAGACTGAGCCAGGAATATAGACATGAGTTTGAGGCCAGCCTGAACTACATAGCACAATCCCATCTCAAAAAATTATATATATATATATACACACATATACATATATATATATATGAAACTTTATTTCCTATGTTCAAAAATGAATGGTTTTAATCTACATTTGCTACATACAAACTACCCAAAATTTAGTGGCTTAATGATCCTATTCATTGATCTTTTGAGTTTGTAGATCCAGAGCTTGGGTGAGACTCAACTAGAGACTCCTGCTTATCTAGCCAGGCTTAGCTGATCTTGACTGGGGCCTACAGGTGAATTTGTGGTCAGCTACCAGGATGCTGAAGGTCAGCAGAAACTTTTTCTCCTACATGTAGACTCCATCTACCCAACAAAAACCATGTTGTCATGTGTTATGGTTTGTGTCTGGATGTGTCCCCCAAAGCCTCATGCAGTCTCATAAACTTTTAGAGTTTATGAGAGTTTATGAGACCCAATAAACTTTTAGAGTTTATACTTGATCCAGGATCCAATGCTGGGATTATGGGTGTGAGTGCCACACCTGTCCTGGTGCAGATAGTTTGCATATGTAAGGGAGAAAAAGAGGCTTCTCACCAGCCACTGCTCCTCCCTTTTGCTGTTGTTGTCTTTTGCTATTTTCTGCCACTGTGAACTGTTGCCCTCTGCCATGTGCCATTCTGCCTTGGAGGCAGCCAAGTATGGACTGAAACCTCCACAAACTGTGAGCTAGACTTCCTTAATTTTGGGCGTCAGGTGTTTTGTCTCAGCAATGAAAGAAAAGTAACTAAGACACCATGGAAACTATATTCAAAGAGAGAAAGAGAAGTTTCAGAGGAACCAAGATGGTAGAGTGTCAAGCAGCAGAGAAAGAATCTCTCTGTGTGCTGCCATCCAGATGCTGACATATAGGAACATAAGGAAGACAAGAAGGAAGGAAGTGGGACCCCTGGATCCAGGAAAGATCTGAAGCATGAATTGAAGCCTACACAAAGAGTGAAGAAAATTCAACAAAAAAGGAGGTAGATAGTGGCACCTGCTCCCTGAGATAGGACTCACTGTGGGAGAGGTGCAGTTCAGACCTGGGGACACACAGGGACTGCTGGCGACCCTAGAGGCCTCCAGGGAGAGACACAGAAGTGAAAGGGAGCACTAGATATGAAGGACTGCACCAGCTGGTGGTGAGTGCTGAGAGCTCAGTCATCCCATGCAAGAGAGAAATTGGCTGGAAGTCACCTTGGAAAGGGGCCGGCTGAGCTCAGAACTCAGATCAAGTGCTGGCTCCATCTAGCTGAATTCTATAAGAAATTTAGACAAGACTTAACACCACTACTTCTCAAACTCTTTAATGAAATTGGAAGGGAAGCAATACTCCCAAATTCATTCCTGGAAACAAGTATTACCCTAATACAAAAACCAGAGAAAGACCCAACTAAGAATGAGAATTATAAGCCATTCTCCCAAATGAACATGGTTGCAAAATTTCTCAGTAAGATACTGGCAAACAGAATGCAGCAGACCATTAAGATCATACACCATAAAAAAAAAAAAAAAGATCATACACCATAACCAAGATGGATTCATCCTAGGGATTCAGGAATGGTTCCATATATGTAAATCAATAAATGTAATACACCATATTTACAAGGCCAAAGACAAACATCATATAATCATCTCAATAGGTGCAGGAAAAGCTTCTGACAAAGTCTAGCACCCATTCATGATAAAAACTCTACAGAAAATTGGAATAGATGGTCTTTATCTCAACCTGATAAAAGCTATCTATGACAAGTGAGCAGCCAACATCACACTAAATGGACAAAAATTGAAAGTTTTCACTCTAAAATCAGAAACAAGACAAGGATGTCCACTGTCTCCACTCTTACTCAAAATAGTCCTTGAAAAAATAGCCAGAGCAATTAGACAAGAGAAAGAAATAAAAGGAATAATGATATGAAAGAAAGAAGTTAAAATATCATTGTTTGTACATGACATGACATTGTACATAGAAGACCCCAAAACCTCCACTAAAAACCTGCTAGATTTAATGAGCAAATTCAGTAGTGTAGCTGGATACAAAGTCAACATTCAAAAATCAATAGCCTTCCTGTACACGAATAAAAAACTCTCTGAGGGAAAACTAGGGAAACAAAACTTTTCACAATAACATCCAAAAAAATTGAAAAACTTAGGAATCAATCTAACTGTGGTGGATTGACAACTGGTGGTCAACTTCTAAACCCCAGCTGAACGGAGTAAGTGTGGTGCTGGGTGTGGGAAGCCCATCTGAGGACTGTTGTCAGCAAGAGGCAGAACTGGAGAAGAAGTTAGGTTGTTGGCAGCAGAGAAAGGCTGGTAGGAGCTGGCAGAAGGTATAAGGAGCTGCTGGTTCTTTGGAGGAACTTGTCATGCTGGCTTTCCTGATGAACTTGGCTGTTTTCATCCTCTGAGGAGCTTGGGACCTTGTTGGCACTGAGAGTAGCTTCAGTTCACTTTGGGGAAGCTCTGGTCCTTATTTTGAGCCTTGCTTCCTGGCTCCGGAGGGGAAGATAGAGAAGTTTGCTGCACTGGCTTTCTTGATAGGAACTCAGCAATCTTCACCACTGGAGGAGCTCAGGACCTCACTGTTGCTGAGGATGGCTGTGGTACTTTTCAGGGGAGCTCTGATTCTTATTTTGCACATCACTTCCTGACTGCAGTGC
>NW_004955461.1:13238119-13239870 GCF_000276665.1 Chinchilla lanigera
ATACTTTCAAAACTGTTATACAAATTTAATGCAATTCCGAATGTCTTGGTTACTTTTCTCTCATTGCTGAGACAAAATATCCAATATGCAAGATTAAGGAAGGAACGGTTTATTAAACTCACACTTTGTGGAGGTTTTAGTCTGTAACCAGTTGGCTCCAAAGCAGGGTGGCATGGCACAGGGGCAATAATCCAAAGCAGCAGAACACAGCAAAAACAACAAAAGCAAAAGTGAAAGAGAATAAGCCACTTTTCCTCTCCTATATTGTAAACAGGCTACCATCCCTCAGGTACCACTCCCCAGGGCAGGTGAAGCACTCACACAGTCTCCATGCCCTGATCTTCCATAGGATGAGGATGTTTACAAAGTAAGACCCTGGCCCCCTGCTGAGTCACTTAGTTAACCTTCTAAACTCTCAAGTTGACAAAATGTATCAACTATAACAACCCACCCCTTGTCAACTTGTCAATCAGACACATTTCTTTAAACCAATTTCTAGATACAGAGATAGGTTATTCATATTTCATAACTTGAACATTATAACACAGTTTTAACAATCCTTAAGAACTAGTATTAAGTCTATCAACATTATATTATATTAGAATCATAACATTGTGACTCTGCCCCCCCCCAAAGACTCATGCACATCCTTTTATGCAAAAGGAATTTAGTCCATCCGAAAGAGTTGCCAAGGTCCTAACAGTTTCAGCATTGCTGAAAAGTGCAAGTCCCAAGTCTCCTCTGAGATTTAAAGCAAGGTCTTAGCGGCAAGCTCCTGTACAAATGAAAAGTTAGTTGGACACTTCCAACATTCAACAGTACAAAATAAACATTTTCACTCCAAACAGGGGGATACAAAGGAATGGGACCAAAGAAAGTCCAAAATCCAGCAGGGCAAAGATTAAGTTCTGCAGTTCTGTGTCCAGCACCTAAGGCAATCTGTGGCAAATTGCGAGCTCCAAAGGGCTTGGATGGCTCTATCCCTATGGCACTTCTGGTGGTTATAACTCCCATGGCCTCTGTCTTAAGCCCGCTTCGCTCTCTCTTTACAGCTTTCCTTATACAATCCACATTCCTGACTTCTCCAAACTTATGCACCTTTATTTTCACCCTCATAGCTTCACACACTGCCCTCTCAGGGACATACTGCCTGACTCCCAGGCCTTCTGAAGCTAAGGTGGAAGCCCTTTTAAGCCCATAGCTCTTGCATTCTGCATGCGCCTAAAACCAGCACCATATGAATGATGTCAAGGTCTGCTGTCAGTTGTAGCAGTAGCCAGGCTTCCCTCTCTCTTGGCTGTAGGAGTTGAGTGCCTGGATAGGTGGGCATTCTGAGTCCAATTCTGAGGAATTAATTTTCTATACTGCTGCCCTTGTGGAACATGGTGCAGCCACTACCATTCTGGAACACGATGTTCTATGGCTTTCTCCTCAAAGCAAACTCTTTCACTTTTGCAATTTTGAGGCTACAAAGGGTGCAGACTTGCTGCTTCTTGTGATGCCCTTAAGCCATCCTTTCTATTGTCTGGTTCCTTCTCAGCCTTGGAGATTTCCTCAGCTCTGTCTTCGTAGTCCACAGCTTTACTGGAGCTTCCTTTCTGGCCAAACTCACAATGTTTTAAATCATCCTGCTGGGCTCTTTGCTCTTGATTCTCAACATAAATCTGGCTAAGAAAACCCTCAAAAATAGCCATGCCACACTGCAACAATGAACTGCCTTGAAATTTCTTCTGCCAGATTAGTTAGTCCAT
>NW_004955461.1:13240320-13283123 GCF_000276665.1 Chinchilla lanigera
CACAGGGGCAATAATCCAAGGTGGCAAAAGACAGCAAAAGCAACAAGAGCAAAAGCAGGGAACAATAAGCCTCTTTTCCTCTCTTATATTGTAAGCAGTCTACCACCCCACAGGTACCCACCCCCAGGGTAAGTGAAGCACTCACGCAATCTCCATGCCCTGATCTTGCACAGGATGAGGACATTCACAAAGTAATACCTTGGCCCCTGCTGAGTCACTTAGTTAACCTTCTAAACTTCTGAAGTTGATACAATGTATCAACCATAACACCGATCAAAATTACAGTGGCATATCTCACAGAATTAGAGAAAACAATCCTAAAATTCATTTGGAACCAGAAGAGACCTAGAATAGCAAAGGCAATTCTTGGTAACAAGGGCAAGGCAGGGGGCATCACAATCCCTGATTTGAAATTATGCTATAAAGCTACTGTGACAAAAACAGCATGGTGTGAGGAGAAAAAAAAAAAAAAAACAGACCCAAAGATCAATGGAATAGATTGAAAGATGCAGAAATAACTCCAGACATACTCAGCCACCTTATCTCTGAAAAAGGTGCCAAATGCATTCACTGGAAGAAAGATAGCCCCTTTAATAAATGGTGCTGGAAAAACTGGCTCTGCACATGCTAAATGTTAAAAGTGGGCTCATAGCTTTTAATGGAGAACTACTCATGCACTAAACTAAATTTGAAATGGGTCAAATATATAAATATTAAAACAGAAACAGCAAATCTATTGGAAGATAGAATAGGTAAAACTCTTGAAGTCACTGGTGTAGGCAAAGACTTTATAAATAAAAGCCAAATTGCACCGGAAATGTCACAAAAAATCAACAACTTGGATCTCATCTTACTAAAAAGCTTTTGCACAGTAAGAGGAACCACGAACAGAGTAAAGAGACAACCCACAATGTGGGAAAAACATGTTTGCCACTGTTCCTCAGACAAAGGATTACTATTGAGAACATAGAAAGAACTCCAAAAAATAAGTAAATAAATAAATAAAACCTCCCAAATTGAAAAACCCAATCCAAAAATGGGCATATGAGATAAATATTGTTATGGTTGATACATTGTGTCAACTTGAGAAGTTTGGAAGATTAACTATGTGACTCAGCAGGAAGCCAGGGTCCTTACTTTGTATTTGTCCTGAGTCTGTGCAAGAGGAGGGCCCGGAGATGGTGTGGAAGTGGGTGAATAGCCAGCACACAATATAAGGGACAAAAAGAGGCTTGCCTCCCCATTTTTTCTCTTGCTGCTTTTGCTGTCTTGTGCCTCCTTGAAGTGTTGCCCCTGTGCCATGCCACCCTGCATTGGAGCCAGCTGATTATATACTGAAACCTCCACATATTGTAAGCCAAATAAACCTTTCCTTTCTTAATTTGGGGCATTGCATATTTTGTCTCAGCAAGGAGAGAAAAGTAACCAAGACAAATATATACTTCTCAGATGAAGAAATACAAATGGCAAATAAATATATGAAAAAATGTTTATCACTCGTCATTTGAAAGACGCAAATTAAAACAACACTGAGATTCCATCTCACCCCAGAAAGAATGGCTATTATCAGCAAGTCAACCAATAGCAAATGCTGGTGGGAAAAGGAACTCTTCTCCATACTGGTGGGAGTGTAGACTGGTGCAACCACTGTGGAAATCAGTGTGGCAATTCCTTAAAATTGAAGGAATTGGAGGTCCCATTTGATCTAGCTATTCCCCTTCTGGATATTTTCCCAAAAGAATTAAAAACATCATACCACCGTGATATATGTGCACCCACATTTATAGCAACACCAATTGTAATAGCTAAATCTTGGAAACAACCCAAATGCCCATCAACTGAAGAATGCATAAAAAAGATGTGGTTTTTTTATACAATGGAGAACTACTCAGCGAGAAAGAAGGATAAACTGGAGACTTTTATAGATAAATTGATGCAACTCTAGACTGTACTCATAAGTGAAATAAACCAGATGCACACGTGCAAACATCATATTGCATCCCTAGTGTAGAAAGCCGAAAAAGTAAATAAGATCCAAAATGTGCAATAAATATTGTAAAATGAGAAGAAATTATTCAAAAGGAAAGAGAAACTCGGATGTGGGAAAGGAGAAAAAAAGGAAGGGAAAATAAAATTATGTTGGCATATATACAAGATAGTTAAGGTACATATACTACTAATTTTACTAATTTTTCTTAGTTCATTGAAAAAAAAGATTTGTGCTAAGATTGCTTGGACAATTAAATGCCTGTATCTTGTACTCTGATTGACTAATTTAAAGATAATAGCATGTAATGCACTAACCATTATTACCCTCCTATTATCTTGTTTTGAACTTATGTGTTATTTTTTCTCTTTAAAAGAAAAAGAAAAAAAAATAAAGCATTAGGAGATTTTTTGAAAAAAGAAAGAGAAATTTGCAATTTCTCTAGGACCTACACTTCAAATGACATGACAAATGGCTTTTGGCTAGTCAAAGCAAATCAGAGGACAGAAAACTAGATTACACTTCAATATGCTAGAATGCTGCCAAAAAGTATGGCCTTTTTTTCTTTTGTTTTGTTTTGTGATTTATCGCAGAGGTCCACAGAAGTTCACAAAGTTCTAAGTAGTGCGTCTATGTTTTCAGTTCTAGGTTCTGGATAAACTGAAGACCGAGGATTGGCAAACTATAACCTATGGGCCACAACCAGCCTGCTGCCTATTTTTACAAATAAAATTTTCTGTTCTCATGGTAAATTAAGAGTTTAATAGTTGCAGCTGAATCCAGATCACCTACAAAGTATAAATATTTACTTTCAGACCCTAAAAAGACATTTTGATGGCATCTGTTCAAAAGCATCATGCAGTGTTAAGGCCCTCTACAGATCTTTATTTATGACCATATTGGCATCAGGTGGCTGGTGGTATGGCATTAATTGTCGAGAAAGTGAGAAAAGAACATGGCAAGTTGATGTGTAAGTGAGGGGCTTGTATTTGAGCAAAATAAAACAATATCACAGTAAGCTATATGTATGATAGTAAGTTTTGCAATAGTTTGGAAAGACATATTTGAGAGGACATTGTCTTTGTGTGGCAAGAACTAAGGCCATGATAAATTTTACAGTTTGCCTTTGGAGCCATGACTGTCCAGGTGCAGATAGCCACTACCTTGTAGCCAAACAACATCTCCCCTATTGATACTGTCATCTTGAGTATTATTGTTTGCATATGATTTTGTTTGTATTTCTCTTCTTAATTTTCTTTGTTTCTGTTGCTATGTTATGGAGTTTAGTAAGAGCAGAGACTTTGCCAATTCCATTTTTGATACAATACACTGGGATAAAACTGGATTAGATGTTATGAGATGTGGGAAATCTCTTTTTCTCATTTGGGTTGCAGTCAATATCTAAAATTTTAATTTGCATACCAATGCACACATTAAAATGCAGTTATGAGCTTGAGCTTCAGAAAATATTAAGCAGTGGAAGGTAAGATAAAAATCAAAAATAAACAGACTTTAAAAGCATGAAGCAAAAACTGCCAATATTAAATGTAGAAATAAATATTGAGTTAATAATATCCCTCAGTTATTGTGGGATGATCAGGTCCACAATCTCCCAAATGAGTGTATGGTGAAGAGTGTAAGGAGTACAAGGAGAAGGAAACCATTTCAGGGCTCCAGGAGGATCAAAGCCCTCTCACGGAATTAGAGATTCTCTCAGGACTAAGACCAAGACCTTCTCTGGGTGGCCCATATTTATTTGGTTATCAGACAAAGGGAGGGGAGTACTCAAGAAGGGCAGAATTACTCAAGGACTTCTCCAAGTAATGTATTAAATTAATCCTTAATAAGGATGAAATTAATCCACCTAAGAGTGAGGTCCCTGAGGCTATAGTCTTTATCTAGCTGAGAGCAGATCCAGGTGTCCTTGGCTGTGATCCTCTCCTATCCTTTGAGAGTTTCTGGCTTCATCTCCATTACAGGTTTTACTAGGGATTAGCAATTTACAGCAGTTCACTTACTATGAGTCCATAGCCCATTTCCAGACAAGCAGCCTAGGCTTTGGGCAGATTCATAAGTAAATGTAAAAAGCCAATTGATTAATTTAAATCCTGCTCAGGGCTGCTTCATAGTGGTCTCCATCAAATAAACAGTTCAAAAAAAAGTAATCAACTACTTTAATATAGCACTTTCAATAGCATACAGGAGCACCAGACAGGAAGATCAGCAAGAAAACTGGTGATGTAAACACTGAGGCCACCTGACCCCACAGACATCTGCAGAACTCTCCATCATCCTTTCAAGTGAACGTTCTTGATTACAGTCCACAAATTAGGCCATAAAACACATTTGAATGAATTAAAAGCACGTTAAATCATACAAAGCATACTGGCTGACCAAAATAGAATGAAATTAGAAATCAGTATCAGAAGAAAGTTGCAGAAGTTCACAAATATGTGGAAATTGAACAATAAATTCTCAAGTAATCAATATTTCAATGATAAAAATATCACAAAAGAAAACAGAAAGTACTTAGGAATTAATAAAGACAAAAAGGAAATATAACATACCAAAGCATGGGGTTCAGCTAAAACAGTACTCATGGGGAAATTTATATCTGTAACTGCTATACTAAAAAAGATACATCACAAGTTGCTAACCTAACTTCCTAATTAGAAAAAAAGAAGAGCAAATTAGACCCAAACCCAGCAAAGAAAGTAAATAAAAGCATAAACCGGTGAAATAAGGAATACAAAAACAGAAAATCAGCAGTTCTTTGAGAAAATCAAAATGGACAAACCCATAAGTAGACTAACCAAGAAAAAGAAAAGAATCAATTAAAATCAAGAATAAGAAATGTCATTAGAGATTTTAAAAAGACTATAAGGAAATACTATGAAAAAATTCATGTCAACAAATTAAATATAGTAGATGAAATAGACAAATTTTAAGAAGAAGCAACCAAAACTGATTCAAAAAGGCAGAAATCCAAATAGACCTGTAAGAAGTAAGGAAATTGAATCAATAATCAAAAACTTCCTAAAAATAGATGTTAGAGATCAGGTGGATTCATTTTTAAGTTATACCAAACATTGTAAAAATTAGACCTAATTCTCTTCAAGCTCTTACAAAATATAGAATAAATTGAACATTTCCTAACTCATTGTATAAACCAATATTATCCTGATATGAAATTCAAACACCCCCTGCCACAAGGGAAAAACTAGATGAATATCTCTTGCGAATACAAATCTAAAATCTTCCCTCAATAAACTACAACAAACTACTCACCAAAAAAATCACATACTTCAGGAAAAGAAAAATTTATATAAATATTTTAATACAAAATTTATTGGGACATTATGAGGTTAGTACAAGTTACCTTTGGCCTCTACAATTACAAGAGGTGCTCAAAGTGGTGGCCATTAGTTTTCAGACATTTATTAGTATGGTTAACTGCTGCTTATGCAACTTTGGTCTTTGAGATTGCTGCATATGAATTTTCAATTTTTCTCTAAGGGTGTGTAGTGGGTTTTCTGTGATATACAACATCCTCTAGGGTCCCTCATACAAGGGTAACACCATCTGGTGAAGAAACATCATATATTTTTCTTTTCCTGAAGACTATGTGTACTTTTTTGTCCCCCTCTCAAAATATATAGATATATAATATATAACTATATATATGCTTTTATTTATTTATTTGTACAACAAGAGCAATGGTATTTATCCCAGGAAGACAACAAAGTGGTTGGTTTTATATTCAAAAATGGGCAATATGGCATACCATATTAATAAAAATACAGAGTAAAAACTACACTATCAACTCAACATATTTAGAGAAAGCATCTGACAAATTCCAACATGTTTTTTATGAAAAAACACTCAGCAACCTAAACATAGAAGGGAATTTTGTAACTAATAAAAGGAGTCTGTGAAAAACCCATAAATATCTGAATAATTAATGGGAAGCATGGAAGGTTTTTCCTCTAGAATCAGAAACCAGATAAGGATGTCCATACACACCTCTTTTATTCAGCACTGTTTTGGAGGTTTTAGCTAGAGCAATTAAGCAAGAAAAATATACAAGAAAGCAAGATGTAAAGCTTTCACTACTTGCAGATGACATTATCATATAAAAATCCTAAGGAACCTTTACAAAGACTATTAGAGTTAATAAGTAATTTCAACAAAGTGGCAGAATACAAGATCAATATCCAATAATCAACCACATTTGTTAATGAAGCCCTTTTTCCACTAGTGATCGAGTGGAAACTGTAGGTGTAAGGGCCTTGGGCTTCGTGTCCTCATGGATATTAGCATCAAAAATGTAGCAAATTTCGCACCAGCTGACCTATAGAATAAGCCTATCCTAGTTGCACATCAATGGACAAATGGATAAAGAAAATGGGGTGCACAGTATGCAATATTACTCATTCACAAATAAGAAGGAAATCCTGTCATCACTATTCTCTTCCTCATTAGCTACTCTAAGGCAGGTTAGGCAAGGATAGGCTGATTGCATCTGGCATTTTTGATCTCTAGTTTTCAAAGTTGATTATTTTCTATCTAGGTCTTATTTTTAGGGAAACTCAGTAGTAGCAAAAGCAGTGGATCTGGGGAACACCGTGTTAAAACAAATAAGCTAAGCACAGAAAACAAGTACATGGCACTTGTTCTCTCTCATACATGAAAGCTATAAAAAATCTACCTTAGAATAGAATAGTGATTACTAGAGATTGGCAGGGTTAGGAGGCACCAGAGGGGAGAGCTGATGAACAAAGGGAAGCTGAATTTGATCGGTACATGTTATATGTGTAAAGAAAAATAGCATACCAAACGTCATTATTATGTACAACCAAGGCATATTAATAAAAACTAAAGGTAAGAAAATGTAGCAAATCTGATCCAACAAGCTATAAAAAGATAATATGTCATGCCTCAGTGGGGTTTAACCTAGGATACAAGGTTGATTTAACATTCAAAATCAATCACGGTTTATCATATTAGCAGACTAAAAGAGAACAATTATCTTAACAGGCACAGAAAAAGCATTTGATGAAATATAACATCCGTTTCTGATAAAAATTGTAGGAATAGAATGAGTTCTGCACCATAATAGAAGCCTCTGCAGAAACCTGCAGTTAACATCATACTTGACAATGAAAGACTGAATGTTTTTCCCATTATGGGGAATGAGATGAGGATGTCTGCTCTCGACACTTTTATCTCACATTGTATTGTAGTCAACACTTAGTAAATGTAACCAGGGGAAGAAGAGAAAGAAATAAAAGGCATCTAGATTGCAAAGGAAGAAATGAAACCTTCTTCACTCATAGCCAATGTGGTAATTTATATGAAAAATTCCACTGCATCTACAAAAGTGTCCTGGGAATTATTCAGTGAGTTTAGTAAGGCTACAGGATGCATGATCAATATTTTAAAGATCGATTGTGGCTCTGTGTACTAGCAAGAAACGATAAAAATTTGTATTGCTCACAACATAATGACTATAGTTAATAATATATTGTATATTTCAAAACTGCTAAAATAGTAGATTTTAAATGGTTTCCCTACAAATACAATAGGTAAGGTGATAGATATGCTAATTATCACAATTTAATCTTTATACCATATATATGTATATCTTAAATAATACATTATACCTCATAAATATATACTGATATTGGTCAATTAAAATTTAAAGATACAATTTTTAAACAATACTGTTGGGTCTTCTACTTCCAGGAATATGAACATGTGCTTTTCCCTGTAACCCTCCTGCTACATGCAATGCAAAACCCTGGGCCTTACACAACTGTGCCCCTTATCCAGAGAGGACAGGTTCCTAGACCCTAAACATATCAAAATCTCCAAGTGTTCAAGCCCCTTATGTAAAGTGTAGTATTTGTATAGAACCTATACAATCTTCCCATCTACTTCAAATAATCTCTAGATTGCTCATAATATCTAATACAGTGTAATGTAAATGCTATGTAAATAGTCCTTGTACTACTTTGTTAGGGAATAATAAGAAAATCTGTCCATGTTTAGTACAAACCTTTTTTTCTACCATTTTGGATCTGTAGTTAGTTGAATGTTCAGAGGTAGAACCCACAGACACAGAGGCTGACCTACATAAAACAGATACAAAGAACTGAAAGGTTGGGATAGGAAGGAAACTTCAGGACCCGGGGCATAGAAGGTAGTGGATCCCTGGGGTTTTCTTTCTGCCTCATTTATCTCAGATCTGAAGCAGAACATGGCAACTCAGGTGCACAGTAGGCACAACCCCAAAAATCTCCCCAAAAGCTTGTTTGCTCCAATCGAAGAACTAGAGGGGCTGGGGATTTAGCTCAGCTGCACAACACCTGCCTGGCAAAGGCAAGGTCGTGAGTTCGATTCCCAGTACCAGAAAAAATACAAAAAAAAAAATAATAATAATAATAATAATAATAAAATAAAGCCCTAGAAAAGAGGCAGGTTGGTGAGACAGAAGACTTTTAGACAATAGCCACTGTGCTCCAGACAAACATCACAGAAAAAAACTAATGCCCAGCCCCACCAGCAAAAGCTGACAGGGGAGCCCAGACACTCACCCTTGAAACGTATAAGGAAGGACCCCTCCCTTATACTACTTGTCAAAAAAGCCCAAGAGGGGGCAGGGACTTCCATTCCTGCCAACCTTTATACACACAGCAGCGCTTCCCTATGTCAGTAGGGACTGTGGGAAGCCCTGGCTTCCTCCCCCACCCACAAAAGAAGCGGTCCCTTTCTGCTCCTGCCTACTGGGTGGCCTGGTATAGAAAGCCAGAACTCCCACCTCTCAGCCATGAGGAGGACACCCATCCTTGATGACCCTGGTCCAGCTCCCCTGAACTGTGGCACAGCTAATGGACAATTGTTGGAAAAAACTATTTCTTAAAAAGATAAGCATTCACCTGCCATAGGAGCCAGCCATTCTACTCAGATATTTTCCCCAAGTAAATAAAAGCACATGCTATAAACATGGATGCAAATATTGTCTCCCTAGTGTGAGAAGCTGAAAGAGTAAATGTGATCCAAAATGTGCAATAGATATTGAGAAATGGGAGGAAACTTCAAAAGGAAAGAGAAACTGATTTAATGGACTGGGAAAAAAGAAAGAAGGGAAAAGCAAAATGGAATATATATATATATCATAGTTAAGATGATTATACTGCTAATTTCTCTCAGTTCATTGAAAAGATAAGTCCATGCTAATATTGTTTGGACAGTTAAATGCTGATGTCTCATACTCTGAGTAACTAATTTAAAAATAACAATATGCAATGTATTAACCATTGTTACCCTCCTATCATATTGCTTTGGAATTTTATTTGTTTTTTGTTTGTTTTTTGTTTCTTTTTCTTTACAATAAAAAAACTGAAAAAAATTTAAAAATTTATAAGTAAAAGCGTATATCCATACAAGTGTCCAGGGCCACTGTATTTGTAATAGGCAAACACTGGATACAGCCTGAATGTCCACTGGTACTTGAATGGATAAACAAAGTGAAGTATCCATACAACAAGATATCACTTAGAACAAAGAGAAATAAGCTGCTGTTATGTGTAACAAAGTGGACAGATCTCAAAATACTTACGCTGAGGAAAAGAAACCAAACAAAAGAAGGACATACTGCAGGACTGCATTTTAAAAATTCATTGTTTATAATGACAAAAAGCAGATCAGTGGTTGCCTAGAAACCTAGGAAAGGGAGGAGGAGTATGAAGAAGGGATTCCTGAGGGACACAGGATGCTTTGGGGCATGATGGATTTGTTCATTATCTTCACTGCCTTTGTTCATCCATATTGACTGGAGCAGGAGGGTCTGGAACATTGATAAATTAAGTGATCATTTCCATTAGTTAAAACAAAAACTCCAGAAGATTAATTTCCCCTCTGTCTAAATTTGAAAAAAAAAAAAAAAAGTTATAAATGGACACATTTGGAGTAAAATAGAAAATTTTATCACTCAACATACCCGAAAAATTGTTCCTGATCTACCTACAGCCCAGTTTAAAAAATAGCACATTCCTCTCCACATGAGTCTGCAACCGAGATTCTAAAGGTCTGTTCACCCATTCAGAAAGAGGCTGAGCA
This sequence comes from Chinchilla lanigera, assembly GCF_000276665.1. NCBI lineage: Eukaryota > Metazoa > Chordata > Mammalia > Rodentia > Chinchillidae > Chinchilla > Chinchilla lanigera. Next base: position 13,250,429 of record NW_004955461.1, read on the forward strand.
TGGCAGTCGACAGATCCACAAAACTCTGGGAGTCCAGGGAAACCCATTAACACCTTCACATGGAATAAACTGGAATGCATAATGGATCATGACTTTACATTTATTTTGATAAATGGCCCAATAACTTGGAGTTAAAATAAATAATTCATCCTCCCCTCTCCTTCAGCCCAAAGTTCCAAAGATATATCATACGCTGAAATCACACCACAATCTTCGGCAGATCCTTTCACCGAATTTCAGTCTGAAAGACAGGCTAGGATGATTCCTAATGAATGACAGTCCCCTTACCTCTCAGGTTTGCTGACTACTTAGGTAAAATTATATTGGTTGTCAAGCAGTGGCCCAGGGATAGCAGCAGCAGATTTCCATCCCTGTGAATTAAATATCACCACTCCATCCCCTCCTCCGTCCCATGGAGAAGAACTACTTGGGTCACCCATTTGGGAACCTTGCCCTGCTATTGGACGCATCCCTCACAGTTCTACTTTCTGTCTTCCTTTCTCAGAATTTAAACTCAGTGCACCTGAAAGTGGGACACATACATCTGAAGGCTTTGTTCTTTCAGTCCCAAAAGCACAATTAAAAATCATCCCATTTGGCTCACAGAAGTATTAGTCCTCCTCATCAGGATCCCTATTGAGCACAGATATTTGTTTATTAAACTCTTTCTATATGAAAAATCAGTGAACCAAAAGCATGTTCCAAACAGAATGTATGTGTGTGTGTGTGTGTGTTTGTGTGTATTTAAATTCAACTCTCCTAAATATGGAGGACAGATAAATTATTTGCCATTAACAGAATTCAGATTCATCTCATACTCGTTCTACAAATATTTACTGACCACTTGTCAGGTGCAGGTCACTTTTCCAGGCCTGACAATATGGCAGTGAGGGACAGGCAAAAATTCTTGCTTGCCAAAGGATATTGCAGTGGGGACAGAGAAAGCTTGCAATAATTAAAATAAGTAGATGTTGAAGTCTGTAAAATAACACTACATTTTCTGGAAAGTAGTGACGTTGGGAACGTAGATGAGGGAGTCCAGTGCAACTCCGTAACAGGATCAGGAAGGCCCAAAAGAGGGTGAATTCTAGCTAGGGTTGGAGGAGGTGAGGAGGGAGCTGTGAGGGTACTGCAGGAGAGGGGCTTCAGCAAAGGAAATCAGAGGAAACAGTAAAGGCCAGTTCACAGGTAGCTACAGCGTTGAGGGCTGAGAGAATGGGCTCCCAGATTGCTGAGCACCTGAGTTTAAGGACTTTGGACTTATTCTGACTGAAAGGAAATCAGTGAATTTTGAACAGGGGTGTCATGATAGAACTTAAATCTGCTTGAATTGCAGTCAACTGCACACAACACAATATTCACCACCTTCATCACGTTTAAATGTGCAAATCTGTGGCACAAAGTGCAGTCGCATGATGGCACAATTCATTACCACCATCCCCTTCCTAAAGTTCATTTTACAAACTCTGACACTCTATACCTACTAAACACTAACTCTCCAGCCCGTCCTCCCCTAAACCCACCACTCACCATTCTACTTTCTGTCTCTATGAAGTTGACTCCTCCAGAAACCTAATGTAAGCGGGATCATACAGTATCTGTCCGTTTGCTCCTGGCATATTTGTCTAAGCAGAAAGTCTGCAAAGTCCATCCATGTTAGAGCATGTGTCAGAATTTCCTTCCTTTTAAAGACTGAATAATATCTATTGTATGGACACTGCATGTTTGCTTCATCCATGAATGGACACATTGGGTTGTTTCCACCTTTAACTACTATGAAAAATGCCGCAGTGAACGTTAGCATTCAGTTCTTTTCTTTTCAAGACCCTGCTTTCAATTCTTTCCATTGGGACAGCCAGAAATGTAATTGCTGCACCAGATGGTAACTCTATTTTTAACCTTTTGCAGAACTGCCATGCTGGTTTTTTTTTTTTTTACTGCAATATTTAGGGATAGGCTAGGAGTGGACAAGAAGGATAGCAGAGGGGTCACAGAGGAGGCCGTCTTAAATCTGTTCCACTGCCAGACCCAAAATGGAGGCTTCCATATAGAAACTTGCCTGGGATTGCATTGGAAAGGAGGGACATTGTGGGAAGGGAGGAAAGTAGGATATGGTAGAGGAACAGTTTCAACAGATACAACTGTAAAAAGTCCTCATGTGATCACACAGGCTTCAGTGTTTGGAAGGCCCTTTAAGGTCATTCTCAACCTGAGCCAAGGCCTTACTAGCCCCATATTTACTGGTCACTGGTGGTTCCTGACTCTAAAGTATGACTTGAACTAGTCAGCTGCCGTCAGTAGAGGACAATTCCCAGTGACAAACTCACTAATAGCCTTCAGCCACCAGCCCTGACAGCCACTGAGGAAGTGTGGGCTTCACTTCTGAGGGACAAGGATCTGGGTAGCACACCCCAGTGTCTGCTACAGAGCTGATGTGATAGTCCGTGCAGCCACCAATAGTGGCTTGGTCAAGGATGTCAGCAGTTGGCCAAGGATATTGGCAATTGAGTGATGAGCAGTTTTGAATTTTTGAACTGTTTTGAAGTTAGAGCAACAATTACTTGCTGAAAAATTTGATGTTTCATGTGTGTAGGGGGTTAAGATAAAATGACTCCAAAATTGCTGGCCTAGCAGCTAGAAAGATCAAGTTGCCACTAATGGTGTTGGAGAAGACTGTGGTAGGACCAGATTTTGGGGGATGCTCAGCAGCTTAACCTTAGACATGGTACATAGGAACTGCCTGATAAATATTCATGGGCAGATGATAAGCAGGTAATGGAATACGTAAGAGTAGGTTTCAGAGGACAAGTCCAGCTGGCTAAATAAATGCAGAGTCCTCAGAATACAAAAGGTATTTGAAGGCTGGAGACTGTAAAGCATCATTTAAGATGTAGATAAAGAGAAGTCTGAAAGTTAAGAACTGGGAGTCCAATTTTTAGAGGTGAAGGTGACTGAGTCTTGGCAGCCAGTCACAAAAGGAAAAGCAAAAAGTGTCCTGTATTGTCTTCTCTGTTTTCTACCATCATCCTGTATTCTTGTGTGGTCCTTTCCAACTGTGATGACCCTGAAAGTCTACCCTGCTTCATCCATCATGGGAGAATCCGTATTCTCTGCCTCCCTTTGGGTTTGTCCAGTCTTTCTTCCACACGTCCAGCAGGCACTATTTACTTCATGCCCATACCTATTGCCCATATCCCTGCTTCTTTGGCTCCAACTCTCAACTCAGTTTAGGAAACAACATTTCCACCATACACTCTTTGAGTCTAGGAGTGTTAAGAGCTTACTAGAATTATTATTCCCTGTATACATCAAGCCTCTGCCTTTATCCTATCACCCTTGCTTAAATACTCCACATATAGCCATGTCTCTTTAAAAAACAGCCGCCTGAAATTTCCTCTGTATTTGCCAAGACCCTGACTAATATATATGTTATCCTGGAAGAAATGTTTAAAAAAAATAACAGTTTGGAGAAGGAGAACAAAATGAGCTTTTTCAAGAGCTACTTGTACTCTAAAAAGTGCAGTGAAAAATTACCACAAGGTTTCACAGCATGAAAAAAATGGTAGATTGTATCAAGAGCAATTTCCTTAGAAACTGGTAGAAGATGGATACTTAGAATATGATTAAGAGAGAAAAAGAAGAAAAGAACTTGGAAAAAGCAAGAGTAGGCAACCATTTCAAGGAGTTTTGCTGTAAACAAGAATAAAAATCAGAGCAGTCTGTGAAAAGAAAATAAGAGCAACACTAGGTTTTAAAATGGGAGAAATATTAGCATGTTTCCACGCTTATGGTTATGGTCTAGTATAGTGGGGAAATAATGATGCAGAGGTGGTGAGAAATTACTACAGTCATGTCCCTGATTAGAAGACAATAGACATTTAATCATATAAGAAAAGGGGGCCTGGCCCAAAATGTGGTTTAGGAATTTGCCTACAGTGCTGCAAAATAAGGCAGAGGTAGAGGTGCAGATACTGACTGGTCAGCAGATATGGGAGTAGAAACACATTGTGATTCTTTTCTTAGCAATTTTAACCTAGAATCAATGGCATCCCCTGAGAGTGAGGATGAGTGAGTCTTTGCCTGAGATTGGGAGAGAAAAGAGCAATGGGCTATTGCTCAGACAGTGGGAAAGCAATAGAATAGAGGAGTCACACACACTATTAGACTCCATTGAGGGTGTTTAAAGAGAGCTACCCCTTCAAGGTAAAATCATGGTTTTTCTGTGTTTCTCCTTCCATATTTAGTTACCTAGGTGCTGTGACAGTATAGAAGAACTTTTCCTGCGGGTTTGAAGTTTTTCAAAAGAGAACTGCAAAATCAGAAGAGGCAACATTGTCAGCACAATAGCCACAAAGACAATGATTCCTGTTTCTCAAGAATCTCAGGAAGCTAAGGAGAAATGTGGACAGTGGCATAAGGTATGATGTTTGCTCCTAGAAGGAGCAATCTCAAATATTGGTGGTATATGAAATATACCAGGCCAACCCAAAGTACATTAAAGGACATAAAATGATTTTTGTACATACAGTATTTCTCATTCTCAATAGGCCTAAATTCTAATGGGTGAGGATAAGTTCCCCATGGTTTAGAGAGTTCACTGGTTATCATTACATACCTCCTAAGTACAAGGAACTTTGCTTTAAAAGGAAGAACTGAAATTATCATTATTTGCAGATAACATGATACTCTACATAGAAAAGAACTCCACCAAAAGAATCTTAAATTAATAACCAATTTCAGCAAAGCAGCTGGATATAAGCTCAATACATAAAAATCATTAGCATTCATGTACACCAACAATGAACTGGATGAGAAGGAAATTCTGAAAACAATACCATTCACTGTGACTTGAAGAAAAATCAGCTATCTAGGAATGAACCTAACCACAGAAGGGAAAGACCTCTACAAAGAAAACTGCAGTACTCTGAAGAAAAAGATTGAAGTGGACATCAGAAAATGTAGAGATGTCTCTTGCTCCTGGAGAGGTAGAAAAATATTGTCAAAATGGCCATACTTCCAAAACTTTTATACAAATTGAATGTAGTCCCAATGAAAATACCAACAGCATACTTTACAGATCTAGAGAAAACAATCTTAAAATTTGTGTGGAACAAAAAGAGATTCTGAGTAGCAAAAGTAATTTTGGGCAGTAAGAGCAAAGCTAGTGGCATAGCAATACCAGACTTTAAGCTATACTACAAAGCAATAGTGGTAAAAACAGCATGGTACTGAATCAAAACCAGACACTTGGATCAATGGGCCAGAATAGAGTGTACAGAAACATCCCCAGACATATTCAGCCATTTGATCTTTGACAGAGTCCAAAACCATATGTTGGAGGAAAGATAGCCAAGTGGTATAGGGAAAACCTATTATCTGTTTATAGAAGGAGGAAATTGGACCCTTCTCTCTCATCAAGTACTAAATTAAAATTAAAATGAATTAAAGACCTAAACTTTAAAAGAGTAAGCCTACTAGAAGATAAAATAGGTCAAACACTTGAAGACATACATGTAGGAAAATATGTTCTAAACAGAACCTCAGTCACACAATAAATAGCAGCAAGAATCAACAAATGGGATATTAGACTAAGCAATTTTCTATACAACAAAAGAATTAATCCGTAAAGTAAAAAGACAACCTACAGAATGGGAAAAAATTTTACCAGCTACTCCTCAGATGGAGGACTAATATCTAGAATATACAAAGAGCTCAAGAAATTAAACCACATAAAACTAAAAACCCATTTAAGGAAGGGGCTAAAGGAATGAACAGACACTTCACAGAGGAAGAAATATAAATGGTTAGCAAGCATATGTAAAAGTGTTCAACATCTCTGGCCATAAGGGAAATGCAAATTAAAACAATCCTAAAATCCCATTTTACTCCAGAAAGAATGACAATCATGAAGAAAGCAAACAATAACAAATATTGATGAGGTGTGTTGAAAAAGGAATGCTCCTCCATTGTGGGTGAGCATACAAATTAGGACAACCATGAGTATGGAGATTTCTCAAAGAAAGGAAGTTAGAAATTCCATATGACCCAGCTATTCTTCTGTTAGATATCTTCACCAAATAGCTTAAATCATCATCATACTGCAGTGATACATACATACCAATTTTTATAGCAGCACAATTCATAATAACTAAGTCCTGGAAGAGGCCTGTATACCCATCAACAGATGACTGGGTAAACAAAATGTGGTGTCTATATATAAAATGGAATACTACCCACCTATAAAGAATGACAGATTTGAGGCATTTGTAGGAAAATGGATGCATCCAGAAAATATAATACTGAGTGAAATGAGACACACAAGCTTAAATACCATATGGTATCTCTAATTTGAGTGAGGCAAAGAACAAAAAAGAAAACAATAAACAGTGGATAGAAAGGGACAAGGAGACAGATCTCATCCAATAGGAAAGTGGTCCAAGGGAACAAGGACAAGGGATGAGGAGGAGGGGAGGGGAAATGAGAGGAATAAAAATGTGCCATGTATGGGATCCTAATAACTCAAATCAATGTAAACATTATATGTCATAACATGAGCTAAGACAAATAATATTAACAAGTATATAAAATGTTGTAGGGAAATCAAGGAGGAGGGGGAGAAGGAAGGAAGAGGATTAGAAAAAAGAGTGGAAACATGTACATGTAACCACTCCACAAGATGATTTATACCGCAAACATGTAGTAAAAAGATAAAATAAAATTTTTTAAAAGGTAGGGCTCTTCTCTCCCTCCCTTTCCCTCTCTCTCCCTCCCTTCCTCTATCCCTCTTTCCTGTCTCCTCCCCCTCTCTCTCCTCACTGATAAGGCCAATTCTAGTGGGTTAGAAATAACACTGAAATAGGCAAGGCAGGGATACAGGTGATGAAGTAAAGGGATGAATCAGTTATGATTCAAGGTGTGAACAAGAGGGGGGTCAATCTCCAAAAACTTATTCACCAGTTGTCTTCTACAACCAATATTTGTAAGCTTGGGTTGGGGCAGACAGACCTAGGATTCATTATGGGCACCTCTGCTTCCCAAATCTGATAGAAAGGCCTTTTGCTTTCCTATGCCTAAATGCCACATGTATTCAGTTGGAACACCAGCCTATCTCCCGTGGCCTTGTTGAGAGGATCAAATGAAGTGGCACAGCACTCATCACAGAGTAGGAGTACAACAGGAGCGAGGTCAAGTCCAGTTAATTTTGAAGCTCCTGTTTGTCTCACTTCCACATTCTGCTTCCCACTGCCGTTCACTGGGCCTCCAGAGGCAGGTGAGGCTTGAAGATTCCAAAGGGAAACGGGAGTGATGGAGTAGGTCTCAGTTGGGGAGAAGGCTGTAAACCCTGGAAAAATCCTGGAAAAACCTTGTTCATTTTTCAGTAGCTTTGATCCCTAAAATATTTTCAATACTTTGGTAATAAAAGCAAAATTGGAAACCAACATAAATACTATGAAGGTAAGGCCTACTTCTTCTGTTTCTTCTTTTCTTTTTTCATGCAACTCTTGTAATTAAACACAAGGCTTGAATAATGCAAAGCTACAATTCATGCAAGTTGATCCCTAATGAGATGGAAACAAGCCAGGTTTTAATTTGTTGAACTTGTGGGAGATAGGATAATGAGTTGGAAAGAACAGATGCAAAAATATGTCCTGTTTCATCTCAAATCAGGCCAACATTTCATTTCTGTATTCAGTCTCATAAGCTTTTAATGCCTTCAGTACAATTTTAAATTTTTCTGCTGAGGAGGTGATTGTGTCTCCCAGGTACACTGGGCTACCTTCATGGAAACAGATTTCCCAGATTTGTGTAGTTGCCCAGAATCTTCAATGACCTCACTTCCTCAGACTTTTAAGCTATGGAAGAAAATTTGATCCATTAATGATCTATAACAAGTAAGTGTTCAAAATGTAACCTTAGCCTATGCCTCAGGAATTTTTTGTAAATGCTTGATAACTGGTTCTAAATATGGGCAAAAGGGCATGCCACTCTCCAGCTCTGTTCTGGTGGTAATTCTGGAATTGAAGCCAAAAGAGAAAAGTATTTCCGGCAGAAGACCCATGTAAGCAAAACTATGGAAGCATGAATATGCATGACCTGTTTGGACATAATGAGAAGACTGAGCTGGTCGTGCTCTTTCTATTGATTCCTCTCACAGGTACACAAGAGGTCAAACACATAGAATTTTTCAATGTACCCTCCTCCAGTTACAGTCCTTCCAGGGATCCAAATAACTCCTTAAACAAATAAGGAAGAAACCAGAGTGACTTGTATGCACCCTGTGCTGGTTAATGGACAAGTATCCAAAATATGCTCTCCATCTAGGTAGTGTTTGCAACTTAACAGAGATGTGTCTGGATCTCCAAGATAATTCATAGAAGGCCTTGTGAAATTCAAGATATCCTAGTAATCGTGGGTAAACATTACTACAGGGAAAGAATACAAAGAAAACTCAGCAATTGGAAAAAGCACATGGAACAAGGTCCAGAGGAAACCAAGTGCAAGTCTGCTAGGACCTTTTCTCAGGGGAGTCACATGGTCATACAGGATGCCTCCAATTCCCACAGCAAGGAATTATGCAACAGAAGTACAATATTGTCTACTAAGGGAGCTCATTACTCATTAGATACTCAATATCCATATTTTCCCTGGGAGTTGGCTTGTAGGCACCTTACCTAACACATATCAAAACTGCAGATTTCCAGCAGGAGGGAAGAGTTCAACATAAACGTCACAGTTTTCCATTTTGTTGACAGTGTACGTTTACCAGTTCTGGGCATGGTAAGAACTCTTCTGAATCCAGTTTCTATCTTCCCTCCAAGGCGTTTATTAGAATGGAATTCTCAGACTTATGCTAAACATTTTCTTCACAGGACGTTAGAAAAATATTCAATCAATTATTACCCAGTGAGGAATGCAGAAAATTATACTGGAAAGTATAATTTAAGCTAACTAAAAATGGGGGGATTGTTTCTAGATTTGGACAATTCAACAGTTATTACAGGCTTACAGAGGAGCATGGTGGAGACAGTAAGCATTTGGGGAGGCCAAACAGAAGAAACAACTAGCAGGAGGGACCAGGAAAGTCTCCTCTGAGCTGAGTCTTGAAGGACGAAGATGGAGAGAATGTGAGAAGGCCAGCAACAGAGGAGGGCAAACAGAATGGGCCAATGAGCAATATAGCAAAGATATATCAAAGATACATCTTTAATTCATTCGTGGGCTCATCCAGCCCCTAGTAGCTTCCTAATGGTGCTGTAACAAATTATCACAAATATGGGGGCTTAGAACAGCATACATATATTCTCTTACAGCTCTGGAAGTGAGAAATCTAACGTGAGTTTTACACGGTGAAAACTGAGGCATCTCCAAGGTTCTTTCTCTCTGTAGACTCTGGGCAGGAGGATCTGTTGTCTTACCTTTTCCAGCTCCTGTGATCATCTGAGTTGCTTAGATCACGATTCCTTCCTCATAACCTCCTGCATCACGATCACAACTTCTGCTATTTTTGCTTCTCTTTATAAGAACACTGTGATTACACCAGGACTACCTAGATGATCTAGAGTAATCTCCTACTTCAAGATCCACCACTTAATCATAGATACAAAATATCTTTTGGTGTAGAAGTAGCATTTGCATGTTCTAGAGGTTGGCGCATAGTCATCTTTGTGAAGACGGCTGTGTTCGGGTCATCTACCCATTCATTTATTAATTCAATAAATACTTATTGATCTTTTATGCATGATTCACTATCTCAAGCAAAGGTAAATTTTTTTAAACTATGTCAGTTGATAAGTATTTTGGTGTGAGTGTGTGTGTAAGAGTGTGTGTGTGTGTATTAAGAGCTTCAGTCAAGATCTTTCTTAGTTTGGTAGGAATGTACCAAGTTTAGCTCTATACCACTACAATAAAACAAATATCATAAAAAAGTGAGAAACATGAATTATTTTGGTTACCTGAGACATGTAAAAGTTATGCTTACACTGTTATAATAAGTGTGCAAAAGCATTATGACTAAAAAAATCTGAGTGCCTTAATTTTAAAAACATCCTTATTACTAATAATAATCCAAACTATTGGGAAAATGGTGCCAATGGACTTGTTTGTCACAGAGCTGCAACAAACTTCAATTTATGAAAAATACAGTTATCTGCAGAGCACAATAACATCAAGTACAATGGAATTTTCCAGTTTTGTTTTCTGCAATTTCAGTTATGAAGAGTCAACTTTCTTCCAAAAATGTTACATGGAAAATTCCAAAGATAGACAATTCACAATTTTGGGCTGGGGATATAACTCAGTGGCACAAGTGCCTGCCTGGCAAGCACAAAGTTCTGAGTTCAATTCCCAGTACCTAAAATAAAACAAAACAAAACAAAAATTCACAATTTTAAACTGCACACCATTCTAGTAATATCATGAAATCTTGCTCTGTCTCTCTCGCTCTGTGTGAGATGTCCTCACTCCTTTATCCAGTGCTACCCACTTGCTAACCACGTAGCAGTCACATCTTGGTTGTCAGGCCACCTGTTGCAATGTTTGTGTTCAATAACCCTTATTTTATTTAGCAATGACCCCAAAATACAAAAATAGTGCTGCTGGCAATTTGGATATGCCAAAAAAGAAGGTGTGAGGTGCATCCTCTAAGAAAAAAATAGAAGCATAAGATATTTGAGGAATGGAGAGAGAGACTGCATTTATATAAGTTTTATTACAGTGAATTGCTATAATTGTTGTGCTTTATTACTAGGTATTAATCTCTTGCTGTGCCTAATGTACAAATTAGAATTTATCTAAGGTATGTATAGGAAAAAATAGTGAATATAAGGATCAGTCCTATCTCAGGTTTCAGATGTCCGCTGGGTGTATGGCATCTCTCTACACAGAAGGCATATGATCCAGGCTAGAGTTGTTTTTAAACAGTGGTTATACATGCAGAAGTCATGAGGGAAACCTGGAGCACTGTAATAGGAGCAGACAGGAAAAGGGTGGGAGTTTCAGTAGGGAGGGTCTCATCCCTTCCACAGAAAACAACTGAGTCCCATGGCAGCCCCAGCCTTGAAAAACAAGGGCAGATTTTTCTACAGTTCAAATTGTACATAAAATGTAGCCTGGAGCAGAATGAGTTCCTTACCCACTCAGGTTAACAGACTGAGTCAAGCAAAATAGCTATTTTAAGACTAAATCAAAGACAAATGGCCTGGGATATGTTGATGCCAAAGCATTGTATACATTTACTTGTTCAATGTTTGCATCTATTTTTTACACTGACTTGATCAATTCGTTGATAAATTGAGAATAATTCAAATACAGAGGTACCTCAGTTCACAAACTTCATTCATTCTCGGATTCTGGGGAAGATTGCTGCATTTATGTCTGTGCAGAGAAGATGGCTGCGATCCTGTTCCTCACTCAATGTGTAGTTCACCAACGGAAGCAAAATTTTGCCGACCATTTCGGTTTGAGAACCGAATTGTTTGCAAACCAAAGCATTAGTGAGCCAAAGTAGCACCGCATGGACTCTCTCCACCCTTCCTTATCACTGGAAATGAAAAGATTCTAAGTACGTACCGGGGTTGGGGGGACATTTAGAGTATGCAGAGAACATGTGAAGTCTGTACTGTATGGATCTAAGGGACAGGAAGGCCACAGCTGGTATGCTCACCTTGCACACTTATCCTCCAGTAAACACTCAGAAGTTTGCAAGGATGGCTTGGAGTGTAGCTCAGTGCTAGAAGCTTTGCCTAGATGTGCAAGTCCCTGGAGTCAACTCCCAATACTGAATACAAGTGAGCATAATGCCTAAAGATAAAGGCAGAGGAGGTACTACTAGACCTTCTCACCTGAAAAGAAGATGTCACTTTGATGGTTTAGTAAAGGAAATTTTTCTAACTCCAAACATAGCTTAATGAATGCGAGCAGATGTTCAAAGTGAAGAGGGAAATATATGAACATGACTAACCTGTGCTTTATCAAAGGTATAAGCTGATGCTAAGTAAATGTGCTTAAAGGAAGATTTGCTTGCTTAGAGATTTGCCATGCAGTCACATACATATTTGTACAGAAGCGCGACTCACAAAGACATGCAGAGGCACATCTCTTGTTAGTTGCTGATTCTATTATTGCCCACAATGCTTTGTTTCTCCAGCAGCAAAGAATACCAGGGCTGAAAGTCACTGCAACAATCCCCAAATTTCCAGTGTGACCCACCGTGGATTGTAGACCATAAGGAAGGTACTCCAGGCTAATTATAAAGTGAAAAAAGTGAGAAGATCGTACAAAATGACAAAAACTAATGTTATTCAACTGAGAGTATTGGCAGACTGCATAGATAGCACCAGGGTCAAAAACAAAGTGAATTCTGAGGCCAGATGACTAGATGGGTACCAATTCCAGCTCTACTATGTATCAGCGACATGACTGATTATATTGGATAGTTGATTTCTCTCGCCCTCAGCTTTCTTATGGTCCATACTGGGTAGGGGTATGGACTGGTGATATATATATATGCACATATATATATATACACACGTGTATTCTCTATACATATGTGTGTGTTTGGGGGGGGTTATGTACATATACAATGGAATATTATTCAGCCACATAGAGAATGAAATAATGTCAACTTCAGGAAAACAGATGGAACTAGAGAACACAATGCTAAGTGAAATAAGTCAGACACAGAAATTAAATACCTCACGGTTTCTCTTATAGGAAGAACTTGCAAGCTAGAGCAATAAGTGAATGAGAAAATAAAAGAGAGATGATACGAAACAAGAAGATAGAATTGTTGGTGCCGGGAGAGGGAAGGTAAGGGAGAAGAGAGTAAAGAGATAGAAAATTATCAAGATATGTTATATGCCTGGTGCAGTGATTTCCAGCCCTGGTATTCTTTGATGTAGAAGGAGTAGAACAAAGTGAGTGGTAACAGAATCGGCAACTAGCAAGAGATGTGCCTTTGCACGTCTTGGCGGGTAGTTTACTCATTTATGAAACGCAGATGACCATGATGGCTTAGCTTTGTTTTGAGGACTAAATAAAATAATAGGTGATTTTCTATTCCCAGATAATTATCTATAAGTACATAATTTATTACAATAAATTGTGAAGCATTTAGAATAGCAGTAATTCCTCATAATGTGGCACATGGTGATGCTACATCAATATTTGCTATGCGAGTAGAATTTCACTTCATCTTAGATTATGTTCCAACTGTTTTTCTTGTATTTTTAGTCTTTTGTAAAATTTTGGTTTTAGTAAATTATTTGGCTTTGTGCTGATTTGGCTTTGATGTTATTTTTAATATATATTTTTGGGAATGTGTCTAGGCATATAATATATCTTGATAATTTTCTATCTCTTTACTCTCTTCTCCCTTCCCTTCCCTCTCCCAGCACCAAAAATTCTGTCTTGTTTCTTACCATCTCTCCTTTATTTTCTCATTTACTTATTGATTTAGCTTGTAAGTTTTTCATAGAAGAGAAACCATGAGATATTTAATTTCTGAGTCTGACATATTTCACTTAGCATTATGTTCTCTAGTTCCATCTGTTTTCCTGAAGTTGACATTATTTCATTCTCTATATGACTGAATAATATTCCATTGTATATGTACATAACCCCCCACATATACATAGAACACATGTGTGTATATATATGTATATATATATACACATATATATATATATCACATTTTTATGTTCTTATTTGAAAGAATAAAAAATTTGCACTTCTCTGGGAAAAGATGGCACACACTTGTAATCCCAGTATCCTGGGACGCTGAGGCATCAGGGTCACAAGTTTAAGCCAAGCCTGGGCAGTTTAGCAACTTACCAAGAACCAGTCTTAAAATTTAAAAAAAAAAAAAAAATGAAAAGGGGTTGAGGATAGATGTAGCTTGGTGGAAAGGGCCTGAGTTCTGAAATCCCCAGTACTGAACTAAAAATAAACATCCAATCTTCCACACCATTTAAACCCATTTTTTAAAATTCTCATTGAAATCGCCAAATCTGTAAAATACTAAATTAGTCTAAGCCCTCATTTTATAAACAGAAAAACTAATGTCCATAGAAGTTAGATTAGTTTCCATGCACTCAGCATCCTGTACCTGCCTGGCTGACATGCCCCTTCTTCTCAGCACCTTCCTGTAACACTGGGTTGGTTTCTCTTCCTCAACTACTCTGTGTTTATGACCAAGTAGGAGCCTACTTTCTTACCTAGGAGGAAAGTTATGCAACACCCATATATTCTCCTGCTACCACGGGCAGTTTCTTAAGGTTGTTTTTTTGTAAAGATGTCTGCCTCAGTGGGAAAGATTTTTAATGGAGTACACATGGGCTTGAAATTGCAAAGGCCACTGGGTGTGGTGGTGCACACTCAGAATCCCAGCACTCAGGAGGTAGAGGTAGGAGTACTACTGCAAGTTCAAGGCCAGCCTGGGATACATAAGGAGAATCTGTCTCAAAAAAAAAATGCAAAAGCTGTGAAATCATGAAACCTTTCTATGATCAATAAATCAATGAGGCCTCTGCAACCCATTAAATCAGGCTGAGTCCACCAGTGGAGAAATTGGTAAAAATGTGGAATTTTGGATGAGGCCTTCACTTTTGTACCCTCTGCAATTTTTAAATTCTTTAAAATTAATAAATGTTTACTATGAACATCCACTATTTCAACTTATGTTAATTACACATCCAATGTGAAATGTAAAATTTATTACAAATATTAATGAAGCATTCTCTCTTCAAAAGGGAGTAGTGGAAATCATCAAAGAAGCATTTTCCAACCTACCATAAAGTAAAAAACAAGCCTCTTATTTTCTTTTTCCTCCAAAGAAATGATAAAACTAAATATAATCTAGATACCCATAGATGCAGACTAAGAAATACCCTGGATATCATATCCCGATGTAACTGAGAGTCTGTAGTTTCTTTTTTTTTTTTTTTTTTTAAGATAAAAGGAGGGAAACATTAACAGACATACAACATTTTACAACATATCACAAGCACAATACAAGAGAGTCTGTAGTTTCTATGGCTGTGCTCTATGACACTGGATATATTACAGCCAGCCCAAGGTGGAGGCAATACTCATTAATCTCTACCAGAGAAGTTAAAACAGTTTCATGGGTTTTATTAAACTTGCAATGGTGATATAATCTAAGCTATATATGATAACCAATATATGTCTGAAATAAGATTTCTGCCTTTTTTAGGTTTGAGAGTATGAAAAGAAGGATTACATTTCTCTGCAATGTTTCCTAAAGATTTATCTTTATAAAAATAAAGCACAAATTCTGGGATGTCCAATAGTCCCAAAGCAGAAAGAAGTGCATACATTCCTGGTTTTCTCCCACAAGATGGAGCCAGTTGTAGATCTATGATGCTGGATCTGCAGTCAGAAATCTGTTTTATTTGTAAAACAGGAAACTAAGCCCACTGTTTTTGCTTTTAGGGACTAACAATAGGTTATAGCAATAAAGTATCCCGGTTCATTTATCAATCCAAAGAGGATTCCTTTAATTAACAACAGGAGTTCATGTTTCCAAAACAAAAAATCATGTCAGGAATGTTGGGGAAGGGTGGAGTTTATGACAAAGACCCTATGAGAGGTGGACATCGGGGCTGAGGGAGTGCCATGCTTTCAGTTGTGTTCCCAAGACGAAGAGATAGTCTGACATCAACATGCAGGGTCCCTGAAACCTGCTGTTCTTGCAACCTATCTGGCATTAGTAAAAAAGAAGAGACAGAAATTCTAGGGATATTTATCACTTAGGAAACTGGAACACTTGGAAAATAAAGAAAATGCTTCTTTATGCAAAAAATTCCATGAATCACTGAGAAAAAGGGAAATGACTAACAAAATGACTACTCTCATATTAGGGCTCCTAGCTCGAGACCCACCCCTTCGCATGCCCTCTAGAAAACAGAAACAGATACTTTAAACTGATCTTTTTTCCTCCTCTGAAACTCTATAGCAAAACACACATCCGTACCATAAAGTTGGGTTTTAATTCAAGCTATTTTACCTTTAGCTAAAATTTTTATTCATTAAACACCTGGACCATGATCCCCTCCTATACAATCACTGTGGTCTCAGGGTCTTGGTAAATGCTACCTACTGCAACCTTCTGGTAATTTCTGTGTCAGTCTGCTTCATTGCCTTGTGATGAGCCCTCCACACACTCCCCTTGCACCCACACTTGCAAGTATGCTCTGCAGTATCATGCTCCTTCTCAGGATCAGATTTAAGCAGTCATTGCAATGCCCACAGTTAAATCACTTGAGGAGACACAGCTCAGAACTATGTCCAGTGCACCTAGCTTTTCTAAACTATGACAGCCCCTGTTCCAGTCCAGAAGGAGGAAGTGGACTTCCATTCCCAAAAGAGGATAAGTGTAAGCATCAGTGCATTTGTTGAGTAACAGTGAATCGTTTCTCAATGGATTTCTTAAGAAACACCTGCAGTCTAACACCATGGCCTTGGAGTCATACAAATTGTGGTCAAGTTCCAGTCTTTTTACATTCTAGCTTTATGGCCTTGAGCAATCACTTCACACTTTTGAGCTTCCATTTTCTCCTCTGCTACATGGTGATGTTAGTAACCTACTTCTGGCCCACTTGGTGTTTGTCTTAGTTATTTTTCTCATTGCTGAGACAAAATACCCAATACCCAAAGTTAAAGGAGGAAACGTTTATTTGTCTCACAATCTGTATGGGTTTCAGTCCATAGTCAACTGGCTCTAAGGTAGGGTGGCACATATCTCTCATGATGGTGAGAGATACCAAAAGTAACAAGATAGGAGGGGAGAGCAAGTCCTTTCCTGTTCCTTATATTATATGCAGGCTACCTGCCCTAGAGCAGGTGTAACACTCACACCCTTAATCCCAGCATTAGACCATGAATCAATCACAAATTCTAGATTCAACCACCTC
The DNA here is from genome assembly GCF_000276665.1 of Chinchilla lanigera. Taxonomy (NCBI): domain Eukaryota; kingdom Metazoa; phylum Chordata; class Mammalia; order Rodentia; family Chinchillidae; genus Chinchilla; species Chinchilla lanigera. Next base: position 13,267,360 of record NW_004955461.1, read on the forward strand.
AGAAAAGCCTGTCCCCATGACCCCATGAGGCTTTGGGAGGACATCCAGATACGAACCATACAGGATCCTTTACACTCAAGGGCATTTCTCGCCTTCTCATTTTCAGTATCTGTCATCCAAAGATAGTATTTACTTTACCTTTAGCATTTGTGATTATTTACCAAAGAATGTCTAATGCAGAAGATATACTCCATCAGTTTAATAAAATGACTCACCTCTGATACCAATCAGCATCTTTCCCTCCTCTGGAGCTTGCAGAGATAGAAGTGTTGCAAAGGTTCAAAGCCATGAACATGTGCTCAGCAAGGTTGCTCTGGTTTCCATTTAAGTTATGGGTCAAATTTGCTAATGGCACAGGCCACCTGTGAGTCCCCAGTGTGGATACTTTCCTAGAGAGACAAGCCAACCACATAGTATCAGACTGACCACATTAGACCATGTTCATCACAGTGGAGGCAATGATATACTATCATTAGAAAATATACATATTCTGGCTCAGAATTTGCCTTTCTTAATGGATTTCTTCAAAAATACTTGCAATCTGAAAGCATGGCCTTGGAGTCATATAAATTTTGTTCAATTTCCAGTCTTCTGGAAACCACCATTCTTCTGCTGACATTTCCATCTGCAGACATATAGAATTCTTTATGTACATTCCCATGGTATATAACATGTATTGGCTCAGAATTTGACTCCACAAAGAATACAAAAGAAAATGGACTCACATCTTTCCAGGTCTACCATCTATTCAGCTACATCTAGAGATAGTGACCTACTGGACTGGTGGAATATCTTACTGAAGCCTGACAGGAAGCATTAACTAAGATAAAGCTTTGCAAAGTTGGGGCCCTATACCATAGTATATGATATATTTTTGAACAAAAAACCAAAATACCATATTTCTTCTGAAGTAGAAAATGTAGGATGAAAGTGGGAGTGGTGCCGTAACTCTAACACCTAGTAATCCACTGGCAAATGTTTGAAACTTCAAGTGTTACTAAGAGCTTTTGCATCCCAGGAAAAGAATTCTTCCATTACAAGATGCAAAATCAGATCTAATTATACTAGGAGCTGAAACCACTACCTGGCTATTTTTGGTTCCACATGTCATAAAACACCAGGCGGAGACAAGATTTACATTGTGGCTGAGATGGTTGATTCAAATTACCACGGCGAAATTGCTGGCTGCTATACTATAGGGCAGGAAGAATGATGCATGATATCCAGCAAGATTGTCAGGGCTCTTCTTAATGTGCTTATGCTTGATAGTAAACACCAATAAGAGATTACAGCCATCCATCCAAAAATCAGGACCACTAAAGGTGCAAAAATTTCAGCCATAAAGATTTAATTATACTGAGTTTTAAAATTAGTGTTGGTATTTCTAATACCAATATATTTTTTTCATTGTAGAGCCCTGATGGGGAGCTAGTGAAAAATAAAATTAGCATGGGGCTGGGGATTTAGCTCAGCAGCCCAGTGCCTACCTGGCAAACACAAGGTCATGAGTTCAATTTCTGGTACCAGAAAAAAAAAAAAGAATAAAATTAACATGAAATGGTGAGTATTTTGCCTTACTTAAATGAGAGATACCATGCAGTATTTAAGCTTGTGTGTCCGGTTTGTGTCAATCAATATTGTATCTTCTTGGTGCCTCCACTTTCTTACAAAGATCTCACATTTGCCCTTCCTTATAGCCATCCATTATGTCTAGATACCACATTTTCTTTATCCGATCATCTGTTGATGGGTATATAGCCTGCTTCCAGTCAAAGAGCATAATAAAAGGTGGATAGAAGGAGACAAGGGGGTGGATTTCCTTCAAATTGAAAAGAGGCCAGGAGAACAGGGCCAGGGAGAGGGGAAGGGAAAATAAGAAGATAAAGATAAGCCATATGCAGAAACTAATAACCTTAATGAATGTAAACATCATATGTAATAAACATGAGCTAAGATTAATAATATCAGCAAGAATGAAAATGAAAAGAGGGGAGTTAGAGGAGGAAGGAGAGAGGAGATGGAAGGGGGTTTAAAAAAGAAACAAGCTAAATTATATACGTGTGTACACACCCCAAGATAACTGTAAACTTCATGTACTGCAAATGCGTACTAAAAAATAAGTTAAACAAACATGAAACGGTGGGAAAAGGAAATAACACATATCAACTATGGTCTCATCACTGTCACATATAACACTGTGGATATCTTCCTTTTTCTTCTGTGTTCCTCCACCCTTTGAATGAAATGTGTTGTTGATGCTTAACCTTATAACTTAGTTCATAGACCAAAAAGTCTCCAAGGAGTGGACCATTTTCATCCGCAGTCCTTGATATCAATTAACTTCTGATCTTTTGTGTCTCTTATCAGTGGCCAAGTGGCAGGAATACCTCCACTGACACTGGATATTCTGGCCCTATGTTAGGCCAAAACGTGCAAGTGTTTAGGAGACTTATAAATGAGTGATGCAAGAGAATGTCTAAAACAAAAACCAAAAAACAAAAACAAATTTGAGCCTATCCTGTATCTGTGTTTCCTCAAGTCTACTCCTCACTTTGTCCATCTGATATATGTCAAAGGAACTGACCCCAGAAGACTGGTTTTCACTACAAGAAACACTGGTAACAAATGAGAGATTTGAAGAGGAAAAGAGTATTTTTCTTTCTCTGTATGGCCAGAGTTTCCATAGCAGCTTCATGCCTCACACAGCTACCCCATCCTTCAGATGAGTCTTGTCAAAGAGTACTGATGCCTGTGATCCCATAATAACACCTTTTCACTTTGTCTCTCCAGAAAAATGAAGGTAGTAGATTTCTGCTGCTACTAAATCTGTGCTGGCTCACCATCGCCTATTGATTTCTCAGCCTTTGTAATCACCTCTGTAACTCACTCCTTGCATTAAATACCTTCTTTTTGAAGTACTTAGAACGGTGTCTGTTTTCCTGGTCTTATACTGACTGGTACACTATCTTTTTTGATTGTTATAAAGTACCAAAGTTAATATGTAAATATGCATAGTGTAATGCCCAGCAAATAGCAATTGTCAGAGATTCATTGCTTACTATTAAATTCATGGATTTGATTATAGGGTTTGAAATCCAGTTCTATCACTTACTAAAAAGGGGCCTATACTGAACAAGTTATCTCCAAGTTCTATGCACGCAATTCACAATAGCCAAGATATGGAACCGGCTGAGGTGCCTGCCAATAGATGGCTGGATAAAAAAAATGTGGTATAATGGAATATTATTCTGCCACACAGTAAAATGAAATGTGCGACTTGCAGGGAAGAGGATGGCAATAGAGTCCATCATCTTGAGTGAAATAAGACAAACTTACAAAGACAAATACCACAAATATTTATCCCTAATATGTGAAATCCAAAAAGATGACAGGAACATAAAAGGAGGAAATTATTAGCACAGAGGAAAGGATTTAAGGGGAAAGGAGCAAGAGAAAAGTGAAAGGGAGGTGGTAATAAGGAGACGGATATAATCAAAATACATATGCACTGAAACCAGAAGAGGACAAGGCAAAGTGGTGATGAGGGATGTGACAATGATCAAAGTATGACATGTGCGTGTGCAAATTTGCCACATGGGAGCCCATTAATCTATACAATCAATAAACACTAATAAAATGATCTGAAAAGTCTTATGTATTACTTTCCAAATCCTCAAAATCCTAATACCTACTCAAAGGGATGTTAAATATGAATTAGATTCATGTAAAACACATGGAATAGTCCCAGGCAAAAAAAAAAAAAAAAACAGGTGCCATAAATGTGAGTTATCCTCATGAGGCTATCATTTACAAAAAGTCGGTTGAAAAAATTCCAACTGAAAAGGAAACAAAGGTCTTTGGGCACCCAGTTTGTGCCACCTGGGATGACATGATTGTAAAACAAAACATTCCTTTTAGTGTAGCCCCAGAGGTAAGATGCATTACCCTAGGAAAACAGATAGTTGCAGAACCAGGCTCTTTTTATCTCCTATAGAAATATGGAAATGAGTGTGGTGTGTGCATCTGTGTGTCTGTGTGTGTAGTTGTAGCTGCCCAGTATCCAGTAGCAAGGTGCCTATGGGTTTGGCCCTGGGCTGGCTCACTGCACATGTCCTGCAGAAAGAGCACTGAACCTGGAGACAGAGGTTAGAAGACAAGGGGGTCCAGTTCTGGCCATACCACACAGCTCTTATGTATTGAGAACAAGTTAAAAAGTCTCTGACTTTAATTGCCCTTACCTATAAATGAGATGAATATCAATGATCAGCTTGTTATACGGTGAAATGGAAATTTTGCCTATTATAACTACAAATTATGAGCAGAATTTCAGGTTTTCTCCAGTAAACAGCAGGGGAACTGTCAGTCAGAAGTCAGGAAACCTGGCTCTACCTCCTTGAACATTCAAAATAACTCTATGGTTTTGGTTCTATAATTAGACCCATTCAGATAAAGAAGGAGATTTACAAAGAGCTTTGCTGTGTTGGCCAAGATTGTTAACAAATTGCAGAGACTGAACCTATGAAGTGTCAGGAGTCAGAGCTCAGGGTCCTAGCCATGATGCTGTCAAGCTGGGACTGGGGGGCTGGGGATTTAGCTCAGCGGCAAAGCGCCTGCCTGGCAAGCGCAAGGTCATGAGTTCGGTTCCCGGTACCAGAGAAAAACAAACAAACAAAAAAAGCTGGGACTGGATTATGCATTCAACAGAACACCGTTTGTGTGGAGTGAAACTATTGCAAAGATAGCTCAGTGTAGGGTGGGAAGCAGGGAGATGGTAAATATATGGAGTGCTTTATGAGATTGCTCTCAATAAATTCTCAGGCCCACAGCAGAAGTTTCAACAGGGCAAATCTTGAAGGAAATTTGAGTCATTGAGAAAAGTGGTGAAGGACTGGAGTCTACACCAATTCACTGGGGGTATGTAATTGGACACATAGACATTTGCAGATATGCACAAAAAAGACCGTGATGAAGTTATGATAAGACATGACAGACATGGGAGGGAGTAGCAAATCCACAGGGGCTGAGCTCTAACATTGGAGATTCTGGCTTTTGGAGGGCCCTTGTCATACGTAGATGTTATAACTGTTCAATAAGAGAATCTGCAGCAGCCTCAGGTACCAGGTGATATAGGGCAGGTGCATCCATCTGTTAGCACAGGTTCTTCATCTATAATCTGGGAGCATCACCTGTCGTGTCATTGCCAGACCTTTTGAGAAGGCAACAGATGGAATCATAAGAGCTGAATCATTATATACATGTGTTTGCAAAATGTTTCCAAATACATCATCCCAGCTGAATCGTATACCAACATAACATTATTGATAAAAACTGATAGCTACTGAAAATTTACAGTGGACCTGCCAGGACAACATGGTGGTAGTAAGCTTGTTGTGGTGGTGTTTTCTAAAAACTTTGTCTGTGCTTTTCTTCCTTTCATCCTCAGAGCAACTCCTTTTGACAGATTAGGAAACTGAGGCAAACAAGAGATTAGATAACTTGCTCAGTGTTCATCTAACATTGGTGGAGCCTGGATCCACACCCAGAGCCCAGAGGATGAGCAAAGCAGGCAAAAACTCCCAAGCACCAATGATAGAGGGGCTGTGGCACTTGGGTGACTGATTGAGGAATGACTTTGAAAAGTATGGAGTGCTTGGCAAAGGGATCCCTTTGCTGCAAATGCAGACCTCCGTGCCAGTGACAAACGTCACACACGAGTGCCAAAGTTTCTTCTGCAGCACCCAGGCCAGATTGCAGCCCTTCTGGTGCGTCTGTAGTTGGCTGACTCGCCTGACAAGTGGCCTTCGAGGTGGGTTTCCAAAGACAAGAGCAGGAAGAACTCTCTCCAGCACTGACTAGGCTGACCCTATGGCTTCTGCCGTGTCATGTGTATTTCAAGCAGTCAGGCCCATTCCTCTCTGAATATTTTATATTAGCCAAGTCAGGAAACATGCCTATTGTTTAATTTATACCTAAGTGTCCAGCCTTTAAGGTTTTATCATTCTCTGAAGATAGAGCTGGAATGTGAGAAGATTATAGGGTTGGGTTTAGGAAGAACCCAGAGCGTAGGGACACTTGTTTTAGGGGATTCTTGTGAGACTACCTGCAGGTGAACACACAAGCAGCAGAGTTCACTATAGTAGCTCAGGGAAGAAATGAGGCAATCACCAGAGGCCCCCGAATGGTCATCTTATTGAAGCTAGTATCTTTTTCTTGACCTGGGGCTTCCTTAATCTAATAGAGTGAGTACTGCTCCCAAATATAGGCAGTAACAAGGTGGAAAGACCCTTCTCATACCACCCTGGAGCCCCGCCCTTTCAGTTATGTTGCTTCTATTCTGCACATGGCATTAAGAAGCAGCTCCAGCCCATGGGAAGGCCACTTCTGTCACTGCCTCCTGATACTCTGGCCCAGCATAGGTGCCCATGGCTCTTCTAGAAAGAACAACCTCAGTCTGTCCGACGCTAGCCAGGGCCACAGTTCTGCATCCTGAGCCAATTAGCATAGTTTCTCAAGCTCAGCCTCTGTGCTCACAGCAAAGTGTTTGGGCCAGGTGACTGAGTAGCCAACACACTTCCTGCCACAGCCTAGGACAGATCAGAACCCCACCCTTCACATAAGAGTGGCTAAGGTAGTAGGGCTCAAACTGCAGAGTGAGTGTAATATAGATTCTAGGACTATTTTGTTCTTATTTCTACTACTACTACTACTACTACTACCACTTCATTAAAAAGCTGAAGGGGGACAAATGTTAGATAGGATACTGATAGAACTGGTATAAACTTGGTAAGGGAAGCAGGTCCCTCATCACTAAGGCTGTAAACAACATAAAATTGAAGCAAATATGGTCCTTGCTCCCAAATTGCTTCAGCAGTGGCTTAAATTCCTTGAGCACACATAACTATTTATATTATGGTATATCCAGTCTCTTCCCTGTAGGGTAAATACCAGTGGAATGCATTGGTTTTTGAATCTCGTGGTGGGGATAGGAAAGGAGGGTTCTCATGAACAAAGTTACCTTTGCACCTCATGAATAAGGATGATAGGAGAGCAACACCCCTAATCTGCAGGGAGAGTGTGCAAAATGGGTGGGGAGCTGATCCATGACACTGGCAATGCATGTTAAGGAATTGATGAGTTGTCCACAGCAGAGGACTAAGGAAGAGAGAGGGAGAAGAGATGAAGAAGCACTTTGCTAAGCCTACGGCCTGATCCCTGCAAGCTTTTACAGTGGCGAAGTGGCCCAATTAGAACTCGATGCAAAGAAAACCCTGGCAGCTCTTTGTGTGTTTCATTAGGGAAACAGGAGGAGACCAGAGGGAGGTCAGCAGGAGGGGAAATGGAGGGGGCAAAGGGGAGAAAAATCAGCTGTGTTCAGTGTTCACCCACAGGCCAGGAAGAGCCCTCGTTATCTGCCTCTTCTGAATCAGGAGATGGGCTGAAACACATGAATAATAGATGAAGTGCATGTTGACGGTGTAGATTAGAATGAGCGTCTTAACAATGTGCTTATATGAACATTTCAGGGCTGAGTATCATCAGAGGCTCTGGCTTGGGCCTCTGGGTGAATTTTAGTGGTAGCAGTAGTGGTGCTGAGGAGGAAACAGAGAGAGGGGATCTTAAATCATGATGTTTCATGTGTGGCATGATAACTAGAGGGCCAGGGTGAGGGTGGGGGCCCTAGAAAGCAGACCTGGAGAAAAGCAGGTTCTTCCACAACAATGCACATCTGAGGATAGAGGATGACTCAACATCCCTCTTGCACCTGGCACAAAGAATGGGTCTTTGTGTGGATCTCCTCAGAAAAGAACCTGTGCATTTGCACTATCATCCCCACTTCATAAGATCCGAAAGTGTATTTACCGCAAAAAAGAAGTTATATGATTAAGCTAAGGCTGCAGATTGGGCTCTGAAGCTTTTTCCATGTGTGCTGGCCAGTCTTGTGACATTCAAAGGAAAGCCAGCCATGTTGTAGCAGCCATGAGCCAGCTGACTCAAACTGGGGTCCCCTGTGAGAACTCAGGCTCTGGAAATATATACTATAAATTTGAAATCAAGCTAACTGTCTCCAATATTATTTTCAGTAATAATAAGTTGTGATTAGTGCCAAGGTCTAAGCTAAGTGATTTATATGCACTACATCATTTAAGTCTTCCATAACCCATGGAGGTAGGTTCCATTGTCTTCCCTTACCATCCAAGGAACCTAAGGTAAGAATGGTTGACAGTGAAAGCCTCCCAAGAAACTAGTAGCAAGCAGGAAACTGATTTCAGTTCTTTCTAACTCTGAAGATCTTGCAAATATGTATGATGGTGTTTTATGCTTAACACACAACTGTCATAAGCAGCAATTTCTGTTGGGTTTTTTTTTTCAAGACAACACAAAGATGTTACTATTAATAGTCTCTTCATCTCAGAGAGCTTAAAGTGACTCACTTAAAAGCCAGACAGCTTGAATGTAGCTTTCAGGGATTTGCAACAAGCTTCTGTTACTCCAGAGTAGATGAGGAGTCAGATACATAGCACATTCTCTCCTGCTGTAAACTCACTTCTCTTTTATTCATCCCCCATTTTTGTTCAAGGCATTACTGAACCATCCCAGCTCAAAGCCAGAACTGTCCTCCTTCTCTCCCCACACTCCACTCCATTCATCATCACCCAACCTGTCTTCCTTATCTCCTATAATTCTCTTTCCTCCTCTCTGATTCTGTCTCCTCTGGCTTAAATAAAGCCCACCTCCAGCAGCCTAGTGGGCTTTCTCAGTCCTCATTCCACTTGCCTAGTGGTTCTCAAATTTTCTGCAAGAATACCACCTGTGGACATGTTCAGACACAGCCTCCCGGGCCCCACCTCCAGAGATTCTGGGTCAGTAGGTGCTATGGCTTGAATATGGTTTGACTATTCTGAAATTCAAGTTGAAAGTCACTACTCATGAGATATTAAGAGTAGCACCAGGTGCGATCTTTCAAAAGTAACCTCATGAATGTAATCATCTATTCCTGCCATTAAAGGATTATGGACTGATGAGTCATCTTGAGAGTGGTTCTGCTATAGAAGCCAGTCTAGCCAAGTTACTGGCAAGTTACCTGTCTCTTACCATGTGATGCTCTGTGCCACCTTGGAACTCTGCCAGCAAAAAGTCATCACTAGATGTGGTTCCTCAACCTAAGACCAGAAGCATGAGCCAAAATAAGTCTCTTTTCTTTGTAACTTAGTGTATAGCATTGTGTTATTAGCTACAGAAAATGGACTAAGAAAATAGGTCCAGGGAAGACCTACAAATCTGCATCTCTACTGAATTTCCAAGAAGGGCCACTATTGCTAAGAAGCTCACTTTGAGAACTTCTGCCGTGCACCACGCCTGCCAAAGTGATCACTTCTCTTCTGTAAATATAAATGCTCCTTATTTCCTTGTGGCCTAGGGAAGGCAAATATCCTGTATTTTATAAAGATTGGTTCATGTGAGCTTAGGTAGGGCAATGACAGATCAGAGATGAATCAGAAGCAAGAGATGAAAAATGTCACTCAAGCTGATGGTGCTAGTAAATGTATAAAGTTTTCCTAGACTCAGAGGAAGAAACAGCTCTGAGCAAAAGTGAGTCTGAATGACCAGGTAAGGAAGAATTGATCTTTCTTAGAGTGTTTCTCAATTTCAATTGTTCAAGTGTTTTTTAGATCATTCACTTACTATTCTAAGCAAGGGACTAGCATTGGGGCTGGATACTCGAAAGATACAAGTAGAGGCTTAAAGAACCTGGTGGTGAACTATCGCCTGGATAACAATTTATCAACTAATGTATTACACTATAATTAATGTAGTGAAAGGGAAAAGCACGTAATAATCATACAAACTGCCTAAAAATCATTTGACAACACCCAACACAGTCTCATTTTTAAAAGGAGAGAAAACACAATAAGTGATGGATAAAGTCCATCCTGATAAACTCTGTCATGAAAAACCCAGAATTAAGTGGTTTGACCCTTAGTAAACAGAAGTAAAACAAGGTTGTCTGCCATCCCCAAATCTAGTCAACATTTTAGTGAATGTTCCAACAAGGACTATATGGCAAGCAAAAAGTAAGTGAAAGTAGTGGAAAGCTTGCAAATAGCATGATCTTGGATAAAGAGAATATTTAGGAATCCACTAAAAACTACAAAACCACAAAAACTAAGACATAATTAACAAGCTCAGTAATGTTGCAAATATAAGATCAAAAAACAAAAAACAGGTGTATTTCTATACACTGGCAAAGAACAAAGATGAAATCAACAAAATAATTTACAAGAGCATCAAAAAAGAATTTAAAATGATGTTTAACAAAAGTTCAATGCTTTTACACTGAGAAGCACAAAATATTATTGACAAAGATCTAAATATAAATGTAAAGAAATCCCATTATTCTGGATCATACTTAATATTATCAAATGATACTAATCCCCAGTTTGACCTCCAGATTCTATACAATCGCTTTTAAAATACAGGCTGGCATTTTGCATTAAAGAAAAGATAAATCTTCCTAGCCTGAGACTAAACAATTTTTTCTTAGGTACAATACAAAAGAAATATGCGGAAAGGAAAATTAGATGGACAGGACTCCAACAAAATTTTAAAAAATACTTTTGTGCTAAAATTCTACCATAAAGAAAATAAAAAAAGACAACCCACAGAATGAAAGAAAACATTTGCAAACTATATATCAAATACAGAACTTTTTTTAAAAATCCTTTTCTGGTTGTAACAGGAGCTTAAAATTTAAATGGACAAAGGACTGGAACAGACATCTCTCCAAAGAGGAGAGACAATTGGCTGGTGAGGTTTAATATCATTAGTCATTATAGAAATGCAAATCAAAATTACAGTTCAATACTGCTGCACACCCATTAGGAGAGCTATAATTTAAAAGACAGACAACAGTAAGTGCTGACAAGAGTGTGGAGAAATTGCAACTCTTATACATTGTTATATTAAATAAACAGGACTTCAGGACTTGTTAGTGGGAGTGTAAAGTACTGTATACACTTTGGAGAATAATTTAGCTGTTCCTCAAAATGTTAAATAGCATTCCCATAGGACCTGACAATTCTACTCTGAGGTATAAACCCAAACAAAATGAAAGCATATGTCCATGCAAATAAAATATCCATGAGTGTTCATAGCAGCATTATCCATAATATCCACAGGTTGGAAATAATGCAAATGCCCATCTACTGATGAATAGAAAAGCAGTATGTGGTTCATTTGTACAATGAAATATTATTCCACAGTGAATGAACTAGTAATTCATGCTATGATACAGATGAACCTTGCAAATATTATGCCAAGTAAAAGAAGTTAGTCCCAGAAAGTCACACATTGTATCATTTCATTTGTATGAAATGTGCAGAAGAGGCAAATCTGCACAGAGAGAAAGCAGAGTATTTGCTCAGATTACAAGATACAGGTATGCAAAACTCATCAAACCATATAAGCACAAACTGTTCTTTTCAATGAACTAATAAAAATTAGCAGTATAATTATCTTAGCTATCTTGCATATCTATTTCTTTCTTCCCCCATCCCAGCTGTTCTTTCTGTTTGAGCAGTTTCTTTCCCTTTCTTTCCCTTGGATCTTATTTACCCTTTCAGTTTCTTACACTAGGAAGACAGTTCAATGTTTACACATGCAAGTCTGATTTATTTCACTTATGAGAATGGTCTCTATTTGCACCTATTTACCTATAAAATCCTCAAATTTATCCTTCTTTATAGCTGAGTAGTACTCCATTATATAAAAATGCCACATATTTTTTATCCATTCCTCCACTGATGGACATTTGAGTTGTTTCCAAGGTTTAGCTATTACAAATTGCACTGCTATAAACATGGGTGCACATATATCAGTGTGGTATGATGTTTTTAATTCTTTTGGTGAAATACCCAAAAGGGAAATAGCTGGGTCAAATGGGACCTCCAACACTAGTTTTCTGAGGAATCTCCACACTGATTTCTACAGTGGTTGCACCAGTCTGCACTCCCACCAACAGCAGAGAAGTGTTCCTTTTTCCCCACAACTCCACCAGCATTTGTTATTGGTCGATTTCTTGATGATAGCCATTCTGCGGTGAGATGGAATCTCAGTGTTGTTTTAATTTGCATTTCATGAATGACTAATGGTGTTGAACATTTTTCATATGTTTATTTTCCATTTGCATTTCTTTATCTGAGAAGTGTGTATTCATCTCAAATGCCTACTTTTGGATTGGGTCCTTGAATTTGAGGGAGGGCTGAGTTTTTTCAGTTCCTTCTGTGTTCTAGATAGAAGTCTTTTGTCTGAGGGACAGTTGACTATAATTTCTGGCATTCTGTAGGTTTTCTTTTCACACTGTTGGTGATTTCTTTTGATGTGCACTTTTTAATAAGATGAGATCCCAGTTGTTGATCCTTCAAGTATTTCCCATGCAGTTTGATTTTTGTTCATGAACTCTCTGCCTATCCCTATGTCTTCAAGATTTCTACCTACATTCTCTAAAATAAAAAAAAAATTAGAAATGAGAAAAAAAAAAAAACAGATTAGTGGTAGCCTAAGACTGAGGAAGTGGGAGGAAGAAAGAGTGACTAATCAGTACCGGGTTTCATTCTGAGGTGATCAAAATGCTCCAAAATTAAACTGTGGTGATACTTTATGCACCTCTCCGAACATGAAACAAAAAATACTGACATGTGCATTGTTAGTGGGTAAAATGTACGATGTGCGAATTATAGTTTCATAAAATTATTTTTAACCACATTAGGATAATCTTAATATTTAAACTTTTAATGGACACATAGAACTTGTTCAGATTTTTGGGCTACAGCACAGTATTTCAACACATGTATATACTGCAGTGATTAGGTCAGGGTCATTAACATTTCTGTTACCTCAAACACTTATCATTTTCTTGTGATAAGACATTCAATATTCTTTCTCCTAGATATATTAAATATACAATACTTTATTGTTAGTTATAATCATGCTACTGTGCAATAGAATACTGGAAAGTGTTCCGCTTATCTGTAACTTTGTCCCTGCTGACCAACCTCTCCCCGTCTCTCCCCCACTACACTCCCCAGCCACTGATAACCACTATTCTACTCTCTACTTCTATGAAGTCAACTTTCCTTTCAGCTTCACATATGAGCGGGATCATGTGGTATTTGTCTTTCTGTGCCTAGCTTATTTTACTTAACATAATATTCTCTATCTCCCATGTTGTCACAAATCACAGGATTTCATCTTTGTATGGCTAAATACTTTTCCATTGGGCACGTATCACATTTTCTTCATCCATTCATCTATTAATGGGCACTCAAGTTGATCCCTTGTCATGGATATTATGAGCAGTGCGACAATGAATGTGGGAATTCGGGCTTTTATTCAGCATCCTGACTTCATTTCCTTTGAGCATACACTCCTATTTGTTTGTTTGTTTTTCAATCTTAGAGCAGAGAATTTTACAACTTTATTGGATATTGACTCGTTTCCTCTCAGCTACAATAAGAAAAAGATCTACATGGAAGTTCCTACGTTTTCTTGTATAACTTAAATACATTATATCATTACTGTATATTTGTACTTCAATAAAGCTCAACTACAAACTACATGTTTTACAATTATTATCAGAAAATCTATAAACAGGCTCCATTCTGCCTCCCTTCTCTACCAGCTGGCCTTGCATTTATTACTGTTTTTTATAACAGGCTCATGGAAATCTCAGTTTCCATTTTAAAACTTGATCTATGCACAGATATAACCCATATCTCTGGAATTATGAAATATTTGTATTCACACAACCATTTTCCATACAGCACTACCCATTTTTACAAAACCTTTTCTCATGTTTAATATCTTAACTTTCAGAGTTTTCTATTAAGCAGTAAAACCACAGTAGTTAGAATTCTCAACCAAGAAGTATATTATAGTATATTACTTGAATGTGTTATTGGTATACATCATTTTAAATATGTTCAGACTGAAAATTTAAGAAAACAGCCCAATCAATTCTGGTAGTTAATAAACTAGTTGTTAATAGCCTAGCTGTTTTTTTTTAAAAGTGTAACTAATCTGCTCAACTGTACATGTAGGTACAATGGCAATGGTACTACAGATTATTTAGGTGGTTTTATTTAAGATTCATAAATGTCCAAACTTAGTCTTGAAGTCACCTTTGAGGGATGCTGGAAGAATAACTCCCTCTGTAAGTGGAGTCCTCCTCCCACTCCAAATAATAAGACCCTTGTAAGAAAGGCGTGGCTCTGGGAATCTTAGAGGTGACCTCCCCTGGGAATACTGACAAGAGAAAGAGACTAACTGTATAGAAAAGCTTTGCACCAAGCCCCCTGTAATTTACAGTAAAAGAAATACCTACCTATTTATGATAGGATCATAGGGCATACCACAGTGCCTTGTGGGTAGAAAATGTTTTCATAATAAATGCATGGCTGCTTTAGCCCGATAATCAACCCTTTTGTACATAAGGGATAAAAACAGCAAACGTGATACTTATTGCCCACCTGTCAGGAACTTTTCTGTCCTTAAAAAAGATGAAGGCAAAATAATGATGAATTAGATCAGGACCATTACTTTGGGTTTACGTTTGGGTCTCAACACTGACATTTACTGCGAATTCTTCCATAGTGCTATAACTTCTACCCTCATGGTTTTGTAAGTGTTTAGATTATTTTTTACTGACACATAGGAAAACCTATGTTTTCATTAGTTAAATGCCCTCAAATTGACAGAATGAGCAGTGGTTTGTTTTTTTTTTGTTTTTTTTGTTTTTTTCAGTTTTCCTGTAGGAAGATGCACTTAGGAAAATTGATCTACTTCGATGCTTAGATCAAAGTACATTTTTATCCAATTCCATCCAAATGTCGTGTTCACTCTGAAGCTTTATCACCATCACATATTATGTGAAATCCTAGGGCTCGTCTTATTTTGAAGCTTTTAGCCATCATTTTTCTTTTATTTTCTCGAATGTATATTTGAATTAGGTAAAAGGAAACATATATTTTCAAAAGATGATTGTAAAATGCGCTAAGAATATTTTCAGACCTTATAATTTCTATGCTGCCTTTTAAAGTAAAAGGGAATGCATTTTTACAGAGAATATTTTCAATGATCCACACAGAAACAAGGTATTTGTCTAAAAAGAGAAATGTAAGAAATGGACAAAGAACCAGGTAGTTCATTATTTGGGAAAAAATAAAACAATACAAATGTGACATGGGAAATTTAGGCATTAATATCTGAATTAATTTTAAAGCTTCAGCTTCTGGGCAGGTACAATGCTATTTCTTTCAGGATAAAATAATAATGGTGAGGAAAGAGATTTAATACTTCTCAGTGCATTGTCTGACAATCAATAGAGGAAAAACTGTTGTGTGGAACTTCATGTTTTTAACTCTTTATTCATTTCTGGAAAAAAAGACCTGACTGTGGATTGAAGTGGGGGATAAGTTCTTACACTTGCACAACATTCAGGAGTTCTTTTGCCTTATGTTTTATCTGATGTCTAAAAGGATTTCAATTCTGGCTATAACATTTCTCACACTGAACACTTTCAAAAGGTTTCTTTCCAGTATGGATTCTCTGAGGGTGGCTAAGCTCAGAATTTTGCTTTCCCCAAATATTCCCAAATTTAAGACATTGTAGGTTTTCCTACAGTTTGGACTCTGATGGTGGAGCTTCCACTGAACACATTCCCAAATACCATGCATCCTTGAGGTTTCTCCTCACTGGGGATTCTTTGA
>NW_004955461.1:13283528-13287064 GCF_000276665.1 Chinchilla lanigera
AGAAAGAAAGAAAGAAAGAAAGAAAGAAAGAAAGAAAGAAAGAAAGAAAGAAAAAGAAAGAAAGGAGCTGGGCCCTAACTCAAGTGTTTTTGCACATTCATCACATATATTCTGTTTCTGTCTAGAGGGGTTTCTCTCTGAAACCTGTCCTTTGGGAAACAGGTATCTCCATATTAAAGCTTTTGAGGAACACCTGTATTGAGAGTGTTAGGAGATTCACTGCAAAGTGATCCTCTGCTTTGCTGCTAGTACCCCATTTCCAGTCCCAGTATTGTCCTCACAGGACAGCCAGGATGCCCACTTATGCTAGTCCTCCACAGCAACAGCTTGGAGCTTGGGAATCTTTGAGCTTCCTCTCAGGTAGTGTGCTGCCCACTAGCACTTCCCATTTCCACCTGTAAAGAAGCAACAACCGTCCAGGGTCATTCTGTCTACTCTCCGAATCCTCTGGCAGTGTCACTGCTTTTCTAGCTGATGCTCTTGGACCCAAATGCGACAAACTGCTCCAGCACCACCCACTCCAAGGTGGCCTGAGCAAAATTCTTAGAGCTGGTTCTGTTGTGTCAGGTGGAGGTCTGGAAGGCTAGGGCCCTTCACATGAAGAGACCCTCCAGTTCTCTGGTTCATCACCTCACTCCAGCAAAGAATGCAAGGGGTGAGATAGGGCTGACTCAAAAGTGAAGATCCCTCCAATGCATAATGAGGAACTCAGAAAATCAAAGTAGTGTGATGTAGAAGTTTACTTACACTATTGTGAACTTGGGGACTATTGAACAAGAAGCTTGTGGCAGGGAAAGTTGGGGAGATGAGCTTCTCAGCTACTGGGATCTTTGCTGTACCCATTTTTATAGGAATCCTAATCCATTCAGGGTCTTAACCTTTGTTGCTGGGGTGAGTTTGTTGCTGGGGTAAGTTAAAGTTCATCTAGTTTTACAGGGTTTACAGTATATGCAAGCGGGTCCCTAAGAATAACTGTTCTACACCTACAAAGGTTTCACAAAGGGCAATTTTTAGTAAGCAAGTGGTCATTTCTATAGCTGTCCTCCAGAGCAGCTATGCCATCAGCTACCTCATACCCTATGTCCCTGCCTATTGCCCCTTCTCACTGTCCCTACAGTTCCCAGCCTCATGACAGCCTGGTGAATCCTGTTACCCAAACTGGCTGAATCACTGTCCCAAAACCTCCATGTGAGAGAGATGGCTACAGGTGTCACTCCAGCCTCTTCACTATCAGGATCCACCTCCCACACAATTCTATATTTTTCCTCTCCATCTCTGGCTCAGGAACCAAGCAGGTTCACTGACCACACCAGAAGCAGCAGAAATTCCTTGAGAAAGGATTTCCAGAAGCCACCAGCACAGACTACCATGGGTATATACCCTTGCCTAGATGTAGCAGAAAATTTGAGACATGGAAGATGGGGCTGACGCAATCTCCTAGAGTACAATATAAAGCAATAATGAAATTAAAAGGGAGGGCCAGAGATTTAGCTTAGTGGCATAAGCACATGCCTAGCAAGCGCAAGATCCTGAGTTCAATTCCCGGTACAAAAATAAAAAATAAAAATAAAAATAAAGAAATAAAAAAGGGAAATGAAATAGCTGGTGAGACAACTAGATTGGAAACCTCCACTGTTTCAGAACAAGAAATGCCAGAAGAAGGAAATAAATGAGTGTTTTGCCCAGGAGAGAGCTATTGACCAAAATTGTTCTAGAAGTTAGGGGATTTAAAAGAAGACATAGCATCTCACATAAGAAGAAGATATTCTGAATTCTAGCAATAGGCATAGATCTCAAGAAACTACAACATGAAGAACAAGAGAAGTCTTACAAGGCTTCCAGAGAGAATAGATTACCTAAACAGAAATCTGAGAGCATATTTCTCATCAGCAAGAGAGCAGTTGTAAATGGAAATGAAATAATATCATCCAAGTACCAAAAGGAAATTACTGTCAACCCCAAATTCTAGTCATAACTAAACCATACTTTGTGTTCAATGAAAAAGACTGGTTGAGTTCATAACTGAAGCTAAAACACATAGATATTTTACCTAGGTTTGTGATCTGGTATTCAGGTGGTCTTGAGCAGTATGCCTCAATATACCAGCGTACCCGGTACCAGAAAAAAACAAAACAAAACAAAAATACTGGTGTACCAGTCTGGCCAGAATCATAAGGACAATCACCTTATAAAAAGTTGTGAAGGACCAGGGGTGTAGCTCAGTGGCATAAGTGCTTACCTGGCAAGCCTGCGGTCATGAGTTCGATTCCTGGTACAAAAAAAAAAAATCTTTCAGGGCTGGGGATACAGCTCAGTGGCATAAGTGCCTGCCTGGCAATCACAAGGTCATGAGTTCAATCCCCAGTACCTCAAAAAAAGATTAATGAAAAGTTGTGAAAATTAAAATAATTTGTGAACATAATGGTACTCAGTACATAAAAGCATTATTTAAAGGTTAGCTATTAACTCAATACATATAATTTCACAATGAATGTAAAACAACTTTATACTCATATAACCAACAGTTATTTTAGCAATTGTTAGTATCAGACCACAACAGAAAAAGATACTAAAGAATAAAATCAACCCAACAAAAGGATAAGAGAAACTACTTATTCAAAATATATCACACATATGGTGTTGTTTATACCTTTGTACACAAAATATGGCCTCAAAATATTTTTTTAGATTATAAAGAATGGAAGAAAAATGACAAATTCATAATTACAAAGGTAATATTTGAGCATAAAAGATTAGAACAGAAATAATGAAACTGAACAAATGAACACACAAATTCTCTCTATCACAAATCTCACAGAAATGTTTCAGCAAGTTGGTAAACAGTCCACAATGTTTTGTCACACAACAATTAAATTAGAAACCAACTTTAAAAGAGTAAAACAAAACAAAACAAGAAACCATGTATACTGAAATCACAGAAGACAAACAAGAAAAAATATACATATAAATGAGCTAGATGTTTGACAACCTAGAAAAAAATAGAGTGAATGAATGGAGCAAATCATAGAGAAGTTTATTGAAAATTCAAATTTTGGAGTACACTAATATTTGATTTTAAGATCTACTTCCTCGTTTCACTTGCTTATAAAATATATCAACATTTATTTGCTACCCATATATTTAAATTTTTGTTAAATTCATTGTTTGTGAGAAAAATCCTATAAACAGCATGCCTACATGCATTTGTAATGCTTCATAGAGACTATAAATTCCAGAAGGAGATAGATTATGCTTTATTTACCACCATATCCCCATTCCATATAATAGTGTGTGACATCAAGGAGAGCAATAAATATTTATTGAACATTGTAGTTGATTATGAAGTAAGATGAGTCACAAGCTGTCAGTAAATTTTTCAAAGTCAAATAGAGCAGGATTATATCCTGGTCTGGAACACTTTGGCTAAAATCTGGGAAAATTTGATGTCTCTTACCTACAATTTTCCAGGAGGCAAAATGGAAATAGCAGTGACTACTTTATAAGGATCTTCTAGGATTTAGAAAGATATACTAATA
>NW_004955461.1:13287164-13320521 GCF_000276665.1 Chinchilla lanigera
TCAGCCTCCAGAGTGCTGGGATTACAGGCATGCTCCACCATGCCCAGCAGTTTAAATGATTTTTTTACCTGCATGTATTATTTTATTAATCCTGTTCTACTCTCACTTAGATGTTTCAAATACTTACTAATCTATTAAATATAATATACTAATATTAAATTACTTTGCCTTAACTCCCCCATCCATTACTCTATCCTGTGATACTAGGGCTGAGACTACAAACCACATTTCTGATTGGCCAACTGGTTCCACATTGAGCTCCCCCAACAGAGGGCACTGCAGCAAGGCTGAAAGGCCTGAGCAGGAAGAAAGGACTTTGTCCTTCCTGTCCATTCTCAGTGGTCTTCTTCTCAACTTCCTCTTCTGGTGAGCATGCCCCTGCAGGACTCACTCCTGCAGGACTCATCCCCCTGCAGTGACTTCTTCACATAACACCCACTACACCCAGTTTACAGCTCCCCCGCAGTCATAGAACTACCATTGCCAGCGACCCCAAGACAAAGGAGCACTAGCTGGCACCACCTAGCTCTTCTTCTAATATCTAGACTTTAGCATGTATTTTTCTGACCTTTTCTCTTTGTTCCTGAGCCCTATAGTTCCTAACTCTGTGATAGAGTTCCCCTTCCATCTTTTCAGTTACTTAGTCAACAACTTTATACCAAGTTAACAATTCATTACAATAAATTCTTTCTGTCTAATTAACTGGTTTGGTTTCTCTCTCCTGTTTGGCCCCAGATTGACAAATTACTCAATGCCCCTAACATGGCAGTTCCTGTCTTTACTCTTGAAGCGCATTTGTGTACATTATGTATGATTCCGGTGCTGGATAAAAACCTATATGTAGCTGGGTTCCTATCTTCCTTGTTTTTAGGTTCTGGTTTTGTTTCTTCAATACTGGAAATTCAGCCCAGGGCCTTCAAATTGAGCTACATCCTCAACCTGTTTTGTTTTGTTTTACTTTTTATTTTGAGACAGGACCTCACCAAGTCACTAAGTTTTTCAGCTTAGACTCAAACTTGGGACCCTCCTACCTCAGCCTCCCAGAGTACTAGTATTACAGGTATATGGCACTGTGCCCAGATTTCTATTTGCATTCTTGAAGTACATTGCATTCATTATAACATGTGATTCTCAGAACAGTGCTGGAGAGAAATCCTGTAGTTAGCTCGGCATTATATGGACATGAAAACTAAAATTTACAAACCTTAACTTTCT
This sequence comes from Chinchilla lanigera, assembly GCF_000276665.1. Taxonomy (NCBI): domain Eukaryota; kingdom Metazoa; phylum Chordata; class Mammalia; order Rodentia; family Chinchillidae; genus Chinchilla; species Chinchilla lanigera. The sequence goes on from NW_004955461.1 coordinate 13,288,380, forward strand.
CAAGGTAACACCCTAGTAAATGACTGAACCAGAACCAAAGCAAGCTATTCCAGCATGCCATCCTGTGTCTTGTGATAGCTTTATTCCAACTTTTATTGACCACTATTTTAACATAACAATTTAGATTAGTTATTAGGTTGATCTTCATTGACTTACTTCAGCACAATAATGAATTTGATCAAAATCTTTCTATTTTTTGAAATAAATTTCTTTAAAGTGATATTCAAAAGAATGTTAGTGTGATAAATGCAGTTTTTTGGGGTGTGTGACTATAGGCTTTATTCAGTTCAGTAACATCAGGCTTTGGAATCTGAAAGACCTGGGTTTGAATCTCATTCTCTCAAGTTATTAGCCATGTGAATTTATAAAAGATATCTAAGTTCTATACCTAAATCTTCTTAGATGTAATGTGGCTAATGCCTATGTTGAACATTTGAGAAGTTAAATAGTTTCTGTACAATTCTTGATACATAAACAGTCTCAAATAAAAATTGTATATTATAGGCTATATAAAATTTTCACTATTCTCAAAGTGAAACAAATCATACTATCTTTGAATTTTCCGTAAAATATACATGGATAATTTACACAGATCTCTGCATTCAGAGAATGAGTTCTTTTCCAAATTTTGCATCCATAAATGAAGAGCTGTGCTTAATCTGTGCTTTTGATTTGCATTACTTTTTTTCCTGGTACAGTAATAGCTATCAGCAGAATGTAAAGTGAACAAGGAAAAAGGAAATTGTATATATATAATTGTTATAATTAAGTAAATATGTAAGTTAGAATAATATGACTAGAAAGAAAAATATACAAATGACACATAGCATCCTGCCAAATTCATCCACTTTTATGACTCCAAATCCAAAAATAACATCTAATGATAACTCTGTGTGTGTGTGTGTGTGTGTGTGTGTGTGTGTGTGTGTGTGTGTGTAAGATTTTGACCCCAAGACCTTCACACTAAGCTAAATCCCCAGTCCTTCAAAAATTTTTTTGACACAGGGTCTCACTAAGTTGCCCAAGCAGAGCTCAAACATGTGAGCCTCCTGCCTCACCCTTCAAATTTGTATTACTAGCAGCCTCTGAAGATCACCTCAGGGACTGACAGGAAATTCAACAGCAGCAACAGGAGATAAAATACACCTGGGGAGACTTAAGCCCATCAGGGATATCCTGGATGCTGGTAAAGGAATCAATCACTAGTTAAAATGGTATAAAAATAAGAAACTTTATCAATTCATATATTAAGTCTATAGGTCAAATAGGCTTCTGTTCTTTACACAGACTCACAAAGACCAAGGTTGGGTTTTTGTTTGATTGGCTGGTTTGAGTTTTATCTTCTCATCTTGCTATCCTCAGTGTTGATTTCATCATGATGCCGGGAGGAAGTTTCTTGCAATTTTAGAAGCGTCATGGTTGACCCAAGGACGTTTTATGGAACCTTCAGATTTTCTATCAGGATCTAAGAATATCTTCCAGAAGGCTCACCAGACTTTACCTTGTAACTCATCTGCTAGGGAAAGGCTGTATGTTTCTGCATGAGCTGTGAATGTGGGCCCTCGAGCTGGAAAGGCTTTAGCTTTTCCTAAGGCATATTGCTGCTCAGAATGATAGACACTCAGAAAGATCAGATTCCCATCAGAAAGGAACAAGCAGGACTTGAAAAAGAGATCTTCTTGTAAGTAAAATTTAGGAGATCCCTGATGCCAATGACACCAAAGATTATTCAGGGTTCACCCTTTATAAATGATATCTGTATTGATTAATGTCCTAGGGCTCGTGTGACAATTACTTCTGGGCAGCTCAAAACATATTTATGCTCTTACTATTCTGGAGTCCAGAGTCAAAAATCAAGGTGTTGGCATCTGTGTCCAACCTGTGGCCCAAGCCCCCTCCCCGCCCACACAAGGCATTCCTGGGCTTATGGCTACATCTTTCCAGTCTCTACCTTGATGATCACATTGCTATACCTCTTCTCTCTATGTCAAATCTCCTTCAGACTACCTCTAATGAGAAGAGTTGCCACTGGATTTAGGACCCACTCAGACAATAGAGGATGACCTCATCTCAAGTTCTTTAACTTAGCTGCATCTATAAACACCCCTTTCCAAACATGACAGTATTCTGGGAAGTAGGACATGGAAAGGTCTTGTTTTTGAGGTGGAAGCAGCATTCACTACCTTATGCCACAGAGTCACCGCAAGGTGGTATATTTGAAACACTCCAGAAGAAGGCTGGTACCCAGAAGATATGTGATAATGCCTGAATCTAAACCCATCCCTATATCTTTCTTTACAGATTTAGCCAGCATTTCACTTACTCCCTATGCCATTACTTCTGGGTGTTTGTTTGTTTGTTTGTTTTTTAAAAACAACACTCCCTTGGCCTGAAGAATAATGTAAGCCAACAGGACAAAGGGTATGACTGTGGGATTGGAGATTCAGATGCAGGGAAGTGCAGGTTAATCCAGTTGGCAAGGTGAAAGGACAACATGACCATCATAGCAAGAGGAGAGCCTGGGGGTATTAGAATACAACAAAGTACACAGTATATGCAGAATTTCTGGCCACTTTGTCTCACTGCTTTTCCTAGTCTTGGCATGGGCTATAAATAACTTATATGCCTCCTGTCAAACAGCAACCCCAAGAGTATGTAACTTCTTCCTCTTGAAAAATTCACAATTTCGTAAAGGGTACACTTTACAGACCCTGTATCCAAGCTTATTTTTCTTCTGAGCGAACACATCAATCTTCCTAACCCTTCATTTCTCAAATGAGCCAAAGCAGTTTTCTCATTACTCTGTTTTCTGTTTTTCAAAGAAAGGTGATGTTGAAATTCCATGCTTAAATATCATGCTCAGAGAATTTCCCAGCTGATGAAGAGATGTGGGAATTATCCACTCTGGCCCTGCATCTTAGAGAAAAGGGATCTGAGGCTGAGAGAAATGCCATTACTTACCCAAGGTCACACTGAGTGGGTTGGGAGGAAACTGTACATAGCCAGAAGTTCATTGGAGGCAAATCACAGGTTAGAAGAAACTCCTGGAAACTCCAGTTGTCAGCAATATTGGGATTGTGGAATTGTTGACAAGTGACAAGCTTATCACCTTTCAGGGTCACCAACTCTGGTAAAAAAATTTCTATATTTTGTCCCTTAAATTATCCTTACTACTCTTTATGCAATCTCATTTGCCAAGTAAAGGTTAGACCCTTAAACTGTAAAAGGGTCATTATTCATGTTCTGGATCCTCCGGGCAAGTGAAGTGAATCTAAAGTATGAAATAATAAGATCCATAACTTTGTCATCGATTGTATTAAATGTACCATTTATCATCATCCACTGACACGCAGCTACCACCCTCGAACTAGTCCCTTTTATACTCACCTTTTTATGAATACATTTTTTTCTTTGCTCCAGCAAAAAGCCAAAAGTGACATGATGAATGGAAGAGGTCACTGAACAAAAGAGCAACCTTGAACTAAGCGAGTGAAATTGCAAAATTGCATCTCTCTTTGCACTTCTGTTCACGCGTAGGCTTTGACAGACGTCACAAAGCCCAAGGGACCGTCAGGCTGCAGGGACCTTCTAGAGAACAGTGCAGCCAACATCCTAATCTGCCTAGAAGGAAAGACCCAGAGATTTTAAGGTACAATTAATGACTGTGAGTTAAGCTGGCAACATTGGTGTCCAGGAGCTTCTATTGTCTGTGATTACTCTTGGTCTCCAGGATGCCACGCTGTTAAACCAGAGTACTGAGAGTACAACTTTGCAGCAAATAAAAGTGTCAGCCCGAGGCTTTCGGAGAATTTCGAGTAAAATAATTGCCTTGGCAACAGGGTACTTATATCTGTCAGGATTCAATCAGAAAAACAGAACCATTAAGATATATGTGTGTGCAGAGAAAGAGAGAAAAAAGAAAAACAAGGTAGGGACTGATTTATCACAAAGGATTGGATTCACTGTTGTTGAGTCTCAGTGGGCAAGTTAGAAAAGTCTGTAGGGCAGGCTATAGGAAAGAAGATCCTGAGCAGCTGGGACCCAGCTGACATGCTGTCAAGGAGAAAAGCCTATCTCTCCACATAAAGCATAAGCCTTCTCTTAGGGATTTTCAATGATATCAGACCTATTTAGAAAAAAAATTCCCCTTATTTGAAGTCAGTTGAATATGGACTTGATATCTGCCCAATTCATTTTCAACTGAATCTAGAATAGAATAGTGTTTTCCTGAGTAACTGGTGGCCATGATTCAACCTGATCAAGCTGATATGGTACACCAAGAAAGCTCACATCCACACTCTGGATTTCCACAGGAATAGAGTGGAAAGTCAGGAATGGAAAGAAGTAATTGCTGGTGAGAAAGACTTTGAAGGCTGTGATGGAGTTCTTAGATTTTCTTTACAATGGAAGAACAGTTTCAAGAGACACTAAATTCCAGGTGCATTATTAGATACAAGTGGTTATACTGCTCAGTTCAGTTTAGTAATATTTACTGTGTTCTGTGCATCTGTTTTCAGGAGATGGAGTGGTCTCTAGCTTTCCTGTCTTGTAATATCTCTCTCAGGTTTAGTATTAAGATTGGTCTGATAAGAATCAGGATAGTGGTTACCTTGGGCAGGCAGAGACTGTAAGTGAACATAGGATTTTTCTGGTACAAGTACAGTATTTTTCTTGATCTGTGATAGCTTGTGTGTGTGTGTGTGTGTGTGTGTGTGTGTGTGTGTGTTCAAATTGTGAAAGTTCATTGGTTTATAAGTGAAAGAAATATGCACTTTTGCACATGTGTTACTACTGCCTAGGTCCTTGAGGAAGCAGATGCTAGAAAAGAAAGTACACATATGAGAGATTTATTTGGGGAAATGTCTGTGCAAAATATAGAGAAAGGAGCATAAATAGTTTTGGGGCACTTTCAGGTCTGATGCTTATAAAAGGAGAGAGAGAAGGGAGATAATGTGGGTAGAAAGAGACTTAAGTGCAGCCCTGAGAAAGTTTCATTTTGGCCAACAAAGTGTGCCAGAGCAAAGGCCACCCTGTAGATGAGTCCACACTAAGCCAAACTGTGTAATTCTGATGTCTTCACTGGGGTAAGACACCAGCTGGAACAGCTAGAGGAGCAGGGCCCTCGCATGAAAACACCAGCCTAGCCCAAATGTGCAGAAGCTGGGGATTCACACACCCTTCAGTGCAGGTTCTCTCTCAAAAAAAGCCCTGCGTATCATGCTCCCCATTGCAGCCAGGGTAGGTAGGGGAGACAGCATCTCAGACTCAGCACTCCTGGTTTATATGGGAGACAACTGGTTTAGGCAAGTTCTATACATACAGGTCCCCAGTTAAAGCCTTATGAATGCAAAATTCCAGCCTAGATCCTCCTGCTTCCCAACATAGCCACTAAGATGCCTGAAGGGTATTTGCAATTCACCCTACAAAGTCTCAATCTCTCCTCAAGCATTTTCTTCTCAACCATCTCAGTGAGTGGCAAAACCTAAGGTTACCCTCAACACCCTTCTTTTACATCTTCAAACCTATCCTAAATCCATCACCTCCACTGCTACCACCCCATCCCAACCACTGAAGTTTTGCAGTGGGGTGCTCACTTATCTCTCTGCTTATATACTTGCTTCTAGGTCTATCTTCAAAACATCAAAGTGATCCTCTGCCTTAGACCAGGTCCCTGAGAAGTGGAGTCTAAAATGGGGACTTTGGATGCACATGATTTATTAAGGGAGTGCTCCCAGGGAAAAATAACCTGGGAGGCACAGAAGGAAGCAGAAGAGGAAAGGAGAAAGATCAGAGCAAGGATGGCCTTGGCTTGATTCCCAAGGTGGAGTCGGGTAGGGGTTTGCAGCTTCAACCACGAAGCAGAGCAGTCAGTACTCCAGGCTGAAGGGTTCACCTTTTGTAAGCCACATCAGTCATTTGCCATAGGTGGGCAGTGGTTCTGTTTAACAAAGGGGAGTTGTCCAAAGGGACAGCTGAGAACCATCAGCAGTCAGGATGTGCAAAATCTGGGAGTGGTTTCCCTGGCCAGGAGACAGTACCGGGGCCAGACATCAGCAGCTTATGGAACAGTGGTTCTCAAACATCTGTGTGCGTCAGAATCACCTGGAGGTACAGTTGCCTCACTAGCAAATAAAAACACAGGATATCCAGTTAAATTTGAATTTCAGATCAATAATGAGTAACGTTGGGGCTGGGGATTTAGCTCAGCGGCACAGTGCCTGCCTGGCAAGCGCAAGGTTGTGAATTTGATTCCCGGTACAGGAAAAAACCAAAACAAACAAACAAACAATGAATAATGTTAATATAAGTAGTCACTATTACATGACACATACTTATTCTAAAAAATTACTCATTGTTTATCTGAAACTCAAATTTAACTGAGGGGACTGATTTATCTCCTTGGGGCACTGCTAAAACATTTGTTGCTGTTGCTGTTGCTGATGCCTCACACCTGGGGTCAGGTTGGGAATGGACCTGTCTAACAGATTACAGGATTAGTTGACACAGGGAATGTGCACACAGTGGAAACCACTGTTGTAGTGTATCTTTTATAAATACATCACACTGCATGGCTCAAAATCTTCTAGGGTTTTCTAAGTCCTAGAAAAAGCCTATGTCTTGACCAGGGATTTCAAAGGTCTATGTGATGAAGCCTTAGAGCTTCCTCTGATGTCTCTTTTTGAACCTAATCCCTTTCCCAGATGGGGTCTCACTATGCTGCCCAAGCTGTTCTGAAATTTGTGAGCTCTAAGCATTCTCCAGTATCTGACCATGGCCTGTACTACCACACCAGCTTCCTATCTTGTCTCATAAAGTTGTCACAAAATGCTGACTACATAGTTCTTTCTAGAACAAAGCTAGCATAATCCAACACAAGGAGCTGTGTACAACCAGTTCCCCCTGATTAAATGATTCTCCTCTAAACATATAAGTGGTAAGTCCTTTACTGCCTTCAGCCTTGTCTTAGTTATTTTTCTCTCGTTGCTGAGGCAAAATACCCAACACCCAAAATGAAGGAAGGAAAGGTTTATTTAGCTCACAGTTTGTGGAAGTTTGAGTCCATACTCGGCTGGCTCCAAGGCAGAGTGGCACATGGCAAAGGGCAACAGTATATGGTGGCAGAAAACAGCAAAAGCAACAAAAGCAAATCAGGGAGAAGCAACTGAGAGCAAACCTCTTTCCTTTCCTTATATTGTAGGCAGGCTTCCCACCCCATGGTGGATGTAGCACTCTCCCATAATCCTAGCATTGGACCATGAGTCAATCAAAAACTCTAGAAGCCACCCCATGACTGCATGAGGCTTTGGGGGAAAATCTAGACACAAACCATAACAAGCCTTCACTTAGTTAATTAATTCCAGCTTTCCATTCCTTTCACTTCGTTCCACCCCATGCACACCCCTAAATCATATGAATCTGCTGTTTTGTTTATCTCTGCAGTGCTGTCTCTAACTGACAAACAAGAAAATATATTATTTGCTTATTTTCTACCTGCCCCAGTAAAATGTAAGTTCCATGAAAGATTGGTGTTTATTACATTCCCTGCTAGTCATAGTAGCGATAACATTTCCCCACATATAAAAGGTATTCAACAAATGTGTAGAATAAATGTCTGAAGTCAAGGAGATGCCCTGATCTGAGACTGCTGGCCTGACATTCATTCATTCTTTGATCACAGGAGTTAAGCCACTCTGTGTACAAGGAACGAAGAACCAACTGCAAAAAAATCTCTTTTGTACAAATGAGTAAGCCCAAGTCATCCATGGGGAAAAGCATTAGGAGTATAAAAGAAATATTATTGCAAAATTACTTGAGGTAATTTGGACCATTAAGCAATTGCTTTGTGTGTTGTTGTTGATGTTGCCATTCATACTGAAGGTTTTTAAACCCTAGTGAAGGTGCTAGAGGCAGGTGGAAGCGATGCTGGTCTCCCACAGTCTAATCATATATCACAGTAGAGATTTAGGGCCCATTTGGTTTTCCTCCAGCTTATGGATGTACAAAGAACAAATAAAATCTGAGTAGACTTATTACATAAAAGGTGATATTTTGATATGTGTGTATGCTGTGAAATGATTGTCACAAACCACGAGAACCAATTTGGGTACCCTACACAGTCATAGACCCTATTTTTGTGCACTCAGTTCTTGAGCATTCCAAAAACAGGGTGAAAATTTCACTTAGAGGCAGACATAGCAGAACCAGCCAAACCTTTCATTCCTCCTGGGGATTTGAGGCAGGGATCTGGGCAGGGGAAGACCTCAGGCCCCCAGTGGCTCTAGGCACAGCGTACAGCTGGATGCCTGGACCTCGTTCCCCAAGGCGGTGGGAACCACACCATCTCTCAAGCCATCCACCAAAGATAAAATACTTCTAAAGTCCCTTAGAAACAGATGAAGGTATTTAAAGTGTTCAATAGCCTTCTAGTTTAGAATCCCATTCATGAACTTTGAATGTTAACTAAAGATATATAAACTTGTTACGCTGTTACATATAAATCACAGAAAACAGGTAAGGTGGGTCCTATAAGTTTCAGTTTGTTTTTTTTTTTTTAACTAAAATCATCAACACATGTATTAATGGGAAATGTTACAAATGGAATATACTTCAAGGTGTTTTGATTTAACTCTAAATCTGGCAGCTGAAGCAAAAACTATTTTAATTCATCTAGCTTACTGCATTTCCCAGTCATGAGGACAAGTAAAATGAAATAAACAAACCTATACATATTGTATAGTTAATATTCCAAAAGCTTAACTTTCGCCTTTGATAGTCTGATTTTAAGATGTTTCTTTTATATCCACAGTATTCTAACAGTAAAAAATCTGACATTTAACTCCTCAAATAGGAACCAATTCAACTTCTAAAAGGTAATTTCCCTGGACACAATCAGGGGAGTTTGTAAATAAACAAGTCCTCAGAGGTACACATTCAACAAATCTCATTTTAAAAACTCTTAGCCTTCTTACAAAAAGTTAAAAGAAAATTGAGAGTAATAAGAAACACTTATTATCTTTAAATGGGCTGGGTTGGGATTATCTAAGATAATTTTTAATTCCAAGAAGGTTAGGGAAACTCAAGTGTCCAACTGATACAGAATACCTCCTTACAGCTACCTGTCCAGATCCCGCTGGCTTCGTGAGTCCAGTCCAGACCCATGTACCACAGAGTCTGCTCTAGCTTCAGGGAGGGCACATATCCTCCTGTGCCAGTGTGACGAGCCCTCCTAGTTTTACTGAATCTGTGCAGAAGCTTCAAAGCTAAAACTAGGTCAGTCTGGGGTCAGTGCTACAGTTACCCTCCCACTCTCCCATGTGGCTGTCCCTGACAAGTAGTGTCCTTGCTTGGAGTTAGCTTCTGAGCCTCCAAGAACTGTTTGCAAGCCTCCCCCTTCCCGTGTGTACAACATGTACACCACTGCTCCTCATCAGCCCTTTCCAATAGGGGGCAAGAGGGGCACTATGGGCCAGGTAAGGCTACAACATCGCCCTTCTCTTCCTGTCATCCTGGGCAGCATGAGCTATGCTGGAGGCTTCATACTGCAAGTGATGCTACCACAGCCTTTGGGGGTGGGCTGCTGGGTCAACGTGGAGTGGTGGTGGTGGTGTGTGCTTATGAGATTATCTCTTTTTCTAGCTCCTTCCTAAAGATGCTTGATTCTTTCATGGACTCTCTCTCTCTGTCTCTCTCTGTCTCTCTCTCTCTGTCTCTCTCTCTCTCTCTCTCTCTCTCTGTCTGTCTGTCTCTCTGTCTGTCTGTCTCTGTCTCTTTCAGTCTTCTGTCTCTGTCTCTCTCTCTCTTTCTCTCTCTGTCTAAGGAGATGACAACCCAAAATCCTCTCTTGGAGTATCTTCGGCTGAGTGAGATGGGCTATTTCTTCCTATCTTGTCGGAGTCTTCTTCCTGGGAAGGACTCTCCTAAGCTTCAGGGCTTTTCTTTCCTTCCTAGGAAAAATGTATCCTTAATTCAAGGATCTTGGGTGAAGCTTTTGCTATTTTGCCCCCACCCCCAGATAAAACACAATTGGAAGAACCTGACTGAGGTATCTGAGGACCTAACCTCAGAGGGGAGAATGAGACAAGACCTAGTCATCACAAAAACCCACACTGGGAAAAATACAGACAGGGCTGCTTCAAAGCATATGACTCAGAAGCTGGGAAATTCTGGACAGGGCACTTGGTAGATACCCCTGTGGCAAAGCTACCCTGAGTCAAGATGGCCTGGCTGTACCAGCACCAAAAACACAAAGAGAAAGTGGCAGGAAGTGTTAAAGGCTGCCCTGGGCCCCTATGGTAGTTTGTGAGACAAACATCTGTCTCCTTCAGATTGCTCCCCTCCTACCCAACAGGCCAGCAGCTGCTGTAGCAAGGACTCTGTACATGGCACCATCTTCTCCATGCCACACCATCCAGCACCTTCTGGTGCTTGTCACATCTGCCTTGTCATCCCCTGGGCAATATTTTTGTCACTTGACCCACCTGAACTCAGAACAAGACAGGCAGAACTGAGATAGTTGAGAATCTTGCCACAGGCTTTTCCTGAAGTTCAAGCCACTGGTTCTGTCTCTGACCAGTGAATGACAAAAATGGGTTCTGGTCCTTAGGCCTTTCTACTCGTTAGACTGGACCTGGTGCTCTTGGAGTGAGAGGCCATCAGGAAACCCTTATGAACCTGAACCTATCTGCCAGATTCAACACAGGGGCAAGTCTGCTTGTTGTCTCTTACAGTGCCACCTGGGTACAGAATTTAGCAAGCACAAGCTGTAAAGCTAGAGTTTTTCCAGCAAGCTCATTAAAGGTCAGGCTTCCCCCAAAGACTCAACTTGAGGTAGAACACCAAAATCTCTTACTAACCCAGCAGGGTTTCAATGTCCCTTGTCAATTGTGATGCTTCTGGTGCCACCATTTGTGTCACCAAGAAGTGACCCTGAAGTCTCAGCATCCCATAACACATTTCCCCACTTCCATCTTGATCTCTTGTACATTTGGCAGACACAAACACATTATTTCTACCTTTAGAAGGGAGAGAATGTCAAATCAGAATTTTTTCCAAAGTAATATGACTACTATTGGGTAAAGAGGAGATCTAGGGCTACTTCTCAGTCTGCTGGCTGAAGTCCCTGAAGCCAGGAGCTAAGTGAGCTAAGTCGTGGAGAATCAGAAAGCTCAAGACTGGGAAAGGCTTCTGTGCAAGCATCCCAGACAGTAAGTTATCAGAGCAGGGTGCACCCTAGCTCTTGCTTGCCTACCTTAAATATTGGCACACAATACCTTAAATTTTATGGTAGGAAGGATGCTGCAGAATAACTTATGCGCTTAGAAGAAGCCACTAAAGTACCCTGTGCGGGTCACAGCCTGGCCCTGGATTCTCGTTTTTGCAGTCTGTTGTGGCTTCTGTTATGCTGAGAAGTCATATTAGGGTTTTTGCTGTCAGCCATTCCCAAGCAGTATGAGGACCTAGGCAGTGGGTGACAGTTTGTAGTCTTAGGTGAAGTAACAGTATACAGACTCCTTCTCAGTTTAGTTTGGCATTAGAATTGTCATGTACAGTGTTGAGCACACAGTGGGTGAGTTCATATGCACAACGTCTACAACCTTAGGTTGTTCTTGGCTGCCCCATCCTTGCCACAGTTGCATGCTGTGTGCGGTGTGATACACAGAGGCCATTTTCTGAGTATGAGGTGTGTGGCTGGGAGGTTGGCCTCACTGCAGAGCTACCAGAAGCCATCCGGGTGCCACCCTACAAAGGGTTGGTGGGCTCAGGTGGCACTTGTGTTTGAATTAGGAAACAATAAATTCCCAGAGGACAGGCTTACTCCCAGGACACCAAGCTTTTAACTGCTCATTCCACAGGCTGGCTGTGCTAGCTCAGAAGGAAAAACTGTCTGCAAATTCCATCTCCTAAGATAAGACTTGATGTGCCCCTCCCCAAGGAGGCGACTCTTTGGAGAATGAATAGCAGAAAGTCTTGAACATCAGGCCTTGTGAACAGATAGTGATAGATACTTAAGACATCCCCCTTGAGGGCTTGCAAGAACAGCGGACCATAGCAGGAACATAGCTTGTTAAAGGACAGCACAGCCCCCATCTCTAACTTGAACTGTACCTGCCATTTTAAGGCAATTTCTTCCAATTTCAGAACCACATGTGATGGCAGGCATTAAGGGGACAAAATTAGACAATGCTTCTTTGAAGGTTCTGAGGCTCTCAAACTGGAAGCCAAACTGAAGCTAAATGAACAAGAGCGAACAACTTTGTCCTGAAGTTGTCTCTTTATGATTGGCTCAGGTCCCTATAGCTTTGGATTTACCTCCAATTCATTCAGGACCAACTGTCTTAATGCCTCCCCATGTCCAGGGCCCATGGCTGGTCTTTTTTTAAAATTAAGTTCTTTGGTACAATTTAGATACACATAATGATCACATTCATCATAGGAAATTTGTACCTGTACATGATATATCTTCGTTCCTCTTTTTTCCTATTCCCCTCACCTCTCTTCAACCCCTCTTCCCCTCCTTATTTGCAAGGCTTTGTTTCCATTTTATCCTTCTTTCTCATTTTTTCTTTTCCCTTTCATCCTCCCCCCAACTAATTCCTCTTTCCCTTTGAACAATTGCTTCCTGTTTCACAATATCTATTATACATTTTGGTTCTTATTTACACTTTCAGTTTCCCACACCAGAGACAATGTGATATTTACATATACATGTCTGATCTATTTTACTTAAGCGTATGGTCTCAAGATCCATCCATTTAGCTCTAAATATCTCAAATTTATCCTTCTCTGTGGCCAAGTAGAACTCCATTTTATAATAAAAACACATCTATAGTTGGTCTTGATGTTTAAAACATATTAGAAGGATATTCTAAGATACTCATGGGCCCTTTAGAGTTGTATTCTCTGGCTTGTGATCCTGGGCTTTAGTCAACTCTATCAGCAAATATGGATATTATGTTTGATTTTAAAAAGCTCATAATGAATTCAAAGGATAAAGTTACCAAAACTTGTGACAAGAGTTCCTGTGTCAAGTGGTGTGTGAGTGAGAAGCCTGTGATGGAAAGTGAACCATGGTCCACAAGTTGGAGCTCCAGTCTAGTGGGGAGCTCTGAGGAGGGACCCTTATCTGAGTGCAAGGGCCTATAAGGATACCTCTAGATAGGAACATTCTTGTTCCTCCAATTTACATCAAGATAAAGCATTGGCAGCACTGAATGGCAGATGCTAAACTGGATGTTTTATAGACCTTCTTGCTGATCCTAAACCGCATTTGGTAAGTCATGTGAGGATGGCATGACCATCAACCAGATCTTGAAGCTAGTCTTATTCCTGTCTAAGGAGATTGATTGGGGTTAATAACATAGGTTGCTGGTAATGAGTCAAGTCCCATCCTCTTCATTTGAGATATTCTTGTATGGAGGAATCTATTGTTGACTTGATCATTAGAATTTTCCACATGTACAAAACCTAACATGGACCAGTATGAAGCTACAAGTATTGACTAAGAAAGTCAGATGTGGAGCTAATTGTACATTCGTGCTGGTGCATAGTCCAGGCTACTGTTATCTAGAAGTAAGTAGAAGAATGGAAAGTCCAAATCCTGCTTGTTATATTACTGAGCTGAGACTGCACTCCAAGATCTCCAGTCCTGAATGAGTGGCCTGTATTCTAGCTGTTGTAGCAAAAAAAAAAAAGAAATTCTGATGAGTCAAAGTTAGGTAAAAGTCTGGAAAATCAGGCCAAATAAAATATTTGTAAAGCTATGCCCCTGAAAAGATGCATTCAGTTAAGATGTACTACAGGAATGAAAAAAAGATGTACTGCAGGATAACAGGGTTCCTATAAATATTTAGCCTAGGACAGATGACATGTAATTCAAAAGTACTCCTGTGGCTAGATCAGCACCCTGTGTTCCTGGGGAAAGGGTGGCCCAGGTATTGCCCAGATGACAGGGACCCTTTGTGCCAAGAGGTTGTGATGGATGTGCAAAGCAAGTGCAAAGGGATGTCCTGTAGATCCAGGTCTCAGTCCCTGTTTTCTCTCGCCTGCCTGCTTCATCCCAATGGGATTAGTCAAGCTAGTGAGAGATCACTGGAGAACAAGAATCTCAGAGTCACCATTCTTTAAGCATGGGTGGATGTGCTCAAGCAACAGTGATTAGGAGGATCTTAGTGATATGAAACTAGTCTGAGGACCTCAAATCAGTTATGACTGTACCAAACGTAGGTGTCACTGAAGCTTCCTGAAGTGGGACTGCAGGGACTGCTAGCTCATCTATTTTAAACAAGTCCAAGCATTCATCTCTAGCCTTTCTACTAAGGCTCAGTTGCTAAAGAGCTTTAACCCTTCAGCCTGCACTGGTAAGCTGGTATCTCCTGATTATTCTCCTCTATCCAGTGAGCAGGAAATAAAACAGTGTCACCTGAACATACTGGCACTTCTGCTCTTGAGCCATCTTGGGTAACAAATGGTCACTGACTCTGGGAAAGTGTGCTTATACCCTCTGAGGATCACTTTCATAGTATCAAAGTTGATCATCTGCCCAATAGATCTCTGATCGTAAGACTGCTGTGAAAATGAGGGTTTCTAAGCATAGTGTCATTCTAAATGCATCAGTGTGCCCTTGGGATGGATGAGGGGTAAGGTGAATACTTTTAATAGAACAGAATGAGTTTTAAGCTCTCTGACTCCTCATTTATGGAGCCAGGAGTCTCTAAATGAGAGCTGTTAGTTGAGATTGAAGTACAAAATTCCTAAGACCATAGCTAACAAAACAAAACTACCTATGGCCTCATGGTCTGGGAGATAAACAAGCTCAGAGAACTAGCATGTTTTTCCTCTTGCAAATCCCAAGTCAAAGTAGATTCCAATGCTAGAGGGATCTCCCAGGAAAGTGACCAGATTAGCATGGCCAAATATATGGTATCCAAAGCTTAGTGTCACTAGCAGAGAGGAAAAGCCTAAATATGGGGAGGTGAGGGTGACTAGATCAAGAACTTAACTGAAAAGAGTTGGATCCACTAGTTTTGACTTCTTCCATCTCCTTACTCCATGGGTGGCAAAAAGTACAACTCTTTGATTTCTATCAAGGACTATAGATGGCTATCAGGTTTTTTTCTTTTTCCTTCGTTTTTGGAAAGAGGATAGAAGGGAATAATATCAATCTGAAATGTTCAATAACCTGAAGAAGCTAAAGTGGTTTGCATATGTACATTATCATCCAAGGATTTAAAATCCTGTGACAGTAAATGGGGAATTAAAAAAACTCCAAGACACCTGTTTTGAGCCTGCAGATTAGTCCAGATAATGTTGACCCCATGAATAAACTGAATGTATCTTTTTCCCCTCCTATTTCAGAATTGAGGAGCTGAGACTGGAGATACAACCTTCCAAGTTGCAAACACAGTAACCCACCTCTTCCAAGGAGGGCCCACTTCCTGACGGCAAGTCTGCTATAATGCTCCTATAAGCCAGTCACCTTCCAAAGGTTCTGCCTATGATTGCATGAGGCCTTAGGGGGAACATTTATATATAAACCACAACATTAAACAAGCCCTATGTATTGTAATTTAGGCTGTAAGATGAAAGGAGAATACTTTCCCGCAACCCCAGGAACTGTGTATCTCTCTTCTCCCGTACCGCCGCTCTTGCCTTTCACTGGATTTGGTTAAATACTCCTTTCTCTCACTTGGATCCAGAGCTGATTTTTGGCCTTTGCCAAGATGCCACTGTCTTTTCATGGGTGTCAGTCTCCTCTAGCCTCTGCCCTGAGGGTCACAAGCTCAGGGTGGTATCAGACAGCCTGAAGCTCACCTGGGTGGAAGGCTTTCTCTTTGGATTTAAGTATAGGCATCATGGGCCCAGTAGGACTTCCGAAATTAATCTCCAATTTATTTGGGTAGAAGAAAAATGGCTAAGAATCCTAGAGCCACACCATGAGGTGACACTGTGGGGCTTCAGCAGGAAATGTGTGGATCCTCCTAGTTACTATTACATGGCCGCTGCTGATCTCACCATCCACCTCTGCTCTGAGTTACCTGTGCTGCTGCTGATAAAGACAGTCACCTGCCTGAGAGAACCATCCTTAAGTAGGGGGAGGACAGGTAGATCACTTCATTTATTCTTCCAGTAAGTCAACCAATGACTTAATCTGAATGACTGGGGAACCTGCTGCCTCACTTATCACATATCATGCCTACAAATGGAGAACAAAATAGAATTTCAATAATGTTCCAGGTGGATCAAAGGAGACCCATGCTGAGATTACTAAAAGGACAGATACACTCTTGGGAGGCTTCACAGTTAGGAGTTCCAGAGAGGAGTACAGGTTGTCAAACTGAGACTTACTTGCTTTTAATTGAGATATAGTTACCTGATACTCTGCATAAGAATATTGAGACTTTTTTGATAATAGACCATATTTGAAAGGGAGTTTTCATCTGAGTACTGATACTGTATGGTAGCAACCATGAAAATCAAAACTTGAGGTAAAGAACTAAGCCACTGTGCTAGGTCATGGGGTTCCTCAAACCATGTGACTTAAATTCTGTGACCCTGTGTCCTCAAAATCAAGGAGGTTAAGGGCAGCCAATTCTTCCATGAGATTTCTGTGTTACAGGCTAAATAACTGAAGAGGCTCAGGGTTCTCTGCAGAACTCATGTTACACCAAATTGGTACTCTTCATACAATAGATGCATGACACTCTTCATACACTGTCCCGATGGATTCCAGCTGAAGGGAAGATTCTTGCTGTAATATCAAGTAACACTGTCTCTTATGGCAAAATCTCCCACGCATATTGAGACTCCAGTCCAAAGAACAACACCTTAAGAGTCATGTTGCCTCAGGAGGGACAGAGCACCTGGGCTTCACAGAATACAGTCTTACTGGGACTGCCAGTGACCATAAATGACAGAGGAGGATGGGACAGTCAGGTCACTGTGAATTAAATAGCTGTGGACAATGAATTCTCCATGAAGTTGGGAGGGAATCTTTCTGCCCAGCCACCATTGGTGGGGGAGACACTTTGCCCCTGTTTGCTACGTATCTTGTTACATTCTGAGTCAATGCTGTTTCCAGTGCACATCTCAGATACAAGGGGGAGGGGCAGGCAGAAAATAAGGAGTTATCTTCTCAACTCCCATTCTATATTCAAAAACTGTGGTGCACTTGGCTCATTCCTTATGTTCATGAAATTGGGAAGAACCTCTGACTATGGTTTTTCAATAACACATCAGTTTCATTTCTCTGAAGTCCAAATGACAAAGTAGGGGACACATTTCTCCAAAAGAAAACAAAGAATCTGGAATATAGACACCTGTCTAACCTACAACAAATAAACAGGGGCAAGGGAAGCTCCTTTCTTTCAAGAAATGCATAACAAGAGTGATGAGATGGGCACCTTCTGCATGAATTTAATGCTAAATAGAAGTGGTGGGTGCCAAGACACTCAAAGTGGGGTGAGTTTCTGCATCCTTGTAGGCTTAACCAGGTTGCACCTGGATCTTGCCCATATGAGGCAGTAGGCTGCAGAACCTGTAGCAACAAAAGGCCCTGAGCTGTTGGAGCCTAAAGGAGCAAGTTACGCTTGCTCTAACTGAGCACCAGTTACACCTACTTCCTGCAGCTTTCATGAGAGAAGGCCTCCGTAGTGATCACCCACCTGGGTCAGAGATTTGACATCAAACGTCCAGGAAGGCCTCTGGCTGAGGGGAATAAATGTGAGAAATCAGCTGCATAAAGCAGAATTTAGCTTCTCTAAAATAACTGGTAACTGGAAACTTCCTCAAGATCCATTTCAGGGTCTTCCGTTCATTCCCCACACCTCCATCCTGCTCCCCATGTACATGCTGGCCCTGCAGCAGTTTTCCTTGTGGTCTGAGACAAGTTGGAGGGACAAAGGGATGTCAGCACAAGTTATTTTGGCTTCTCCCTCAAAGTCATATCCAGCTGGGAGTGTCCACCAGTGAAAGTTGCTGGAACTCAAGGGATCATCTCAGGATCTCCCAGCATCCATCTCTCTGTACACCTCCTATCCACTAACCCTCCGATTCTAGCAATTCAGCTCATATTCTGTCTCTGGCCTGGGACTGTTGAATTCTGTACCTGTGATTCTCCAGCTGACCTTAAACCATCAATTGAAGGTGAATTTCCTTTGAAAACAAATCACTAACAACACTCTACACAGAGAGAGAGAGACAGAGGCAGAGACAGAGACAGAGACTGACAGAGAGGCAGACAGACAGAAAGAGACTCCAGGTACAATCTAAAGCAGAAATCCTAGGCAGCTAGCAATCTTGTCTGCACAAGTTCTTCAGGAGATTCCAATGCCCCCTAAAATCCAAGCCCTCCCCAGATGACATTCCTTGTGAGGCCTATCTACTCCCAACTTTCTACAGAAATTTTCACTCAGAATTCCCTCCTCGAATTCAGGAAGCCATGTTCCCTACGTGGAGACTCAGCAGTGCCATGGAGCTTTAGTTGTATGTTGGTATTTGAGCACTATTACGTATTATGGGCAACAAAAAACCACAAATACTTTAAGCTTTGGGAATAAGCCTTGCAAATCTTCAAGATTAAGAAGTTCCAGTTTAGATGTCTTATATTTCCCCATTCTGAGTAAAGCAGCTAGGGAATTATAAAGATACAGTACACAGAAAGAGCTGACATCCAAAGGTCATCTCTGAGAAAAGGAAGGCCTGGGTAGAATTACACAAGTCAGAATTTGTATGTTGTCTTTAGACCTGGATAGTTTCTCTAATTTCTAAGGTATGATCACCTAGTATCAAGTGTTCTAGAGATAAAAGCTTGTCTTGATTACTTTTCTCTCATTTCTAGGACAAAATATCTGACCCCCAAAATTAAGGAAGCAAAGATTTACTTAGCATACAATTTGTGGAGGTTTCAGTCTGTACTTGGCTGGCTCCAAGGCAGAGTGGCACACGGCAGAGGGAAACCGGTCATGGCGGTGGAAAACAACAAAAGCAACCTGAGCAAAAAGGGAAGAGCAAGCCTCTTTCCCTCCCTTACATTGTATGCAAACTACCTGCCCAAGGGCAGGGGTAGCACTCACATCCATAATTCCAACATTGGACCATGAATCATTCATAAACTCTAAAAGCCCACCTCATGACTGCAAGTGGCTTTGGGGGAACATTCAGACACAAACCCTAACAAAGCTATGTCTCTGTTCCATTTTTTTTTTACTATTGATGAGATCAGTTAAATTTCAGAACCTGTAAAATACAATTTAGAATTCCTATTTGAATCCTAGTTGGATATTTAGGCTCAGAACTCTTATCATGCATGTTGTTTGGCTAATAACAAGTATGTTAAGTGACTCTGGTGTTGAGTGCATCCTACAGGCAGGAGACCACTGGATTACTATAGTTACCACATTATACTTCAACCTTGATGCTGTAAACTCAGCCTCCTGGGCCTTAAACTGTGGGGCTCAAACTAGCAGACAATATAGGAAAATAACTGAGTGACCTCTCATTAGAAAATGTGAAGAGAATTGGCATGGCCTTTACCCAAAATTCTGCGATTGGAATTTGACTCCCTGGAAGTCAGAGAAAATGAGTTTAAAAGGTAAAGACAAACTGGGAAAATGTTGTCTGTCACAGCATCCCTGCTTACTACAAAGCCAAGGGTATGAGATGAGGAAGTAGAGCTCAGTACAAGGAGCAGGTGCCATGACTGTTGTTCTTTCTGGCCATGTCCACCTGGCCATCCAGCTGTGATCTGCCCAGTCTTCTTCAGGATGATTCTAAACTGCATTGGCATTCTGTGCAGTGTGATTTTATGGTGCATGATGTCACATGATAGCCAGCTGTGACAGCTCTCCCAGTGGGTATTCCTATGCTTTGGGTGATCCAATTTTAGGTGTTTGTGGCTGCCAGGAGCTTGTTTCCAATGCAGCATATTTGCTGTTAGGAGAAAACATAGTTCTCTTCCTGGAAAGTAGGATGTGTATATCTACTTGGGGGATTTCCTGGGGATCCACATAGTGACTGTCTTTTTCATACATCCTTCCCCAATTGTATCCACTTAGACTGAGTTCATGTGGTGTGCAGCTCATGTCATAGTCTGTACATGAAGCATTGGATTCACTCGCTCTGTGACGAGGTTGATAATGGCAGCTCTAAGAATGACCTCAGTGTCTCTGAGCAGCATCTCCACATATGGCTTGTGTCCTCTGATATTCAGGAGACATAACAAGCAATGCCTCTAGTTACAGCAGATGAATCCCTTACCCATCAGTTTTATGAGGTTGTCATGAGGAGGTCCAGATCCCTGTACACAGCAATGACTTAGGACATTCTTCTCCCTGGGGACACACATGACTCTACCTGAAGCACAGCCTGGTTCTCAGACTTCCTAAGCCCTCAAAGCATGATGCCTTGTCCTGAGATATCCCAGGAAAAACAACTGACAGAAGGCATGCTGCCTCCAACAAAGGTGTATCCATATCTACTCAGCTATGATGTAACTCTGACTCAGAGCAGTTCTTACCACTCAGCCCTGTGGGCAGGGACACTTTGCAAGAGTGGCTGCCTAAAGCTGTGTTTGTGAGCTGGATGCTTGAAGGGTGGGAGACTTTCTATGAGCCCCTGAAGAGGCAGCTGTTATGCCTCACACTGCTAGCAAGAAGTCATCTGCTTGTCTTCAAACCTTTGACTAAAACACTGACATGGGATGCCACCACTACCTGCAACTGGAGGAGAGTCAGAGTTAAACTTTCCTGGGGGAGTATTTCTAGGTTCCTGCCCATAGCTGCCATGGAAGAAACTCGATTTGAAAGTTGATCCTATTTGCAAAGATCTGTTGGATTGTATCAATATAAAGTCCCTGTCTGGAATATATCATTCTATTGATCTATCTTCAAGTTCATTGATTCCATTCTGCTCTTCTATTCACCTAGTGAGTTTAAACATTCATTATATCCTTCAGCATGAAAATTTTAGTTGCTTCCCTCTGAGGTCTGTCTCTTTTAGATTATCTTTCTCATTTATTTCAAGAGTGTCTCGAATTGCTCAGTGGAATGTTTCTTTATTAGTACATGTTTGCTGCACATAATGATCACATGCATGATAGGGAATCTGCACACATACATAACACATCGCATTTTTTACTTCCGCTTGGCCTTCTTTCCCTCCCCGTCCTCCATCTCTAGTTCCATTTCCCATATGCAAAGGATCTAGCTCCTTTTTTGTGTTATATCCTTTATTTTGCTCTCTAAAAAATGCATACTTTGGGCTTCTCATAATTGAAACCATGTAACATTTTTGCTCATTTCTGATTTATTTCACATATTATGGTCTAAATGTGCATCCATTTTTATTTCCCTACAAATGATTCAAGTTTATTCTTCTTTATGGCAGAGTAGCACTCCACTGTGTATAAATACCACTTTTTCCTTCTCCATTCATCTGTTGGTAGACATATAAGCCACTCCCACTTCCAATGTTTAGTTATTATGAGCTGTGTTGCAATAAACATGAGTATGTATGTGTCACTATAATATGATGTCTTTAACTCTTTGGGGAAGATACCTAGAAGAGGGAATATTTGGGATGAGTGGAATTTCTATTTTAAGGAATCTTAATGAACTATTTCTAAAACTCCTTTCCTGATAATTCTGATTTTTGTATGCTCTTGCTCACCGAGTCTGATGTGTCTTGGTCAAGCTGAAATGTTTCTGGCTCTTGGTATGAGGGGAAATTTTAGACTGTGTCTTGGGTTTCTGGTGTTCTAAAACTAGTTCCTATTGAAATCTTCATGTTAACCTAGCATCAACCTGAATACAACTGGTGACCCACAAAAAGAGTTAATGTTTAAATGTTTTAAATTTACTACAGGGAAAAAAACACATGGCCATGAAATTCCCCTCAAAATACTCCACCTCACTTCCAACACTTTCTGAAGCAGTTCTGGAATGGTGTGATCAAAGATTTGGAGGATGCTGCTGCTCAGGGCCACCCAACAGAAAGTCAGGCTTACAGAAACAGGTGTCCTTATCCACCTTATTCACTGGGGCTGACACTGTGCAACTTCTGGCTCTTCCCAAAGTAAAAATGATGTCTATGGCTTCTATGTAGGTGTCCCCCAAAGCCTTATGTGGTCATAGGTGGGGAGTTTTAAAGGTTCTGGATTAAGGTATAGGAATATAAATAAAGGTGTGATGCTGGGATCAAGGGTGTCCCACACTGGGTGTGCATAGCACCAAACAGTAAGCTTGTAGCCTGGATGGAATTTAAAAGGACAGAAAGAAGGCAGTTCTTTCTGCCTGCTGTTGCCACTGCTTGATTGCTGCTGCCTTCTGCCAGCCCTGCCATGCTGCCCTGACTTGGAGCCACCTGACTGTGGACTGAAGTCTCCACAAACCGTAGGCCAAAATGAACCTTTAACTTTGGATGTTGGGTATTTTGTCTCAGTAACAAGAAAAGTAACTAAAACAATGACTCTAAAGAAAAATATTTTGAATCATTTAGAACATTGAGATAGCCATGACAGTGCAGCTAAAACAACTGACAAAAGATGTCTTCCAGAATTACTTCAGAAGGTGGTAAAAAAAAAGGGGGTAAATGTGTTAGAAGTAAGAAGGAGTATTTTGAGAAGAATTTATGGGCATGTGTCTCACACTGTCATAAATTTTGTATACCCACTGTATTTTCGATCACATATCATACTAACTCAACAGATAGTTGATCCACAGCCTATGACAATGTTGCTACTTGTCAACCTTGTTTCCGTAGTTCTATTCTGGCCAACCCCACCTTTTAAGAGGAAAAGTGGATCAACTACATTCAAATGGTCCCTCCACGACTAGCAAAAGATGACCCTTAAATTCCTTAAATCCCACAGATGGGTTTAGTCCAATTGTGCCCTGAGAAGTGGTGGGACCATTAGTATTGACGTGAAATGTTAGAAACCATGAAGAACACAAAAGCAGTGTGTGTGCATGTGCCTGTGTGTGCACGCATGTGTATGCATGCATGCATGTGTGTGTGCATGTGTGTGTGTGCATGAGGGGGGTGTCCCTGAAGGACTTGACATTCCTTTGGCAGTGACTGGGGATGCAAAATGTCTCCAAAATTCCTGCTGTGACCGTGTAATTCAGGCTTTGCAAAGAACAATGACCTCAAGCACTCCAATATACACTGAACACATCTATTTTCCCCCTTTCAGAATAGGTGACCCAAAAGCCTGATCTGAAATCCTGAGAAAGATTGGGTGAGTGAAGAAGTTCTTCATCCTAGGTAAACTGACTTTAGTGAGGATTGGAGGAAAACTAGGGCTGTCACCTTGTTCTCAACCTTGGATCCTTGCATCTTTTATCTGAAACTGAGCCCTGTGACAGGCCACAAACTCCTGCCAGGGATCTACCAGAAAGATTTACAATTAAAGCTATATCTTGCAACTCAGAAGCATCTCTCAAAAGCCTGAGAATCATTCACAAGAATGTAATCATCAAAACAATAAAATGCATGTCTTCAGGCCCCATGGGAAAATGGAATCCTAACTTTGGTAACACCACCGTAAGAGGGCTGGCCTAGTCTCATGTACAGTATCCACCTTTTTAAACTTTCTCTTTGACTCCATTGAGCCCCATCTCTAACTCCTCCTAAAATGTCCAAAATGGAATAGAACTCTTTCCCCTACTATGTGTATTCTTAAATCCTCATGACTGATTGTGATATAAGATGCTTTACAGAAGATGTCTCCATGTGTGCCTTGATGTCTGACCACCTTGGATCCAACAAAGACCCAGGACGTGATCAGGTATAGCAACTCCCAATACTCTTAACCCTCTTCACTGTCTGATCAGAAAGATAGATTGGAGCTTCCTTCTTCTTTACCAGTTAGCTTTTCAGTGAGGTTGGGGTTTTTTTGTTTGTTTGTTTTTTGTTTTTTGTTTTTTGCAAAAACTGGTGCCATTCTACTAACTTCTAAGCACCCAGGGTAGCCAGCACTTGCTCAGTATCCTATACTTCCCCACAAAAGGACAGATGACACACCTTCCAAGCATGGAGTTCTAGCTAAACCTCTTACAGAAATGTACTCTGACTCATTATGCAGGAATGCATAGAACTGTCCTGCTTACCTGATATATTCTTTTAAATAACAGTTGACTTCTCAATTCTCAGTTGAGGTAAAGTTGGCTACAAGGATGAGAACATAATATGAATTGAGGAATACTTGGTTGTAAGGATGAATTCAGAAAGATGCATCTATCCTAGAAAAGATGATCTTTACCTCACCTAACCTGAGCTGCTCCAAACTGCACACAGTGAATACTGGCATTCTCATGTGTCTCCCTTTGGTTGCACTAGGGAGCATAATCCATTACTGTTAGATACTATGATTTGGACATTGGCTTTTTATAGATACATGGAATGAACTTTTGGGGACAGAACCATGCATTCCTTTCAAGATAGACGTACATTTAACTTAAGTGCTCAGATGGGCACCTTTTGTGTACATTTCGAAGTACAAATAGGCAGTAGGTGCCAGTATGCTCATAAAGTGGGGTGAGGAGGGAGAGATCCCTGTCTTTCCAAACTCAAACAGGTTAGTACAGATCATCTGAGGATGGGAAAAATGGGAAGGCACCACTGTTACCAAGAGCGGCACAATTAGAACAAGAATTGTTCACAGAGGATAAGACGATGCCAAGTCTTCTCTCAGGTGCTCTCCCATGAGACAAAGATGTGAGGCCTACACAGATGATGAATGTCATGGCCCTATTAGCAAGATCTTAATGCACACAGTGCAGACAGAGTTGAAATGTTCACCTTCTGTTTCTGTTGAAAGAACTGGAGCTCCTGCCTTTTCTTGCTCTTCCTTCTGACAAAGACCCTGACCCCTCTAATGTATGTGAAAAAGAAAAATGTATATATGGCTCTTGGGGTACTTGAAGAAGCATGACCTTTAAGGAAGCCAGGTCACAGCAGAATTCAACAGCCCCATGTAAGACTGGAAGTGACTTGGGCCTCCATCGATGCCCTCAGGGAAAAGGTTAGAACTCCATGGAGTCATGTTCAGCCAGAACATCTTATAGACACTCATGCTGGCAAATGGGGCCCCAAGGAAAATGAATTAAGTCACTGGCTGCAGGTCTGTTGGCACCAACAGCAACCATGTAATGGGCAGTACCTGAGAAGGTGCTGTGTTCCCAAAGAGGCGTCCAAAATAGAAGCCAGCCCTTGTGCTGAGTAGTGGGTCTACCTGTGTCCTGGTAATCTAGGTAGTAAGTCTAGGTAGTAAGTGATAAAGCCCAGGCATTTTAACCCTTTCCCTCTGGATTCCCTATTTCCTTTATAACATTTCAGAAATTATATCTTAATGTTTAACTGCTACTTCCCTTCTTGCCTTCTGAATTTCCTGAGGCTGGTGCAGAGCCTGGGACTCTAGATCCATTCTTCTTGATGATCTTTTCCTTATCATGAAGAATATCTGACTTTTCCATTTACCTGATGATTTTATTGTTGAAAAGTATCCAGTTGACCCAAGTACTGGTTCTCCAATTCTGTATGATAGGGTCTGAGTGAGTACATAGAAGTGTGTATTTCTTGTAGAAAAGATGGTGTTTATGTCAGAATCCCTGAGTTATCCTATTTTGTACACGTAACATTCTGCTTTGTCAGCTTCTACATTCTCAGCTATTTAAATCCTGTTAAGTACCAACCCCAACTTCCTTAACTGAAGAGGAAAACTAATTGATATTAGAGCCAAAGAAATTGACCAAAGACTAATTTTCATTTGTGGACAGAAGCCTGGATTCAAAAGTCGTGCCAGGGTTTTAAACTAGAATCAGATGTAACAGGACTTGAAAAGGACTGAGCTCAGAGCTATTTATTATTCTACTGGGCAAGTCTAAGAAAACTCCCTCTGGGCCACTGGTGTCAATCTGGCCTTTAAACCTCCATCTATATTCCTGAGAGAGGGCTCTAGTAATAACTCACCTACCTTGGATACTCCTGTTTGCCTCTAAAATCCTTTCTCCATTGGCAAAGTCAGAGGAATTGTTTTGTATCCTTATACTCTCTTTAGGGGCTGAAAACTCCATAAGTGTCCTGGTATTTGACATGGTTAGATACTGAATTTCAGAAATAGAGAATTTTAGTAAGAGCGCGCATGTCTAAAATCATTTGATATGGTTCTTCAGGGAACTAAGAAAAGGAACAAGTGTTTAGGAAGTTGGGATCTATGGTAACAGTTGGCATTGTCAAGCAGTCCCCGGATGGGGTGAACTAATTGAAAAAGTAAGTGAGCTGACCTGCAGGGTTCCTGTGCTGCAGGGAGCCAGTGGCCCTGGCATGAGAGAGAGGGAGCTGGCTGGCTAGGAGATGGATAGGTTTTGCCATAACAGAGATCCTAGAAAAGTTAGAAAAATTGATACTAGAAAGCACAGGGGCAGTGATAAGAGTAGTAAAGCAAGTCCTCACGAGGACAAGAGGCATCCTTGTAGGGATGTAGCAGGCCAACCTCAGTTTCTAGGGCTATCTGCCACATCTGCAGCTTCCTGACCCATGGAAGGACACCTGGCATTTCAGCTGAAAGAAGATCAGTCCGTTAGGGAAGGGAAGGTGACCCCCAGACAAGGATCTGATGCTGCCTACACTCAGAGAATAAGGTTCCACACTTGTCATTGCCAAGAAACTTCTGGGTCAGGATGGAGGAAACAACACAGAGGGCCACTCACTCAGACCAGGGCATGTGTTTGACCTCTCCAGGGGGCTTCCTCCAGCTCAAGGTACCCAGAGAAGTACACTTCTAGCAGGAAGCTCTTCAAACCCTCCTGGCCAGGATCCACCTTTGAGTCCAAATGCCTGCATATAAATTGGCCAGAGATAAGAGAGGTCAGTTCAAACCAGACATTGATGAATAGACAGCTATTTAAGACCACAAGGCTGTATTTAGAATCTCAGCCTGAAGAAAACAATTAAAGGGCAAGTAGATAGGATTTACCTTGCTGTTTCTTTGGCTCCTATTAAGAATCTTCCATAAATACGTTTAATTTGAATGAACTTGGGACACTGAAGGATTCTTCTGAGGTCTCAAGTATAAGGAAAAAACGTTTTAGCATATGAAGGCGCACCTTGGCAGACCTAGGGTATTATGGAGGTATCACATCAATAACTGCATTTTAAACATAGGTCCCAAAAACTTCCTGGGAGCAAGAGTTCCTTCTGTACAACCCCTGGCAACTGTCACTTGGGTAGTTGTGGGTCTAAATTCAGCCTTTAGAGCTAAGTAGTAACCTGTCACTAGCAGCCTAAGCAAAGTCAGACAGGCATCAAGTGAGTGATAGGTGGGTAGTGGGCTTCTAGAAGTCCTCTGTAGGCACTGGGGGATGGCGATCCTGTGACCACTATCTCCTCCAAGGGCTGGCATCATGGGAAGGACTCCTGGCTCTATCTCCAATGATAATGGCAATGACGGCATAGCAACGCCCTAAGGAATTTGAGATTCCACCCTAAAACTGTAGAGAGTGAAGTACATGTCAGTAAAATGAGCTTCTTCAGTGTTGCCAGTGTCTCAGGGGCAGTTAGATCAGTGGAGCTGGGTGGATGGGAGTAGAAGTATCTTGCAGTAGTCACATCAGAGACAACTTGGGCTCAGGGTCCTGTAACAGGCAGAGGACCTGGGATGCTGGAGCCGTAAAGAACATGAGAGATATCAAGAGCCACTGATACCTACTACTTACAGCTTCCAAGGACTGCCCAAGGAATCAACCTCTGGGTACAGAGGTTTGACAGCAAAGAACAGGCAGGCCTTGAGGGTGGACTTAGCTGAGAGGAATGAATGATAACTCAGCTGGGTCATACAGAGAGCTGAGCTCCTCTAAAATAACTCTCTCAAGACCCATCTCCATGGGCAGGACCTTTGGTTCAATCTCTGCACCTAACCATCCTATTCCACAAGCATGAGCTGGCCCAGCAGGGTGATTCCTGTAGCAGTTCTTCTGGGCTGTGCTTCTTGCTGAGTTTGCCCAAAGGGAAGCTCCACATGAGAGCTGCATGTGAAGGCCCATGAGTGAGTTTCTTAGACCAACAATTACTGTGTCTGGGAACTTGCTTCAAAAAGTGAACATTAACCCACCCACACCCCTGCATAACCTCTTAAAGCAAAAATCCTGAGGGACTAGAAATCTTATCTGCAGAAGACCTCCAGGAAATTCCAATGCTTGCTAAAGTCCAAAATCCTGCTCTGGACAACAGCCCCCTCCCTAGGTGACATTCCCTTGAGGGACCCACCTGCTCCCACTTCTCCACAGAGGCTGTCATCTGAAGTCTCTCCTGTAGCCCTTCAATGTAGGAAGCCATGCATGTTTCCTGTGTAGAACTTGTCCAACACCTTTGTGGTGTGATGAAGCTTCAATAATACTCTGGGAATTGATCACTATTGTGTAATATGGGCAGCAAAGAAGGAAAGATATTTTAAGCTTTGGGAAGGTTATATCCCAGAATCAATGTATTTTTCCCCATACCAAGGTGAGCACACTAAGATGTATTCAAGCCTGTCTACCCAGGGTCTGACCTGAAAGTCAGAGCTCTTTTCATCACCTAGAGCCACCCAACCTATGAGCAGAAGATGCTTAGGAAAAGTACCTGCCTTGAGATGTCTTCATAATCAGGATGGCCTGAGGTTAGAGATGACGTCTATCTACCCAGTGGCTCTAGGGATGTGGCTCTTCTGCTTGCTCTGCTCTCCTTCAGTGGAGGAGGGAGAGACTAGTGTGCTAAGAAACATTTGCTTGTCTCAGGGTTTTACCAGAACGGTGAAACTGGGTGCCACAACTCCCAGCAGATGTTCTGCCCAATATGATTAATCTCTGTGAACTTAAGTCCCCTTAATATAGGCAGTCATGGAATATTGTGAAGTACAATCTCCAGCTGATCTGCTTCATAAGTATTTTCGGAGACTTATGTTCAATGTGAAAACAAGTGATGAGAATAAAACCCAGAAGCTCAAGGCCAATTCAAGTTCCTACCTATTCTGGAGTTGGGGTTGATCAATAATTTGAAAATGGGTTCTGCTTGCACAGACCAACTTTATTTTGTAATCCATTTTCTCTCTGCTGATCATATTTTTCTATTGATCTTAATTTATTGATTCCTCCCTCTATCTTTATCATGTGAGTTCTAAAATATCCATTTGGTTCCTTGTGGAGGATTCCTATGTCTTTTATACTTTCTACACATATATTCCAATGAAGTTCATAATTGTTATCTGTAGTATTTTAAAATTATATTATGATTCAAGCATCTCTCCCTTGTCAGTGTTTACATGTCACCTCTTATTTGAGCTGAAATATCTCTGGCTCTTGGTATAAAGAGTAATCTTGGACTCTCTTGGCTTTTGAGTATTCTAAGATGGCATCCTACTGAACTCTGTCTTTTTTATCATGTAGTGAACCTGTTTAAGTGGACACTTGATGTACAACTTGAAAAGATGTTATGCATTCTTAACATAAAGTTTCCATGCCCCTATCCTGGCCTATCTCATATGTTTCCCAGATGAAAAGGCCCCTACTCCTCAAGGTAGAATAGCAAGATTCATCCCCTCAACTCCAGGCTGCGTGGGGTTGTGGGATCACCTAGTTACCACAGGAGAGAAGTGTGCTGGAAGGCACTGGCTCTGGGACAGAGAAGCAGCCCTTCCTTTCCTCAGGAGAGTAAAACAAGGTCCTTTCCATGAACTCTGCTGTAGCCCATTAATTAAG
The DNA here is from genome assembly GCF_000276665.1 of Chinchilla lanigera. NCBI lineage: Eukaryota > Metazoa > Chordata > Mammalia > Rodentia > Chinchillidae > Chinchilla > Chinchilla lanigera. Next base: position 13,318,109 of record NW_004955461.1, read on the forward strand.
TTGGGGGAAGAATTGATTTTCCATTGCATCAAAAACAGGCAGGTGCTTAGAGACCTTGTCATGTGAGGTGTCCAGATCCAGGATTGTTAGCCAGAGAAAAGATCTTCCCCATGGCTATTTGTCTGTGCCTTATTGTCATGTCCCTGCAATAGACTTCTCCAGCATCCAGGCAAAGGTATACCAGAGGGCAGACAGAATCCCGTAATTGGTAGGTCACTGGTGGCTTGCTCGTGTCCTGGGGTTCCTACCAGCATGCTCTCTTCTGTCCACCTTGCAGAGTATTCTGGTGGCAACTTACACGGAATTTGACAGATTTCAGACACAACTGCAAGCTGATATTGCAAGGTGAACAATGAAACATCAGTTATCTGACTTACCAGGCATCTGTGGTTCCCTTTCACCTGCTAATCTTACTTACTCTTGTATGTCAACACTATGTAGTGACCATGTAAACATTCTTCTATATCCACCTCAACTTTTAGGGTTATACTCTTCAGGTCTTTAGATACTGAAGCAAAAATAAAACAATATTATATATTTTTTTCTCAGACTATTGATGTGTTGTAAAGTGAGTTGACTGAAGGTTTTAATCACCTTTTCACCCATTGGTAAGAGATTCTGCTCTAGGGCTGTGGCACAGAACAACCAAGATGAACACTTCATCATATAAAGTGTTCCTAACCTAGAGCATGACACTGTGCCACCCATGCGGGGCCACACAGAGGTTACGTCTTGGAACAGAGTGAAGACCTGGGGCTTCTGGAAGATGTGGTGTAGTGATAAATAGGAAAGGTGCCCTTATTTCCTGTGGGAAGATTCAGTGGCTTCTCTGAATTATTGCATGAACTGGAGGACAACAGAAACTTACTACTCATGGGATAAGTAGGAACTGAGCCTGATCCCCATGATGAGGAAGTTGTTTGACTGGGAGATTTTATCTGCAGGAGTGGAGAGAATCTGCACTGAGGCTATTCCAGGCCCTTCTAGTCTCACTTAACATCAAGACAGCACTTAGTTTTGGACCTTAATTCTGGGCCTGATGCCCCACTGATACTACAGACCAACTTAATGGATGTTCCATTAAACACTTCAGAAGTTAGATTTCCTTCTACACTTTCCATCTGGTACTTGAATTCTCCTCGGTTTCATTAATCCCAATCTCTAATTTATAACAACTAGGACGTCTGAGTCATGCCACACTATTGGCAAAACCCAGCCCATTGGACCTACATACCATCAGGCTATGTTTGCTGTAATAGTCACCTGATTCTCTTTAGAAATATTTCTATCTGCTTTGCAAGCACTGTTTAATCTACTCAAAATCTTCCCAACTAGAAAGACAAAATACAGACTAACTCTGAGGCTGATAATATTTATTATGCAGCCAAGATGGTATATGTCGCATTCAGGAGCTACTTCTATGCAGTGACCAAGCTTATGTTTGGGCCACTCACTCCCCACCCACAACACACTGAATTATGCTGTGTACGGAGGTAATTGTTAAGACTCTGAAATAAACACTTTCACAACAATGGACTCTGATTCCCTGAGGATACTCCAAATGAGGCAAGCCTAGGCTATTCATAATTTACAAGAATAATTCACTTCTCATGCAAACAATACAAGCTTTTGTTCTCATGAAAATAACATGGAATGTCAGTAATTTTTCTCTCTCCCTGAAGTCCCTCCCTGCTCTGTGGTCCCAACAACCCAGCTTAAATGTCTTGGCCATCATTATGAAAAACCTACTACAGTGGTACTTTGCTTCACAAACTTAATTCATTCCATAATTTTGGGAAGATGATTGTGTTCATGTTTGTGCAGAAACACAGTTGTGTCCATCACCTGATGCAGTTCATGAATGGAGGCAAAATTCTGCTGAATACTCCTGTTTACAAACCAAATTGTTCATGAACAAAAGTGTTCATGAACTGAGGTGTTATGGTAGATGACTTTGCCTTACCCAGGCAAGGAGCAATTTGGGATAGCACAGATGCTTTTTTCTAGGACTATATCAATACAGTCAGTCCAGGATAGCATTCTATGATAGTAGTTACTTGGTTCTCCACAACAGTAATCTAACTGGATTCAGGGACATATTTTCTATTTTCTTTTTTTTTTTTTTTGCGGGGGGGTGTCTCTTATCTTTTTATTTTAAAGAGAATAAGAAAATTAAAAATGATACAGAACTTCAAAACAAGATGATAGGAAATCAACCATGGTTGTTATATTGCATATTGTTATTGTCAAAGTCGTTGTTCAGATTACCAGATATAGGCATGCAACACTGATCAAAAAAAATTAAGCATTCCCTGTTCCTCTCAATAAACCAACAAAAACTACTAGAACAATCATCTTAGCTATCTTGTGTGTGTGTATGTGCGTGTGTGTGTGTGTGTGTGTGTGTGTATAT
>NW_004955461.1:13320621-13360714 GCF_000276665.1 Chinchilla lanigera
TTTCCCTTCCTTCTTTCTTTTCTCCTTTCCCTCATCCCAGTTGTCCTTTCCTTTTGAGCAGTTTCTTTCCCTTCCACAATATCTATTGTACCCTTTGGACTTTATTTTCTCTTTCAGTTTCTTACACCAGGGAGACAATATGATGTTTACACATGTAGTTTCTCTTTCTTTATAATTGAGTAATACTCCATTGTATAAAAATACCACACCTACATATTTTCAATGGATTTTTATTATCAGAATTTTGTAATCCAAATATCTGGCTTTTAATCTCACAAGGACTAATACATTTTTTGTTTCTAGTAATTTCTTCTGTGACTGTTGACAACAATCCTCTCCAGAGTCTTCAGATCTACTGTGCAGCCACTAAGTCAGATTCTACAATGTGTATGTTCAAAGGTGTGTGTCTTGGTTACTTTTCTCTTATTGCTGGGACAAAATACCTGACACCCAAAGTTAAAGGAAGAAAAGTTTATGTAGCTCCAATCTATGGAGGTTTCAGTCTGTAATCAGCTGGCTCTGAGGCAGAATGGCACATGACAGAGGGGCAACAGTTCATGCCAATGGAAGACAGCAAAAGCAGCAGGAGCAAAAGGAGAAACCAGGCTTCTCTCCTTTCCTGGTATTGTATGCCGGCTACCCACCCTAGAGAGGGTGTAGCACTCACGCTGCCAATACTAGACAATGAACCCGTCACAAATTCTAGGTTTAGCTGCCTCCAAAAATCTCACCCCCATGACTGCATGCGGCTTTGAGGGGACATCCAGACACAAACCATAACAGTGTGTGAGAAATGGGTTCTTAGCTGTGTAAAAATGTAAGAGTCTTCCAATCAGAGTTGCTGCAAGGGGAAGGCCACTGATGGTCCTTTTCTGCTCTTGGCCAAATACAAATATTGGGGAAGGATCTTGATAGCCTTCAGCAGATAGGACCAGAACTAATAGTTTACAGAACACTGACATAAAGTCACTTGAACAGTGAATGAATGAAGCAACGAGATCACTCAACAATTGTGTCTGAGTGCCCATAAAAACATCAAGATGATATCTATTATACCTTTCAGATTTATTTTCTCTTTCACATTCTTACACTAGGGAGACATGTGGATCTGATTTATTTCACTTATGAGTATGGTCTCTATTTGCATCCATTTACCTATAAAAGCCTCAAGTTTATCTTTCTTTGCAGCTGAGTAATACTCCATTGTATAAAACTACCAGGGAAAGAAACTGTTCAAAAAGAAAGAACAACTGGGATGAGGGAAAGGAGAAAAGAAAGAAAAAAGGAAGAAAAAAAAATATATATACAAGATGGCTAAGATAATTGTACTACTAATTTCTATTGGTTTATTGAAAGGAACAGTTAATGCTTAATATTTTTGACCAATTTTTCTTGCTTATATCTGGTAATCTGAACAACTACTTTGAAGACAACAATATGCAATATAACAACCATTGTTGAATTTCTATCTTGCCCTTTTGAAATTCTATATCATTTCTAATGTCTTTTTATTATATTTTACTCTCTTTAAAATAGAGGACTAGAAAAGACATCAAAATGATAAAATACCTTCTTACTCATCAATGTGGCTCTAATCTGATTCTTGTATTTCTGTTGTCTATATTTCACAGATGTCACTCTCCATGAGTAGATGTTCAGAAAGTCTGATCAAAAAGACATCCACTAGGCTATAGAACCTCAAAAAAGAGGAAGGAAGGATTGGCAGAGGAAATATTGAACTTCACAAGTAGAACTTTTGCTCATGGAGAACTGGAGAGCCATAGAACCACACTGGGGCTGCGAGAATCCATGGCAGTGGGAACCTTTGAGGAAAACATGGGACACGGCCTCCAGAGTGGCCTTCCTCAGCCAACAGTTGGTGAGTGGCCTCGATGCGGCACCTGCTGCAACAGTCGCAGAGCAAGAGCTGGCTGGTCACCACTGTAGGGAAGGACTGAATGTCTGACCCTGAGTCCCAGGGCAGCCTTTGCTGTAAGCCACAATCCACACCATCAAGTTCCCAGAGTGAATGAGGAAAAGACAACCACGGGAGTTAGAAAGTGTTTGGAAAGAAGACTAAATGGTGCCTCACTGAGGGGCTAGAGTCAGTGAGCACAGACCTGGTTTCTATGGTCAGAGGTCAGGTTCAGCCTGAGTTACACAGGATTGGAAGGTGACATTGGCACCCTGTTCTCTCTGTAACTGGGTACCTGCATACAGCACCACCCTTGGGGCAGAGCGTCACCTTAGACTTCTAGCAAAAACAGGTATGTCCTGGCTTGAGCTTCACTCCTTAATCCTAGGCTAGGGAAAGAGCCACATGTTAAAAAAAAAAAAAAAAAAATGAAAACTTTCTTTCATTATTCTTCACTTTATTGTATCATTTTTAATTCTTTATTGTTTTGGTTTTAGTGTTTCTGATATTTTCCTACTTCTGTTCATTTCCTCCTATTTCTATTCTAGTATTTTCCTCTTTTTTCTAATATGAACATGTCTGTGTGTGCATGTTTCTCTTCCTCTAGCCTTTTTCTCTTTCTCTAGCCTTTTTTCTTGCTACTATATTGCAAGAAGAGGATAAGGGAATTTTCCCATCCTTTTATGCCTCTCCTACTTTTACCCCCATCTTTTTGTTAGATTTCTTCCTCTTGTTTCTTATTTTTTTCTTCTCTTTCTTCTCCCATCTCCCTTGAACTTTTTCTCTAATATTTATATCAGTCATACAATCTTTTCCCATGCCCTTTACTCACTACCAATTTCATGCCCAGTTTTCCCTGTTAGCCCCATCTAAATATATAGTGCACCTTTACCATCATTAGGATCCTTCCCCAAAACCCGGTACCTCCTCCCAGATACCATACAACAGAAGACTTTAAAAAAAAAACTTTTTCCCTTCCCTTTCACCTCTCTGGCATTACCCAGTCCCCAACTCTCTGGGCTTCAAATAACTAACTCTATAAAATTACGGTGAAATGCTGTTTTCACCATTAGAGGAAACATAGCCATCACATCTAGTGTATATTAACTGTGGCATAACACTTAGGCTGTTACAATACTACCACTTGCCATTCTTCTCACCCCTCCGCATCTACTTCATTACAGAGTAATCATGAATAATAAACTGTCATAATGTGCATAGAGGACAGACAAAGAGAGAAAGTGTAACTTTAGGAACTATCATATAGACATGTTATAGGATTGAACCAGTGGATGCTGTTACAACCAGATATAATTCTTTCAGCAAAACATAAGGACAAAGCCCAAATAACTTCAAGTAAATAATAGAACTGGACATACAAAGCTGAAAACTATAGATTTCATAAATTGCAGAAATGATGGATGCAAGGCAGAATTTCTGATAGTGAAGACAAAAAAACTGAATTATGATGAAGAACTCAAAGGAGCCAAAAAAATAAATAAATTAAAAGAGAACAAGAGAAGATTATCTAGGCTACTAGAGGACAATAAGAAGGCAAACCTAAGGCTAACTGGAGTCAGAGAAACACTAGAAGAGAGCACAAATAGATTTACTAACATGTTTACAGAAATCATAGAAGAAAATTTCCCAAATATCATAAAAGAGTTTAAAATACAAGTGAGAAACACTTATAGAACACCAAATAATTATGACATAAAGGATCTCACCAGGGTTTATCCTTATTAAATTTAGAGATACCCAGCAAAAAACCAGAATTTTAAAAGGAGCTAGACAAAATAAGGAAAAATAATAACATAAAAAGGAAAAGCAATTAGAATTACAGCAGACTTCTCAACATAAATCCTAAAAACCAGAAGAGCTCAGAATGAAATATTTCAAGACCTAACAACAAACTGAAGTCAATGCATAAAGAGCAACCAAAAAAAAAAAAAACGAGGAAAAGCAAAACAAAAGATTTACCAACTGGTAAATATAGTAAACAATCAATACATATCAGTAATACCTCTCAATGTTAATGGCCTCAACTCCTCAATTAAAAGACACATTGGAAGTCTGGATCAAAAATCAGAATCCAACAGTCGACTGCATTCAACAAATTCACATAATCCAAAAAGATATTCATAGACTAATAATTAAAGGACAGAAAACAATGTTTCAAGCACCAGGACCTCAAAAACAAGGAGGGGTGGCAAGTCTAACATTAGACATGGTAAACTTCAAGCTAAAACTCATTAGATAAGACAAAGAAGATCACTACATATTAGTTAAGGGAAAAATCCAATAAGAAGTGATAACATTGATAAACATATATGCACCAAATGCTGATGTACCTATTTCATAAAGCAAAAACTGCTGAAATAAAAAGGTCTTATAAACACTAACACAATTATAGTTGGAGATTTTAACAAAGAAATAGATCAACTAAACAAACCATATCAGAGCTGAACCTTGCCATTGATAAAATGGACTTAATAAATATATGCAGGGTATTCCGTTCCACTACAACAGAGTATACATTATTTTCACCGTTATTTTTCCAACATAGATCACATACCAGTCCACAAATCCTGATTAAGCAAATATTTAAAAATTGAAATTACCCCATGCATACTATCAGACCACTGTGCAATGAAAATAGAAATCTACAGTAAAATTTTTTTTTAAAAATCAAAACCTCCTGAAAAGTCAGCAATATACTCCTAAATAACCAAAAAGTCACAGAAGAAATCAAAGAAGATGTTGAAAATTTTCTGGAAGTTAATGAAAAAATGCTCAACATCTCTTGCCATTAGATAAATGCAAATTAAATAGGGCTAAGATTCCTCCTTACTCTGGAAAGAATGGAAAATATGACAAAAGCAAACAATAACAAATGCTTATGAGGCGGTGGTAAAAAAGGAACCCTTAGTACAATCATCAGTATGGAGATCTCTCAAAGAACTGTAATTAGAAACTCCATTTGACCCAGCTCTCCCCCTGCTAGGTATCTTCCCCAAAGAACTTAAGTCATCATATTAAAGCAATATATGCATACCAATGTTTACAGCAGGACAATTCATAATAGCTAGATCCTGGAAATTGCCTGTATACTCATCAACAGACAGATGGATAAAGAAAATTATATATAGATGTAGATATAACTCAGCCTTAAAAAATGACAAATTTGATACATTTGTAGGAAAATAGATGTACCTAGGAAGCATAATGTCAAGTGAAATAAACCAGACACACAACTTAAATACAATATGGTATTTCTCATTTGAATGAGGCAAAATACAAATGAAGTGAATGATAAAGGAAGAATAGAAGGAACAAGCGGATGGATCTCTTGCGATAGGGAAGTGGACCAAGGGAATAAAGGCAAGGGGTGATGAGGAGGACAGGAAGTGAATAGAATAAAGATATGTCATGTTCAGAAACCTAATAACCTCAATTAATGTAAATATGTGTGCCCTAACATAAGCTAAGATTAATAATATCAATAAAAATGAAAAATAGGGTAGAAATGGAGGAGGAAGGAGGGAGGGGAAAAAGAGAAGAGGATTTTTTAAAAAAAGAAACAAGCTGTATTATGTACAATTGAGCATTCCCCAAGATGACTGTAAACTGCATGAACTGCAAACACATACTAATAAAATAATTTTTAAAAATCACAAAGAGGCAAACAATACAAAATGAACAAGGCTCTCCTGGAGCTTATGCTGCAGCATGAGGGAGACAGTATGTGGAGTACAGTTCCTTCTTGGTTACTTGAAGACTAGTCAGGCAAAGTTTTCATATTTTAGCTACTGTCCCTATTCAGGCACACAGGCAGTTTTGTACACAGTTCAGGATTTCAGCATTCATCCCACCTGATCTTAACTCTTGGCCCTGGGTTCTGCACTTGGCACAGTGCTCACATGCATGGTGTCTATTTACTCCCCATTTGCAAAAAGATAGGAGAAAATTCACTATTGCCACCTCAGGGAGGTCTCAGGAATTCTGCACATGTGGAGGCTCTGGAAAAGTCCTTTTGTAAGCTTTAAGGGAAGCAGGTGGTGTGAATAGAATTATTATAGGAGGCGTATTTATAAGAATCAGCTTTTCACAAAAGACAGAAAACATTGTTGGGAAATCAGGAATTTTTTTTATTCTCTTATTCTCCTATGAAAGGGTCTCATGCTCAATCTTAAGGAGTCATAGGCAAAGATCTCTATCTTCTGTTGTTTATTCCTGCTGATTAAAGACACTGATACTCGGCTTTCCTGAAGACAGAAAAATCATTTATTGATCTAGTGACTGGTGTAGACCCCATTCCTCTCCCAACATTATAGGCTGGAATCCCTAATAAATATTAACTTGGCATGGAATTGCTGTAACTTAGAGGAGACAAATTTTACCAAAAGGCTAAAAATTCAGGGATCCAAAAAATAGCAATAGTGAGATAGCTAACAGGGGTTCCAGAAATGGTAGGACAAGACTATGCTAGGCAAAGCATGCTTACTGTGCTCCAAATACTTTGGGCGATGTTACTTTGCTGACCAAAAGAATGGAGACACCTGACCTTATAACATATCATATTTACCTCAATTTTTCCTATGCTACTATCCAATTACAGCAGAAAGTATTAACAATAACACGTCCACTGCACTGTACTGCCAGGGTGTAATTTAATGTCATATAGCTGTTAAGAACCACATTTGCTAAGTCTCATGAGAGCCTCATAGTGTTTAAGGTGATTGTTTCCGTTGTCACAGTGAGATCATATAGGGTGGCTTCATGGTAAGCAAATACTTCCCATAGTTCAAACCCTTTGCAGTCCCTAAGCCTGCCATGATAAGGCCTTTGGGTCTTTTATTATGGTATGAAGAAAAGTATGCAGGATCTTGAAAGTATGGATACTCCTTGGGAGCAAGATATTCCAGAGTGCAATCATAGATTATCAGTAAAATCACAGGCTAATGCCTCATTTATGACCAGGGTACACCCAGGTGGGCATTTTCAGAGAGGTTGTGTAACCAGGCCCTACACTGGGATGTGTGTGCATGGCAAAAGCAGTTGAATTATCCCTAGCCTCCAGGAGAGCATGGCCTTGCTAATGATCCATGAACTGCCATAATGAAGTTTAACTTGTTAGCCTTTCCCAGGCAATGGACTTTTGGTAAGATTTAGTGAGTACATGTCTCCAGGTGATGCATGCAGCCACATAATTCTGAGCTTTGTTCCTGGACAAATGTGAATTTGATTAGGTGTGCATCTGGTCGAGGTCAAATATATCTTGGAGAAATTCACTTGGTATTTGAGGAAATGGAATGACCCAGATTGATTACCTACCTACCCTTATTAATTTGTTTCTGACACCATGTATACATTTGTCATGAGTTCTTTAAAAAAAAAGCTTTAATACTCATGCTGATGTCACATGTTAGCTTAGGAATAGGCACAAGTTTTTCAGGTCAGTCCCAGGCTATTATTTAATTTTAAAGGTCTTCCTTAGTGCTTCCCACAGAATTGTTGCTAGAAAATCCTAGATATTTTCTCCAATGTTAAATCAAGTCTAGATCCTCTGTTTTTCCTATGTTTAGTTTTATAAGTCAGCAATTAGTATTGTTATTTCCTCTTGTTACTTTTATTTACATTGTCTATAGCATTGCTTTCCTGTTAACCTTTGGTTGTGTTAGACAGAAGATCAAACAGGAATATAAAAGCTTGGGTATATGATAGAGAAGTTTATATCCAGCAAGGACAGAAAAGATGTTTCTTAAGGGGCTGGAGGATGCATAAAGTGACAAAAGGTAGTAAATTGTCAAGATAAAGGTCAGTGGTGCAATCCATCACAGGACTTAGGCTTTTAGGCTTGTCTGCTTGTATAGGTACTTGAGATCAAGCAGTTTGCAGGTGTATGGAGACTCTTTCAAGGAACTATGTATATATGAAGAAAAAAGTGTTGCTCAGGAGAAGTGGTATCCACGGATCACTCTCTCCTGTTTGGCAGCAGTGTGAATTTCCATGATCACCTCATAAGGACTCCATTATTTCAGATCATTGGTCTTTGAAAAACTCTCCTTTTCAGGTTTGAGCATGACATAGTCTACTGTATAGATGGAGGGAAAGTTCTAATGTGTTTTACTTGGCAATTACATAAGCTCGTATTACATTTTGTACTTAAATAAGTAATTTATTTTAAAGTATTATCGGCATACTCATTATTTAAAGGTCACAAGTGAGGAATGCCTGCCATACATGATCAAAAATGGATTTAATTTCAATACCATTCTGGTGCAGTCCAAGTGCAGAGAGGGTAATGGAAAACATCTTAATCTTGTATCTCTTGGTAGAATGTATTTTTTAAATTTTAAAGAGAAAAGAACCAGAACAAATTTAAAAACACACAGACATAAACAAACAACACAAAAACAATTAAAGCAATACAGAACTTCAGACAAGGTGATAGGAAATTAACAATGGTTGTTGTATTATATATTGTTATTTTCAAATTGGTTACTCAGATAAACAAATATAGGCATGTAAGATTGATCAAACAATTAAACATTAACTGTTCCTTTCTATAAAGCAATAGAAATTAGTAGTACAATTATCTTAGCTATCTTGTGTGTGTATATGTATTTTTTCACTTCTTTCTTTCCTTTCTCTTTTCACTTTTCCCTCATCCCAGGCATTCTTTCTTTCTGAGCAGTTTCTTTCTCTTTCACAATATCTACTGTACCTTTCAGATTTTATTTACTCTTTTAGGTTTTTACACTGGGGAGACAATATGATGTTTACATATGTGAGTCTGATTTATTTCACTTATGAGTATGGTCTCTAGTTGCATCCATTTACCTATAAAAGGCTCTAGTTTATCATTCTTTATAGCTGAGTAATATTCCATTATATAAAAATATCAAATCATTTTTATCCATTCCTTGGTTGATGGGCATTTCGGTCATTTCCAAGATTTGGCTATTACAAATGGTGCTACTATAAACATGCATGCACATATATCACTGTGGTATAATGTTTATAGTTCTTCTAGAAAAATACACAAAAGGGAAATCACTGGGTTGAATGGACTTCTAATCCTAGTTTGCTGAGGTGTCTCCAGACTAATTTCCACAGTCGATGCACCAGTCTACACTCCCACCAACAGTGGAAATGTGTTCCTTTTTTCTCACAGCCCCTCCAGCACTTGTTATTGCTTCTTTTCTTGATGATAGCTATTTTTTCTGGGGTGAGATGGAATCTCAGTGTTGTTTTAATTTGCATTTTTCAAATGACTAATGATGTTGAACATTTTTCATGTATTTACTTATCATTTGTATTTCTTTATCTAAGAAGTATTTATTCATCTCAGATGCCCATTTTTGGATAGGGTTTTTTAATTTGGGGGGATTTGATTTTTTTAATGCTTTATACATTCTAGATAGAAGTCCTTTGTCTGAGGGACAGTAGGCTAAAATTTTTTCCCAATTTATGGGTTTTCTATTTACTTTATTGGTAATTCCTTTAGATGTGAAAAAACTTTTCCATAAGATGAGATCCCACTTGTTGATTCTTTGAATTATTTCCTGTGCAGTTTGGTTTTTGTTAATGAATTCTCTGCCTATCCTGATGTCTTCAAGATTTTTACCTACTTTCTCTTTCAGTAGATTTAAACTTTCTGTTATAATAATTTAGATCTTTAATCCAATTTTCACTTTAGTTTTATGCATGGTGATAGACATTGTTCTAGTTTCAGTCTTCAGCATGTGGTAAGCCAGTTTTTCCAGCACCATTTGTTAAAGAGGCTCTCTTTCTTCCAATGAACACGTTTGGCCCTTGTGTCAAAGATAAAGTAACTGACTGTGTTTGTGGTTGTGGCTGAGTGTGTTTGTGGTTGTGGCTGCATCTTCCGGGCTTTTCTATTGATCCTCAGGTCTGTTTTTTGCCAATACCATGCTGATTTTATCACAGTAGCTTTGTAGTATAATTTCAAGTCAGGGATTGTGATATCTCCAACCTTGCTTTTGTTCCAAGGAATACTTTGGCTATTCTGGGTCTCTTCTGGTTCCAGATGAAGTTTAGAAATGTTTTCCCTAGATCTGTGATGTATTTGTGATGTGATGTATACTAATGATATTTTAATTGGGATTGCATTGAATCTGTAAAACAATTTTGGGAGTATGGCCATTTTCACAATGTTGGTTCTCCCTATCCATGAGCAAGGAATGTTTTTCAATTTTCTGAAATCCTCTTTGATCTCTTCTTTCAGAGTACTGTAGATTTCATTGTATAGATCTCTTACTTGTTTTGTTAGATTGATTCCTAAGTATTTCAATTTTTTGTATGCTATCGTGAAAGGTATGGTTTCCTTAATTTGCCTCTCAGTGTGTTTATTGTTTGTGTATAGGAATGCCATTGATTTTTGAGTGTTGACTTTGTATCCAGCTATGGTACTGAATTTGTTAGTTAATTCTAGGAGTCTTTTGATTTTTTGGGGGTCTACCATGTAGAGTATCATGTCATCTGTGAATGATGATAATTTAACTTCTTCCTTTCCTATCCTTATTCCTTTTATTTCTCTCTCTTGTCTAATTGCTCTGTCTACTGTTTCCAGAACTATGTTGAATAGGAGTGGTGGCAGTGGACATCCTTGTCTTGTTCCTGATTTTAAAGTGAAAGCATTCATTTTTTGTCCATTCTGTTTGATGTTGGCTATTGGTTTGACATAGATGGTTTTGATCAGATTGATGTAAACCCATCTATTCCTATTTTCTGTAGGTTTTTATCATGAATGAGTGTTGGACTTTGTCGAAAGATTTTTCTGCATCTATTGAGTGGATTATGTGGTTTTTGTCTTTGGCTCTGTTGATATGGTATATCACATTTATTGATTTGCATATATTGAACCATCCCTGCATCCTTGGGATGATTCCCCTTTGGTCATGGTGTATAATCTCCTTGATGATTTGCTGAATTCTGTTTACTAGTATTTTACTGAGTATCTTTGCATCTATGCTCATTAGGGAGACTGGACTGTAGTTCTCTTTTTTGATTGGGTCTTTCTCTAGTTTAAGTATCAGTATAGTACTTGCTTCCAGAAATGAGTTAGGGAGAATTTCTTCTTTTTCAATTTCATTGAAGAATTTGAGGAGTGTTGGCATCAAATCTTCTCTGAATTTCTTGTAGAATTCAACTGTGAATCCATCAAGACCTGGGCTTTTCTTTGTTGGTCAGTTTTTAATCACATTTTCAATTTCATTAATTGATATTAGGTTACTGAGAATTTTAATATCTTCTTGATTCAACTTTGGTAATTTATACATATGTAGGAATCTTTCCTTTTGTTGTGTGTTTTTCATCCTATGTGAATAAATGTTTTCCAAGTAGGTATTGATGATCTTCCAGATTTCTATAGTATCTCTTGTGATTTCACCCCTTTCACTCCTTATTGCATGAATTTGAGTTTTTCTTTCCTTTTTTGATAAGGTTGGCTAGTGTTTATCCATTTTATTTATTCTTTTAAAAATCATCAGTTTGATTCATTAATTCTTTGTATTGTTCTCTTTTTCTCAGTTGCATTAATTTCTGCCTGATCTTTATAATTTCCTCTCTTCTTTGGGCTTTGGGCCTGACTTGTTCTTCTCTTTCTAAAAGGTTGAGGTGCAGCATTAGGCTATGCATTTGTTCTCCTTCTGTTTTCCTGATATGTGAGTTCATTGCTATAAACTTCCCTCTGATGACTGCTTTCAGTGCATCCCACTAATTCCAGTAAGTTGTATTTATATTTTCATTTGCTTTTAGACATTCTTTAGTTTCATCTGTGACACACTGGTTGTCCAGGAGGGTGTTATTTAATTTCCATGTGTTTATGGAATTTTGGAATTTCCTTTTGTCATTAATTTCCAATTTCATTGCCCTATGGTTAGATAATATGCATGGGATAATTTCAGTTCCCTTGTGTTTACTCAAGCATGTTATATGGGTTAGTATATAGTCTATTTTAGAGAATGTCCTATATGCAGCTGAGAAGATTTGTATTCTGATGTGGGGTGAAACACTCTGTAAACATCTATTAATTTCACTTATTCACAAGTTTGGTTTGGTTCTGTTATTTCCTTGCTGATTTTTTGTCTAGTTGAGTCATCTCTTTGTGTTAATGGGATGTTAAGGTCCCCTATTAAATACTGTTTTTAGTTATTGGTTTTTCATATCTACTAAGATTTGTCTGATATTGTTGGGTGCTCCCATATTTGGTGCATACGTATTTATGATTTTTATCTCTTCCTCTTGAAGTTTTCCCCTAAGAAGTATGTAGTGACCTTCTTTATCTCTTTGGATTGTTCTTGGTTTAAAATTCACATTGTCTGCAGCCAGAATAGTTACTCCCACTTTTTTCTGGGTTCGTGTTGCATCCAGAATCGTTTTCCATCCTTTGACTTTCAGTCTATGAACTTCCTTTTGAGTTAAATGTGTTTCTTATATATAGCATAGTGTTGGATTTTGTTTCTGGACCCACTTTGCCTGTCTGCTTCTTTTGATTTGTGAATTGAGACCATTTACATTAATAGTTATTACTGATATGTGCCTGCTTATCATTGTCATGTTATTTACCTGCTGTTGGTTTCTTACTTTTTTCTCTCTGTTTCATTTGCTCTGCTTGGTAACTCCTTTCCATTGTTGTTCTTGAATTGTGGTCAGTTTTATCTCTTTCCAGAATATTTTTTAGTACTCTTTGTAGGGTTTGCTTCTCACTCATGAAGTTCTTCAGCTTTTCTTTCTTATGGAAATATTTTATTTTTCCATTAATTTTTGAAGGATAGTTTTGCAAGGTACATCAGTCTGGGTTGAAAGTTCTTTTGTTTTAGGACCTGGAATACTTCACTCTAAGCTCTTCTTGACTTGATGGTTTGTGTTGAGAAATGTGCCATGATTCTGACGGGTTTGCTTTATAGGTTATCTGTTTATTTTCTATAACAGCTTTTAATACTCTGTTATTTTGCTGTATTTCTGGGATCTTGATTATTATATGTCTGAGTGTAGATTTATTTTGACTATGGGTAGTTGGAGTTCTATATGCCTCATTTACTGTATGTCAGATTCTTTTTCTGTGCTTGGGAGATTTTCTGCTGTTACTTCTGCAAATATTCTTTTTATGTCATGTGTATTGCCTCCTGCTGTTTCGTTAACACCTATTAGTCTTCATTGTTTCTCTTTGCATAGTCTTGGAACTGTTGAATTGATATTTCCTTGTTCCTTGTTTTTTAAAGAGATTTTTCATTTTGTGCTTGTTAGCTGCAATGTTGTCTTCAAGATCTGTAAGTCTATCTTCAGTTTCATTCAAACAGTTTTTCCAGCTTTTGGTGGAAGTTTTGATTTCCTGGATATCTCTCTGAATGTCTTTCATGCATTCTAGTCTTTCCTATATTGTTCATTCAGTGTTTCCATCACTTTTCTTTTGTTTTTTTGTTTTTGTTTTTGTTTTTTTTTTTTTTTTTGGTTTTTCTCCGGTACCAGGAACCGAACTCATGACCTTGCTCTTGCCAGGCAGGCGCTTTTGCCCCTGAGCTAAATCCCCAGCCCCTCCATCACTTTTCTATACTCCTCTATTTTTTTAATCTATGTCTTCTTTAGATGTGCTGAGCAATTCTTTCATTACTGTCATCTCATTTTTTACCTGAGAAATTATTTCTGATGTGATTTTTTTCTATGGCCTGATGGAGTTGTTTCTTTACTTCAGTTGCAATCATTTCATAGATTTCAGGTGTGTGACTTCCAAGTTCTCCAAGTTCTCCTATGTTGATGTCTCCTGGACTTATCTTGGGTCAGGTGGAGTTCTGAGACTGCATTTTGCTCCTTTGTCTTATCATTTTCAGTACCACAGGTACTGAAAGTCACTGAGAGTCACCCCTCATGAGCAGCTCAACTAAGGTCCTAAGCATTCCCTAGTTTCCTGGGTGTCAGACTTGCCCCAAGATGGTGGTGGGAGGTGGGGCACCAGGAACTGTCCGAGTTCCCCAAGCAGTTCATGGAGTGTGCCTAGCTCTCCTGGGGCTCAGACCCTCACCATGATCATGGTGGGAGGTGGGCCACCCTGTCCAGGGTTCCCAGGCAGTTAGTGGAGCATACAGGTCTCAGACAAGAACTAAGATGGCAGCAGGAGGCAGGCCACCTGGTCCTCTTGGTAGAGTTAAGCAATGTTCTCTTGATGGTCTCATTCATGCCTTCAACTTTTCCAAAATACTATCAGTGGCATAAGGCATGTAGTGGGTACTTAATACCTAGGTCAGTTGCCAATCCTTGAGTGATTTTGGCCACAAAAGACTCATTGTCACCCTGGAGAGAGTATAAAGGTCAAGCTTGGGGATTTCTTCCCTTCAACAATCACTTATTAGAGACTTCAGTTGCTCACTCTGTGTGGCTGGGAAAGATTTCAACACATCCTATAGAAGTGTCTATGAACACAAAGGGATACCTTCAACCTATTTTGAGAGGTATCTGAGTAAAATCTGCCAAGCCTCCCCTGGGTTGACTGGTAGACTACCTGGTGCTTGACAGAGTGAGTTAAGGCAGAAAGTACAGGGTAGGACTAAGGATTGTTTCTGAGGCATAGCTCACAATTTGCAGTTACCTTTTAATTGCTCTTTCAAGTCTCTTTTCTATGAAGCTATAAAGTGCTGGTGAAATAGAAAATCAAGTCCTTAATGAAGTCCCTCAAAGTCTTCCATCGGTTGGCCTCTTGGAGAAAGATTCAACCTTATTCATCTATTGGCCAGAGGGGTTTTTAAGGTATCTTTTAGTTTTAGCTTCTGTTTCCTTGGTCAGAATATTGTGGGTTATTTTGTTCCAGAGCCTGGTCTATCAATATGGTCAAACTTCTTTTCTGATTTTATTGTCCAGGCCACTTGCTTGGTGGCTTTGTTTGGCCCAGTTGTATTCCTGGCTGATAAGTTGTCTTTCTGATGACCTTTACAGTGGAAGTCAGCCACCTCTTTGTGAAACATCACTGCCTCTAGAACTTGTATTATCCCTTTGTTTTCTGGGTTTTTTTTTTTTTTTTTGGTTTTTTTTTTGTATTTGTGGGTTTTTTTGGTTTTTTTTTGTGGTACCAGGGATCGAACTCATGACCTTGAGCTTGCCAGTCACACACTTATGACACTGAGCTATATCCCCAGCCCCTATCCCCTTGTTTTGTTGCAGAATTTTTAGCTCTTGGTAGTCCCTTATCTTCCCAGATGGCTACGTGGGCTTATATCACCAAAAGTCCGTTATTAGGCTACAAACATTTAGTGTCTTACCTTGCTAAAACTGTAAGGCTGTGATTAAGAAAGTACATTCAGCTTTCTGGAGTGAATTATGTGCCAGAAGCACCTTCATCTCTATGATTTTTTAATTTTTATTTTTATTAGTGCATGTTTGCAGTACATAATGATTGCATTCATCAAGAGGAGTTGGTACATGTACACAACATATCTTAATTCATTTTACAAACCGTTCTGCCCCTTCCCTCCCCACTCATCTCTTGGTCCTCCTCTCATTTGCAAAGAAGCTACCTTTCTGTTTCCTATTATCTACCTTTTACCTTGTCATTTAATTTATATTTTGGATATCTCATAAGAGAAGCCAAGTGATATTTAAATTTATGTGTCTAATTTTTTTCACTTAGCATGATTTTGATGAGCAAAATGAAGATAGATATTAGAAAGTAAGAAGAATTTTTTCAAGTGGAAAGGAAAACAAGAGATGTGAGAGACTAGCCAGGCCTCTAATCCCAGCAATTGGGAGGCAGAGGCAGGAGGATCCATGAGTTTGAGGCCATCCTGGGCTACAAAGTGAGTTCAAGGTCGGCCTGAACTGCATAGCTAGTGAGACCTTCTCTCAAAAAAACAAAACAAAACAAAAAAGAAGGAGAGGGATGAAAAGGGGAAACAATTTAAAGGAAAAAAAAAGAATTTAAAAAATGGAAAGAAAGCTTTTGTAAGTGAGGAGGAGAAGAAGGGTTGGAGAGGGGAAAGGGAAAGGGGGCCAAAAAAATTAGAATGTGCTATGTACATATACAAATCCCCCATGATGAATGTGATCATTATGTACTGCAAATATGTACTAATTTAAAAAACATCTACAAAAAGTTATGGTTCTTACTATAGCATAACCTGCTTTTCAGATTCCACCTTCTGTGAAACTGCTCCCACCCATAAACCATTCATTTTCTGCATTTTCTTAATTTGTTATTATAAATGTCAACTCCTTAGTTTAAAACTTGTTCACTGTAGCTCTTCCATGTATTGGACAGGCCTATTTTGAGGGTTCAGACCTGATAGAAAAGATTAACTCCATTGTGTCTGCACCCTGACACTATAATTACTTCTGTAATAGGAGGGTGACAGGATTTAGAATATGGCAGGTCTTCAGTTTAAGATCAGATGTATATAATAGCTGGGCCTCATCTCCTGCCAGTCAGTGGTATCCTTTCATTTACAGGATGGTTTGTACCTGATGAGACATTTGGACCTTCAGAGGCTTCTTAACTAGAAGAAGCAGTTACCACCTTCAGACAAGAAGCTTTTTGGGGCAACAGGAATCAGCTGTTTCAAAAGGTAAGCAACTGGCCAGGGGACTA
Organism: Chinchilla lanigera; assembly: GCF_000276665.1. Lineage (NCBI taxonomy): Eukaryota > Metazoa > Chordata > Mammalia > Rodentia > Chinchillidae > Chinchilla > Chinchilla lanigera. The sequence continues at coordinate 13,337,136 of NW_004955461.1, forward strand.
GTCCAAGCTTTCAGGTTATGACCCCGAGGGCCATTCTTATTTTTCACATGCATGCAGAGTATAAGTCTTTTCTAGGTCAGGGAGTCTCAGTGAAGAGAACTGGCTTAACTTAGCTTTGAGGACTTTGAGTGCCTGCTGGCAGACTTTGTCCAGTGGAGAAGGTGTTCCTCCCTTTCATCCCCTCTTAAAGCTTCATAGAGTAATTTTGCCATTAACCCAAAGCTGAGAATCCAGATTCTGCAGAAACCTGCTATTCCTGGAAAATATCAAAGCTATCTTTTAGTTTGGGGAGAGGATAACAAAATGACTGTTTATTTTTGATCTGTGACTACAGCTTGGATCCCTAGTGTCAGTGCAACCCTAAGTATTGTATTTATAAGAAAATGTGGAATTTGGAGATAAAGACTCTGATACTCCTGCTATGCCAGCAAAATTAGGACTGTGGTGATGTTACCATCTGAATTTTGATAAGTGGTGCTAGCAATGAATAGAACAGTTACATATTGCACCAGGATTCTTTTTTGTGTCAGTTTTCTTAATTTCTTAGCTGAAGCATTGCCTAAAGATGGAGGTTGCCTTAAACTTCCCCAAAGAAGCCCCTGGGTGTACTGGGGAGCTCCAGATGAGTTCATACTGTGCGATTCAAAGACACAAGTGCTGTGCTTGTTCCAAAATGGCAAATATAAGAGAAAATATCTTTTAAATCTAAGAACTTTAAAGTATTGGGTTCCACAGGGACACAGTTGAGCAGGGTGTGAGGATTAGGTACCCTAGGATACATAGAGATTACTGCTTCATTCACTACACAGAGGTTCTGAACAAATGAATCCTCCCTGTTAGGCTTTTTTCTTTTTTCTGTTTGCAGGCAGTAATACTGCAACTAGACTGGCATGGCCTAATGAGCCTGAGTAAGAAACCTCTGTAGCAGAGATTGGATTCCTCTCCAAACCTCAAGTTTGGGAATAGGGGTAGTGCCTTCTCCCTGGGTAGTCTTTTCCAGATGTGAGTTTCATCTTAATTTGTTCTATGTTTATAGCACAACTTGGGGCTCCAGTATCCCAAATTGCAGCCTGCACTCAGGCTTTATGTCATCAGGATTGTTTTGGAGTTTGGAGTTTAGAATTAGACTATCAAGGGAGATAGTAGATAAATTCCTTGTTGTGGCCCTAAGAAACATTTTTTTTAATGGAGGCACTTTATTTGCTAAGGAAGTCTCTTCCTGACAGGGGCATAGGGCATATGGGAATATATAGGAAGAAGTGAATAATGGGTATAGACCCAATTTCACAAGTGAGGGGAGACGTAAAACTTCTTATCTTAGGCTAGCAATGTACACCCATCGCTGTATAGTCAATGTTGAAAAAAGGGCCAAAGGGCTAAGGGGTCAGAGTAGGTAATTTAAATGTCCAGTAAATGTGTTCCTACCTATAATGTCAAGCGTTATCCAAGGCTGTACTGATGTGATATCTTTCAAGCACAGTGGAACCTGAAGGATCCTTGGACCTCTTCAACTCAGATGCTGATTTTACCTTTGGGTGGGGGAATCCCTAGGCTTGGACCCATATAGTAGGTTGCTGCCTAGCCAGCCTTCTCTAAAGTGATCTAGGAAGTCCCTCTCCTAGAACTCACCCTTTAGGCAGTATGCACACTGGTTTCACTCCAGGCATTGCAGCTTCTTTTGGAAACTGGTCATAGTTCTTTGTAGGCTGTTTTCCAAAGGAATGGAACTGATTTATACACACATGGTATCAGGTAGGTTCACAGGGCCTGAGGCAGAGTCCATTATGGCCATCTACACACTGGGGATCTTTTTGGATCCAGTAGCTTCTCAGAGCAAGAGGGGTCAAGGATGCAGCACCAGTCCAAGATTGAAGCCCTGGAAGCTCTCTGGAGAAGTAGCTGGTATGAGTCTGTATTGGAAGACTAACAAAACTGGAGACAATGTCCAAAGGTGATGGCAGCAAAAAACCACACACACTCAAACAGACTGGTGCTCTTTGGAAAGTACACAAATATCCTCCTTTCTATTTTTTATTCCATTCAGTCTGCACACCAATTTCTTGGTGCTACCCACAACCAGAACGGGTTTGCTGGCCCACATGCCAACCATCTCCAGAGCCAACCCGGATCTCTGCTTTACTAATCTGCTAGGCGTTTCTTAATCCAGTCAAGTTGATAAATCATGATTAATGGCTACAAGGGCCTGGTGGGTTACTCTGAGGTGGTGGTCAAATTAGACTAAACAAGAGCTGTCTTTTATAGCTTCCCATCTTCCTTGATTGCCTCTGCCCAATTTGCTATAAACTCTGAAAGATTTATCTTCCAAGGCCAACAGTTGAGCCTGGGATCCTGCCTCATGCTTTGTCATTTTTTTTAAATACCTGGGGAAGCCCATTATAAAATACATAATCACCAAGGCTCTCCTACTTCTAAATTGGTACTAGCATACTTTCAGAAGGCCTCCATTAGTTGGCTTATGAATATCACAGAAATTTCTTTTTCTGAGGTCACCCCCTGAATTTCTTCATAAGTAAGAGGTTTGGCCAGGCAAGACATCTCTTCTTCCCTTTGGAAATACAGGTTATTAAGCGCTCCATTCTAGCCCTATAGATGAAGTTCTCACAGTCCCTATTGAGGTCTACATTTGGGGTGGTATCATCCCTGTATTGTTGGAAATTGTGTCACAGAGTGTTAGATGCTAACCCTTCAGTTGCTTCATCAGCCTTTTTGGAAATTTGTCCCCATTCATCAGAAATGCAGCAGAAAATTGATACTTACATACCTCTAAGTCAAGATCAAATGTCAAGTTCAACTTAAGAACACATCTCTGAGCCTATCTCTTCATATTGTTCCAGTTCTGTTAATGAGAGTAGGTCATGTACCCTGATAATCCCTCCAGTTCCATCTGATGCCTCTCTTAAGTAGGACAGACTACCCTTGAGTACAATGTAGGGCATAAGTTTATTTGCCCATCTCAACACCACTGCAAATGAGATCAGTAGGATAGGTTGTGCAGGAGTGTGGGAGAAGCCTCCTGCCTTGGGTGAAGAGGAGAAAGAGCCCAGAAAGGGGGAAGGTGGTACAGAGGGAAATAGGGCACTGGGAGGTGCAATGCCCTATGGAGGGCAACAAGGGAGCTGATGGGATACTGGCTCATGATGGGTCAGCCAAGACATGTGGGTCAGGGCCTGGGGACAGTTGCCATACATATCCATAGGAGTTGCTCAGAGTAGGATCTTGAATACCTTCACAAAGTCCTGGACATAAGGGCTTTCTCCATTTTTCCTATCTTACAGGATAGGTTGAGTTGGAGAATGATGTACTAGTCTAAAGACCCATTTCCTGACCAATGATCTTGATCCCCTACCTTGTATTGGGGCTGGACAATGTTCCAAAAGTTTAGTTTCTTTTTGAGATTATTAAACTTAAACTGGTCCTAGTTATATCCAGACACCTAAGCTGTGAGTCTTTTTAGAATGCCAAGAACATTTCCCACAGAATCAGTGACCAAAAATTAGAGGTTCAAAGGACAGACATAAGACATAGGAGCTGACATCTATGTGGGTACATGACCATTTCAAGTTCCACAAATTCTGTAAATGGAGATGGCAAAACTATAAATAGGTAGGAGAGAGAAAAGTGGAAAATAGACTTCCTTTGGGGTTTTTTCTGTTATCCTTGAACTTTAAAGAAATCCTCAAGAAACTTAATCTTATACCAAGTGTATGTTTTGTTGATCTGTGCTTCCCTCAACTGAAAAGAGGAAGAGAAGTCTTAAAAGATAATGAAGAGAGGAAAGAAGACAGGAGCCCCAGTCCACAAAGGTCATCTGCCAGGAATACGGACACAATCCACACAAACAACATACTGTGCATAGAAACTATGACTGGTCAAAAGGCACAGTATTTGACAGACTTCAAGTCCCCACACGTAGGATTGCCAGAGCAATAGTAGAGAGAACTAAAGACAATCCCAAAATAGAAGCACCAGATTTAGGAGTTTTCAAGACCAGAACTAAAACCAAAACAATGCCTGCAAGCACTACCAGAGAGGTGCAGCCAGTCCTGTAGTTTAAAAACACCAGGTTGGTCAAGCCCAGAGTCATTATGGCCTCAATCCATCTCCCTACATATGTCTACAAGGCAGTACATGTTTCAGTACTGCACCAAAACAATAAACTGAAATTAAATGATGAGAAAAAGAGGAGTCAAAACAGACAATAGCAACAGAACCAAAAGCAAAAACATTGCTCAAGTGGGGAAAATTACACTGGAGGGATGGCCAGGGTAGAACCTACTAGTCATAGTGACACCGAAACAAAGGTACAGGCAATTGCATTGTCACTCATGAGACAGGTCCACGACAGTGACCATCACTGTCATTCCTCTTCTTTGGGACCCTCAGAAATGATGGGTCCTATCTGGGGTGTCAATAATGTTGCCAGTTGGCCCAGGGCTTTTTGTTCAATTCAAGAGAGAAATCACAAAGAGACAAAGTGATACCAGGTGAATAAGGCTCTGTTGGGGCTTATCTCAACCACAAGGGAGACAACATGCAGGAGAGGGTGCCCAGACTGACTATGAAGGGATGTCAGGCACAGTTGTTATAGTTCAGCCATTGTCTTTATGTAGGTAGACACAGGCTCAGTTGTACATGGCTCAGGATTTTTACATACATTTCATCCAGTCTTTACTCTGTGCACCAGGGTCTTCACTCCACATAGTGATCTACTCATATGTGCTGGGTCCATTTGCACTTGGCTGGTAGATGGGCTCACCATGGGCACCCTGGGAAGGTCATTAGAATGGTCACAACTGGGTACTCTGCACAAGTAGAAACTGTAGGAGAATCTCTTTATAACTTTTGAAGGAAGCAGATGGTATGCATTGGGCTCTCAGAAACATATCCTATAAAAACCAGCTTTTCACTAAAGATGGAAAACATGATTGGAAAATTGAGCCTACCTTATTTTATCTCAGCCCTGTTAATTCTTTCAAAATGAAGTTTCAATGTAGAGGACTAGAGTGGATTAGCAAGCACACATCAGGGCATGAGGTGGCATGACACGTTGGAATCAAAAAAACTCTTCTGATGGGTAAATTGCCTGGGGAGGTGGCCACACCTAGGAATAATGCCCTATGATTATAGGGCTGAGGCACTGGACAGATTGGGTGAGGGACAATGAATCCATTGCTATGAAAGCCTAAATTCTGAGTAAAACCAAGAGAAGCTAAAAGAAATGATTAAAAAGACATAGAATTTAAACCTTCTCAGCATTCCCTGGGTCATCTAAATCCTGATCTTTATGTATGTACGTATGTATGTATGTATGTATGCATCTAAAGCCTAATCTACATGTATGCAATGGAGGAAAATAGAGCTAATCTAAAGGTTTATATTTACTGTGTGGATTGACCCATGGAATGAAGGAGGGAAGAAAATCTAGGATTCAGACTATGGACTGAACTCTCTTCTCTCAAATTCTGACAGGACATTGAAAAATGAAAGCTGGGAGAGCCCCAGAATCTAATTGAGAGGGTTGGTTGCTAAAACTAGAGTCAATCCAAAAGAAAGACACATCTAGAATCTTTGGTATTAATCACCAGTTCACTCTGCAGGCTTGTAGAAGTACCTGAGGCTTATGACAATGTGGATATTATGCATCTATGATCTGCTGGCCACAGGGAATTACGCAGGAGTTATAACAGGTTTTACTTTCTTTGAAGTAGGCAGGTTCATAAAATTCTGCAAGTGGTTAATAGAATTAAAAACACTAATATAAAAGCAAAGAAATTAGTGACCATTCTGGGAATAAGGACATTAGCAAGGAAATGAGATTAGGAATTACTCCACACCTTTTGTAAGAGAATAAGCTAAGATCCATGTTGACAGTAACAAGATTTGAGACCTTTATTCCTAGCAAAATGCACTCCACACTCGCCGTCGAAAGGTGCCCATACCCACCCTCTTGAATTATCTTCAAAAAGATCGTGTCCACCTGTACAGATGCTGATACTTTAATTGTTACTGAAATGTCAACAGGACCCACAAATTGAGATGCATGGCTAGCTCTGCCAGCTTCCCTGTCTCTGAAAATTGACATATTTGCAACTTACCACTGTCACAAATGTCCCCAGCTGCATACTCAAGTGTGTTCTCTATTTTTCAGTTCTTCACTTTCACACACAGATGGGCCTTCTACCTGGCCATGGTTAACATACCATGGGAGGATTGTCTAGGGCAAACTATTCCATGGCTTGAAAGAATCAAAGGAAATTTAAATAATGGAGTTAGATTATGTGCTTATTAAGTAAATTTCAAAAGAATATAGAAAATTTGTGTTCACTATACAAAGTGTGCATTTTCTGCAGAGATAACCTAAAGGAAATAACTTTTATACTAAGCAGATTGAGATGTTCCTGTACTTTTCTCTTAAAAGCAGCTCTTCTCATTTGCCTTTATAGAAGGAATATGGAAATGCTAAGAAAATGGCCTGTAGTCTTCTCCCTAGAATGTGAATTTTTGAAAATAGAATCAAAGAGAAAGATTTTTAGAGATGCAAGAGGGTATAGGTTGAAGCAATTGCAAGAGAAGCTAACAGTTAAATTAAGGGAAATTACCCAAGAAGAGAAAGAGCCTTTCCTCAAGGAAGATTTAGGAAAATGCCTGGGTAGCCCATGATAAACCAGTACAGTTGGACCCTATTGAAAGGGGAAAATTGCTTCTCAGTTTAAAGCTATTTTTACTATCCATGAATTCAGACCAATGTTGCCTGATCATTTTGCTTTTATAAGAACTGGAAATTTAGATTTCTAAATGAAATCTCAGGAATTATAAAAACAAAGACTCTCGAAACTGTGAAGAGAAGTCTTATACAAAAGAACATACATTGTACAATTCCATTTATGTGAAGTTCTTTAGAATTTGCAAAAGTAATTTGTAATGGGGTAAGGAAGCCAAACTATGGTCCCCCTAAAGGAATAGAAAAGGGTGTTGGTTAGAAAGGGTCACTAGGGATGTTTCTGGGGTAGTGGTAACTGTCAGTATAAGGAGTTTGAGTTACTGGTGTATGTGTTTACTGAAACTCATTGTGAGGAGCATGAATATCTGAATTTCATTATGGGGATTTTCTCTCAAAGGGGAAAAAAACTAAACAAATGTTGAACCCTAGCATGAATAATAAATAACTTAAGTATTTATGGGAAAGGTCTAGTGCCTATAACTCTGAAATGCATCAAAAATAAGTTTTGGCTAGATATGTAATGAAGGAAATACTAGAAAATGTTAATTATAGTAAGTGGTCAATCACTATAAAACTGTCAACATTTTCAAGTTTCCTTTTTATAACATTAAAGCAAAAACACACTATAGCCAAAAAAGTGACTGGAAATCAAAGCTAATAGTTTAACAGCTTTAACATTTATTTACTTACAGAAAATACAAAATTGTAAAGGAACTCCAGAGCTCTTCTTTTCCAACTAGCTACATTAATCATTATCATATTGCTGGAAATGAGGAACTGCAGTTTATGTAGAAATAAATTATAATCATAAATCACCAGAGACATCATGAATGATAGTAAAATGAAAATACAAGCCATTTAATTGGGCAGTACTTCATATGATCTCAATTTTCTCAATAGAACCCTCAGGCAGTGACTCTCAACTCCCACCTTATGCGTGTGGAAACTTAGGCATAAATAATTCAAGTCTTAAGCAAATTAAGAAACATAGGATTCAAACATCAATCTGTGGGATTTGCATATTGGGGATGACTGGAGACAGGCACCATCTTTGTCTTGGTGTAAGACTTCAATGGGCCGGAAAGCTTGCACATGGTAGGCAAATGTTTTACCACTGAGCTACATCCTCAACTTGAGGTTCATGGTTTATAAAGTATTTTGCTTTAAAAAAAAAAAAAAAAAGTCTTTATGACTTGACATTCAATGCAAATTCAAACAAAATTCCAAACTGGTAAAAAGGTGAAGTAGAGTGTTGACCTACAGGTTCATCATGGCCAGAATAGGAGATGTTCCTATAGGATCACTTGGCCTGCTTCACAATTTTCCTTTAAATATTTCATCAGATAATGATTGTGTTAATAACTTATAGCAAAAGGGAAAGTCAGTACAAAGCAAATAAATAACTTAGAGTTATATATTGACTTCCCCCTGGACATCATATACCAAAGTAATTAAAGGAAACTCTAAATTTCCCAGAAGAAATGAGCACAGCAAGAAGAAAGCTGTGTCCAGAGCTGTGGGTACAAATGATGTGGAAGGTAGAAGAGAAATTCCCACAAAGAGGGGACCTGAAGGCCAAAGAAAAAAGAGGAAGCCAGCTCTCCAAAAACCAGAGTAGCCAGTTCTTTAGCTAGGCTACAGCTGGGAAAAATAATATGGTACATGTATTATAGACTTCTTGGCCCAACATAAGCTCTCTGGAAATGACAAAAAGCACCCAATTCTACAGATTAAGCCATGCCTGGGGATGCATGTGCTCTAGAATATCCTAAACAACTGAAATTGACCCTGACTCAATTATAATTAATTATAATTTCATTTATTTTGTGGTTTTGACCCTTCCCCCACTGTGGAGTTTGGGTGCCATGACAGTTCCTCAAAGGCTCATATGGGAACAAAAAACTCCCCTTCTAACAGAAAGGAGGAGACTTTTCATGATTGGATTGGATTGCCACACCAGCTCAAAGAGCTACTCCCTCCCTGTAAAAATCACATATAGGTTCTGACACCTGGCTTCTTTGGGGCTATCAGCTCAATTCACTGGCCCATTCCCACCCTGAGAAACATATCGTGACTAATATATCTATGCCTTTACTTCTACCTCTGTGTGTTCTTCAGAGTGTTAAATCCTGAGTAGGATGGTGCAAATTCACTGTCAGGAGGTATTGAGAAGCCTGGGGGAGCCTATCCTGAGCAAAGTGGAAGAATTTGATGAGTAGTTACAGACAGCAGAAAAAGGGATAAAAGGGGTCAGATTGGGTATACTGGGGTCTGCTACGTGAGTCCAGAAAATAAACAGAGGGTTGTGTCTGCAAAAGACCAGATGATATATGTCTCAAAGAGGCCAGTGGAGGATACTGGTGAGGTAACAACACTATGAAGTGTAAGGGTAGCCCCTCTGCAGGCCAAGGCTAATAGCACAAGAGGCATGCTTAGAACCTGGCTCATCGATGACACCAAGGATATTTCATACACCTGCTACCAAGCAAGAGCTAGAAGTCAGGCAACAGCACCTAATATCTAATGATTGGCAAGGTAACTGTGTATCCAAGGAGCCACAGCCTGCAAAGAACAGTGCAGATGATTGGTAGAACACGTCATAACCTAAGCAGGACACTTGGCTGATTGCTTTGCCCCATGGATATAATTCATAGGACAAGAATGAAGAATGCAAAACTAAGCAGCATTCATGATGGTCTTGATTTCTTGCCCAACTCTTACACCTAAGAAGGTTTTTGGACCCAGAATCCATTGACTAAAGAAGTGTAGGATACCCAGAGAAAGAATCTTCAAGATAAGTGTATAGTCTTTTGATTTTATCAATTCTTTCCCAAAGAGATTTATGACCATTTGAGACTATACCCTGATGAAGGGAAAATACAGCTATTTAAAGAGCTGTTTTAGATATAAGATATTAACTTACATTCATGCCCCCATGTCTCTCCCATCTTCATGATTGGGTGGAAGTATGGTTAAATACAAGCTTTTGAGAGCCAGTCTGTGACTGGTCACTTAGATAGGGTGAGCTTCCCCAGGAACACTGTCTCTTTAGACCCATCTACTGGTTATTTTTCAAGCCCCTGAAAATGACTGGTTATGACATCTTTGGAGTAACCCATATATTTGATCCTTAGCCTGTGAGGTCAGAGCTGTCACTGTAGGCAAGGTCATCTAGAAGCTACTTAAACTGCCCCTTCCCCAAGACAACACCCAATATAATACAATGCATGCAGAGGCAATTGCAAAACTGTCACTCTTAAGAAGACTAGGGACACAGGGTGGTTTTCCTTTCCCCATCTCTATGTTATTCACCTATCTTTCTTCTTCAGAAACTAGGGATAAGTTGCAGAATAACTGTTGATGACCCTAAGATCAGCAAAGTATAAGTTCTAATCCCAGCTGCTGGGCCAGACATAGAAGCACTGTGATAGCTTGGTTGGCACTATACACCCACTGATGTGGACAGCGCAAGAATTTACACCCAACTGGGAATTATCTGAATTCACACAGAACATTGGATAATATGCATTCATTTTGCATACTGAAACCCTCCCAGCTCTGACAGATTATAATTCAAGAAGGCTGAGCAGGCTATGGAACATCACACCAATCCATTATGGGATGCACCTTCCTGATCATACAGGAAGAGCAGGAGGGGCCCATGGTAAGAAAACTCTTAAGGCAGGAGAGGACTACAAGGAATTTGGGGACCTGCTATTTCAGGAAAGATTTTAGAAGTCAAGAGGTGAAAGGCATGTTTTACAGGAAATAATAAATTGCAGCCAATCGCATCTATACTCACATAGAAGCACATTTTCTCATAGGATCCACAGGGCTCTGTAAGCTGTTCTCCAAAAAGGTTTTCCTTCCTACCCACATACCAGGTGACACAAAAGACTTTGTCAATTTGGGTGTGGTGAGGGAAGGAAAGTGGTCTGCAGCAGTGAGTACAAAGGCCCTGATACTGAGACGATACCTTCAGGCAGACACTAATGTGCTGGAGGCGTCAGTGGTGGGAAAGGGTACATTGTGCATCTGGTGGTAAACCCCATCTGGAGAAAAATCAAAGTGCAGAGTACTCGGGGTTCCAAAGCCATGCCCTATGTCTGCACCACATAGGACAATCCTCATAAAGCAGAGTAACCATCTCTCCCATTGGTGCCTGAAGCACCAGCTCAGAGGCAAGGCTCTAAGGATGGGTGCCAGCCTCCAGGATGCAGAATGTATACTGAATTGGAGGTTTTATGTGTTTTTTTAACCCAATAAGAATGGTGAGTCTAAAACCAAGGAGTAGAAGCTGGTAGCTTTTCTTACTATCATTCCCAGTGGCTCATAGAGACTGCATAGACCTCTTACAATCTCGGTGCTGTGGAATGGGAGGTCCTAATCCTAAGGAGAGGAGCTCTGGAGAACCAGGAGGAGGAAGGTTCATTCTTGCCAAGGGCCACAGCAATGGTTGCCATGAAGTGTAGATTATGACTGCAGCCCTTCCACTCTGAACTCCTGTGTCTAGGGACCACTAGGCAGGAAGAGTTGTCACCATCCTAGCAGGGCTGACTGGTGTCTGAGGTGGAGGTGGACCTGCCATCATACAAGGGCAGGGAGGGCTGCATGTGCTCAGGTGACAATTGGACAATTCTTAGTCTCTCTTATTGTGAAAGCACAATGCACCAGCCTGAGAAGGATGTGTCTACCAGGGGCTTTTACCCTTCAGAGGTGAGAGTTAGTTCCCACTACCTTATCTGGGTTGGGGGAGGTATAAAATAGAGGTAGTAGTTCAGGACCAGGAAAATCTCAGAGTGAAAGTAGGAGAGGGAGATGATGAGTACTAATACGGCCCTGAGGCCAACTTTAACATAGACTTCTCCCCTTTCCTGTATTTTCCCTCAGGAAGAGGACCCCCTGGACCCAGGAAGATGTGAGCTCCATTAATTAGACTGTGGAGATAACACACTGTCCTCTGCTACAGACTGTGCCTCCATTAAGCAGTTTTGTAATTGTGGATGGACATAATTCTAAAGGCTTTGGGGCTTAGAGAAAAAGTCAAATATATCACCTTTCCAAGCCAAGATTTGCTTTCCCCAGAATGTGGAAGGAGATACTGTCCTGTGTCATGTACCCATCTTAACATGGATGTAACTTTAAATAGAGGAGTCAAATGCTGAAATTACTAAGAAACAGATGAAAAGAGTTTTTTAGCATGGCAGTCCTTAACCAAAGAAGTAAGTTTCTTCTCCGCTACATTCATGAATCTCACAGCACTGCTCAAAGCAGCAGTGCCCATAGAGTCAGGCATGAGCTTTAGAGTGCACGTATGACCCTTAGAAGAAGGAAATAGTCCTGATCCTTGGGACAGATGACTTTGTGGGAGCAGATTGCCACTCATGGAGGGCAGCACGTCTTCCTGACACTAGCATTTTCCTGGAACTATCCCACATACCAAGCTTCCCTGGACACAGACAAGAGGAGAATCCAGAGAGTCCCCCAAATAAAGTAAGGTTCCCAGTCATAGGTTTAGAAGAGAAGGGCCATACACTGAGATGAGCATATACGACAATTCTCAGAAGGAAGATAAGTGGAGCGTTGGCCTAAATATTTCCCTATTCTGAGTAAGTACTTGGGAGTGCTATTAAATATCCATAGATCATTATCCTGTGTTCTTGAACTGCTACTTGGGGCAACTCTGTAGGGTTGAAACAGTCTCCATGTGGCACCTTATAACCATATCAAGATCCTTCTAGAGATTAGTGCCTGGCAGTGGTCACTGAGTATAAATCTGGTGGTGTGTTGGCATTTTCACACAACTGATCCCTTGGAATATAGGGTTCAAGTCTCCCTTTGGTGGAAAGCTTCTTAGGCAGCCATTTACTCCCAATGTGGATGCATTCTACTTACAATACTTCACATAACTTTTTAGGACTGTAGAGCACATTGATTACTTCACGACCATCTCCGACAAGCAAGCTGACCTTGTGCATGTTTCCCTTCTACTTTCATATGTGGTTGAAACAGCACAACATGGAGTAGGAGATCTGGGTTCTTGAATACGCTGTAGATGCTAGAAATATGGGGTCCAGGTCTTCAGAGGGTGAGCTTTGACCTATAAAGGAGATGGAAAGAGCAGGCTGATACATCCCCCTGTTTCTCACTTCCCTAGACTACTCCAAACTGCAGTTGCCTACCTGACTGATGCTTCTGGGTCAGGGGAATGGGACAGTAAAGCAATATCTATGTCAACTTGATTATTTGTGGCTATGAAGCTAGAGAAGATGTGCAGTGCTATACTTTGCTTCCCATCTTTCTTATACCACTCATTTCCTTATCCTCTCCATCTTTGCCATCCTAAGTGGCCCTGGGCCACACTGTACAGCCAGTGAGTCCTGTACTGGGCAGTAAACCAAGGCCTTCATGCCCCACCATGCTCAGTGGCTGCCAAGAGCTGTACAGAGAGAATGCATCCTCAGCTCAGATGCTGAGAAGAATCCTGGGCACTGAGGGGCATTTCCAACTGTCGGTGCCATCTTCCTTGACAGAAGAGCCAAAGTGTATAGTTCATGTCTGCCCCAGCCTCACCGTGCCACATCAGCCTGCTTCTCCATGTGTAATAGAAAGGTCTGCCCAGCCTCTAGACTCCGGTCTTCTCAGGGGAAACTTGGAGGGAGTTGGAGGACTGAACCATAGCCTGCTTACCATAGCAGGTCTAACCCTGTCCCATGAGCATAGCATTAACCCATCATCTCTTAAATTTTCCACCTCTCAACATTCATGTTAGGGATTAAGTTTCAACACACGAACTTTGGATATGTTAAAATCATAGCACCATGATGGTCAGTTATCACACACACACACATACACACAACACACACACATACACACAGCTCTAGATCAACACTAATCTACTTTCTGCTCTCTGAATTTGTCTGTTCTAGACATTTCCTATAAATGGAGTCATATAACATATATATGTTACATAATTTATATGTTACATGACTTGTGTTTTGGTTCTCATGTGGCAGAATGTGGTCAAGATTCACCAGGCACCACTCCTTTTGCTTGGCCTCAGTGACATCAGTCTGATGTGAAGGCAACACCCCCACTCTCGCCTACCACTTCTTTCATCTGACTTTGATGGAGGTCTTTGAGCAAGAGATATTTTCCCATGCCATATGACACAAACACCAAAAGGCTGCTGATCTGGTTTTCTAGTCAGCTGGAATCTTTTCTCAAAATAAAATGAGTCACAGACTTAAAGTATCCTTCAAGAACAAATTTTCACCAAGGCAGAACCTTGGTTTGTTACTTAAAGACAGGGACTCAGGTGGGGCAGGGGCAGTCTTATGGGCTCTAGGTTTTCAGCTGGACTCATGCAGGACATTGCCATGAGATTCAGGCCTTCAGCTGGATTCTTTTGGTCTTTAGTGAGTGAACAGATTTCCTGTACTCTCTTTGTATATCATTCTTTGGGTAACTATTATAAAATAACTCTATAAATTATGTGCCCTGTACTGTTCCCCTTGTGAACCCTGATTACAACACATGGTTTTGTATCAGGAATTAGACTTTCAAATCAATTTCAAGAGAACATAATTTCAATAAATGGGATATCATGTAGCTTGATAGTCAGTGCTTTAGAAATGTTCACTACATTTTACTATATCTTAGTGTTTCCAAGAAATTGTTAACAAACTCCCTAAGTTCAGTTTTCTAAAAATTTAATGTAAGTGACTTAATATTCTTCTTACTTCCTCCCTCAGGCAACTTTTAAGCAAAGTCCCTTCTCATGGTTCCTTTCTGGTAATTAGTAATCTTTCACTATTTAAAAAGTAAAAAATTTTGAGAATGATAACTGCAGAATCACATTCAGGTATAAGAAATGCAGATTGTCTGTACTGTTTACACAGTCTTCTTTACCCCATTTTTCCGGTGGTGACATCTTGCAAAGCTACAGTACAGTGATGGTGAACCTTTTGGAAACCAGCGCCCAAACTGCAACCCAAAGCCCACGTATTTATTGCAAAATTCAAACACCACAATAAAATCTGAATACCATATAGCAACAAATTTTGTCTTAAAAGAAAAACAAATAACATGCATGTCAGAGGTTCACCACCACTGCTATAGGACAATATCACAGTCCAGATGATTGTATCAGGCTGGCTGATACAATCAAGATACAAAACTTCTCCAACCACACAAGGACCCCTCACCTTGCCCTCCACAGCCAAACCCACTTCTATCCTACCCCCACTCTCTCCTTAACCCCTGGCAACCTCACATCTCTTTCAGTCTGTTTGATTTCAAGAATGTTACAGGGTCACTTAAGCCTCTAATTAAGAATTAGCCATTTGACTTCAGATGTGGGAATGACTGTGTTCTGGAGCACCCTTCTTGTGGGGACTGACTTACATGGAGATAATTTAGTTGTGAAGATTTAGGGCCTATGAAACTTCTGATACTCTAGTATCTTCTGTTGAAAGGATTGGCATTATTGACAATATTGGAATGAGAATGTGTGAAGATTCACAGCAAAAGAAAGGAAGATTTTAAAACAAGAATTTTATACATAGCCTTCAAGAGGTGGGATAAGTAGTATACAAGTACATATTTCAACTCCCAGGTAGTGGCTAAGCAAATGTAAGTTTCTTACCTAGTGAAAGACTAGACTAGGTAGTGAGATGTGGCATATACATGGTTAAAAAAACATAGATGTGATACCAGAGACTCCTCTGTTCCCTCATTCCTAGAAGTCCTGAGCTGACCCCATCAACATTAGCTTCTGTGGTCACTGGGCAGCTACATGGGTGTTTCCAAGGCTGTGTTGCCTATGATGGCCCATTTATTTCATAATGTTTTTTTCTCCTTCCAGGAAATACAGAGGCCTAATGGTCAAGCCTAATTGTCAAGTTGACTGGCTTGGGAGCTACCTAACAGATTAGTAAAGCACACATCTGAGTGTGTCTGTGTGGATCATGGAGATATGACCTTGAGATCTACACCTGGCCCCTGATACTGTTCCCTTGTTTTGCTTCTCAGCCACCATGAGCTAGGCAGCTTAAACACCATAAGTGCAAACCATCACTCAAGAACTTGTTTTTCCCTATAAGATAAGGGGAAGGAATATTGGCCTTGTTCTAGTTGGAATCAAGCTCAATCCTTCATTGAAGTCGTTTGATTGCCTAAATTCAGTGTTGGATCTGTGAAACCCATGGGAAACATCTGCCCACTGTATCTGCAGATCTGGTCACCAGTAGCATCTTTGCTCCAAGTCAAGGAGATGGTTCTATCTAACCAGAAGACTGTACCATGTCTTTCTCTCCCTTGATGCTGCTTTGGGATGCTCTAGATCCATTAGGAAGCTAAACAAGTTAAAGCTGTGCTGGAGAGGCACAGGTTTGCCAGTTGGTCCTATCTTTGGTGGCTGTGGGTTTATTAGGTGAAGTGGTCCGCAAGATACTGTTTATTTTGCAAGGGTGCTTACATAGCTGCCTCACTTAATGGTTGCTGAATACATAGCCTATGCATCATTAGCAGAAACTGACATTCTTCAAATATAAGTAGTAGACTTCCCAGAAAACTACCCAGTGTTGGTAAGCATAAGTGTTTGTAAGAGAGTAGACTATCTCAAGAGGTAGAGGGGCATCAAAATAGTGAGGATGATTGGAACAAAGACTTTAGAGAGAAATCATCAAAAACAAAAAGAGAGCAATCAAGGGCCAAGTTTACATTAACTCTGAACCTTGGCTGCTTTCTTAGAAAAACTACTAAATAACAAATCTCAGAAAGAAGTAATAACAAGTTGGGAAAAGGAGAATCTTATTTTCAGATTTGCTAATAATAATGTTCTGCCTCAACAACAAAATAATTAATGAATGTAGAAAAATTATAGCCCATTTGCAGAAACAAAACACAGAAGCTGTCCTCGAGAAAGCCCAAATATTAAATGTACAAAATGAATATTTTAAACTAACTTAAACATGCTCAAAGAGGGAAAGGTGACAATGGGAAAATTACTGAAGAAAATAAGGAAAACAGTGTCTCCCCAAGTAGAGAATACCAGGAAGGAGAAAAATTATTTTTAAAAAAATAGAAACTGTGGGGGTAAAAGTACAATAACTAGAAACATTTACTATAATGGTTCTATAACAGAATTGAGCAGGCAGGAAAAAGAAACAAGGAACTTTGAAGGTGAATCAATGGAGTTCATCCAGTCTAAGGAACACAGAAAGTTGAGGAAAACGAAATAACCTAAGATCTCTGAGCCACATCAAGAAAAGCAACATGTTCACTGTAGAGAAGGAAAGAGGCAAAAAGAATATTTGAAGTAATAACCACAAATCCCTAAATTTGATGTAAGATGTAAATCTAAATAGCCAAAAACTTAACAAATTCAAAGTAGGATAAACTAGGATCAGTACAAAGGCACGCTATGGTCAAGGCAACAAAAGAAACTTGAAAGCAAGAAAGAAGCAATTCATTAAATACAAATTATCTGAAATAAAATTAGTTTTTCAACAGATTATACAAAGTAAAAGTCAGTGAGATGACATATTTTAAATGTTAAGCCAAACATTTCCATAAAGCAGTCTAGTTTTTTACAAATGGTCAACCGTAATTCAAAAACTTAAATGAAAAATAACAGAAGTAGCTCATAAAATTTAATCTGTGCACCATTCTGTGTTAGATGATAAAATGTGATGCTGTCCTATTCATCTCACTCAGGATGAATCATCCCTTTGTCCACCATATCCACACTGTATATGTTATCCACCAGTTAGTCACTTAGTATCTAGCTAAGTTACCAAATCAAGTCTGTCATGGTGTTATAGACCGTGAGCTCAAGTGACCCTTACCTGGTAGCCTAATTCTAACACAGTACTTACGTTACCTTACTTCATCTCATCTCACAGGCATTGTGTCACAGTCTTCAGAAGAAGGGTGAATACAATACAAAAATAATTTTCAGAAAGTGAGACTACATTTATGTAACTTTTATTACAATATTTTATAATTGTTCCACTAGCTGTTAATCTCTTATCATGCCTAATTTATCAATAAAATGATATATAGGTATGGATATATGAAAAAACACAGTAGATATCAGATTCAGTACTATCTACAGTTTTAGGAGCCCAGTGGGGACACTTAGGATGTAACCATTGTGGATAAGGCTGCTGTATTTACAAAACTATTCTCAGAAAAGTTAAGCCAGCCCACAGTATCATCTCCTGCTTTTGCAAGTTGCTGTGTCATTTCTAAATATGGTTTTGAGACAGAAGAGAAGTGCCTGACTCTCCTGGCTGAGGAGTGGCATGACTTGGCAGTGGGCTTTCCCACACCTCCGCTTTACTCCCACCTGCCATGAACTAGGACAACTTGCTTGAATGTCCTCCCTGGCTATCTAGCAGCCACTCTCCTCCAGTGCACTCCCAACAAGCGCGCAGTTCAGCTATCAGTGCAGTGGCTCTCCCCAGCCCCCACCCCTCCAGAAGCTACTGTTGCTGTTTTGAAGATGAGGTGGGGGCACTCTGGCATGGCAAAGACTAGGGAAAGATTATGTAGGGCCATTGTCAATACCTCCAACCCCAAGTTCTAGTCTTCCAGAAGATTCCCTGTTCTAGCCCTGATCCCTGACAGGATCACCACTGAAACTGTGAACCAGTAAAGTATAGTTCTGCTAACGGTCCTCATGTCTGAAGCTGTTCTGGAGCCCTGCACCAATCATGGACCTGTATTTGGACCAATCACAGGCCTGTACTTCTTGGGTCAGTCTAAGAGGGCTCACTTCCATGTACTGACCCCCTCTGTGCTGCAGCACAGCCCTTTGGTGGTCCTGTGAACCTGCTCGTGATTTATTTCTCAGATACTGTGGGCTCCAAAAGTCCTGTAAGATCCACTCTGGATGTTTATCCTGAGTAGTGTGAACAGAGTAATTGTTTCAAAAGAAAGTCCAAAAGCATTAAGGGTTGTTAGCGCTGAAGAGCTGCAGAGACCAGTACCCGGAAGAGTCAAACTGTAGTATCCAAACTTGGAAGATGCTGGACAGCAGTGGCGCAGTGACAGTCCAGCAACTGGCTGTGTCAACTGAGGGCATCCAGCGCTATCTGATGATATGAGGACTGCTAGCAGAACTACACTTTACCAATTCACACCTTCCATCTGAATCAAGCAACAGAACCCTAGGCTGAGTGGTAAGAACTTTATGTCCTCTATTTTGGGAACTTGGAAGATTTAAAGATATGCCCATCATACTATACTGAATAGGAGTTATTTTAAAAACAAAAATTTAAATAAGATGGTCTCGAGGACTGTCAGTTCAATAATTAAGCTAGAAACAGCTAGGAAAGGTCTTTTCCACACAGCAGTCTAAAATTTCTGAATGACTGCATGTAATTGATCACCAATTTATATATTACATTTGCTTCTTGGCAATATTGTTTCCTTTCAATTTCATATTTATTCTATTTAGCACCAATTAAGTATACTACAGCCTAGTTTGGTTCACATTAATATAGTCTCCACACTAAAGTAGCGAATTTAGTATAATCCTTTGAACTCAGCTGCCAAAAACCACAGGAGATACGCTGATGCTAAAATTCATTTATCCCAAATTGAAATTTAACTGAGCGTCCTATGCTTTTATTTGCCAAATCTGGAAAACTTACCCATAGATACTAAAGCTATAAAATAGGATCACTCCAGCCTTCAGGTAGCAATTTCCTCACACCAGTGTTCCAATGTTTTAAGATTTCCTGCCAATAGCAAAGCCAGATAACACGATAGCTCTACAGGATGCTAGGCTCAGAAGCTGTCCTGACAGGTGTGGTGGAACCATGGTTGATCTTTGCGCTCTAGCACAAAGGACCAGACAAGATTCCAGGAACTGTCATTTTATGCCTACATTTCATTGAGCACTTGTGCTTACTTCTGGCAGCACGTATACTAAAATTCAGTAGACACTAGTCACATGGATGTGAAGACCACCCTGAAGTATCAAGTAGGATCCTAACTCCAACTTTAAGTATCAGCCATAATAACTCCAGAGTCTAGCTGGGGACAAGAGGAATCCACTAGAGGCTTAATTTTCAATAATTTAGGGATTCTAAAATTTTTTCAGTCCTCATTGCATGATACCTCTCATTTCATTTGTCCACAGGTCAATTAAGTAAGGCTTTAACTCTATGTGGTTGGGTGAGTCAGGGTGAAAGGATTAATATTTTTTTTATGAATGGCTTTTGATGAGTTGTTTTCAAGTGGTTCTTAATATTTGGATAATAAGAAATATGTTTTTCCTTAGGACTATGCTTTCCCCAAACAACTCCCTCACTTTTCCTAATTTATCTCACACTAAAAGGCCAGGCATGACTAAATCCATCTTGAGGCAGAACCGGCAATGTTCTCATTGTCCTCAGCATTCCTTGGCCTTGTATATGCTACTGACCAGGAACCACAAAGTCAGCTGGTTAGGTCTGAGTCAGTGACAGTCCAAGCCAGTGCCTGAGCTCATTTTAGCATTTGTTCATTCCTGTTGATTAAAATGACTTAAAAGTTTCTAATGTGTGTACCAATGTGCTAGTCATTTCCAATTTTGTAGCATAGACCTATAAACTGCAACAGGAGCCTAGGTAAACAATATAATGGGCTTTTACTCCTATTTTTGCAAAGGGGATTCTAATCTTTCTATATTGCTTTGACCCAAATTACAGGTCCAGGTTTTTGGGCTGAATTTGGAGGTGGGATGGAAGGATACAGCACCAGGCATCAAGAGCACCTTTAGTACATCAATAGAGCTCACCTGGGTATCATGGGATGGTTAAATACAACCTACTTGACTAATCCATGGATGCATGCACTCCACATGGACTGTGCAGATATGCTTAGAGTTACCATTCCCTAAGAGACCCCATGAAACTCACTCTTGCTTGCTCCAAACCTACCAAGGGAAGCCCCCCATGGGAAACCTGATCGAGTGATGCCCTTGACCCCAAAGAGACTTTAGCCCAGAAGTCTTTACCCCTCTTTCTCATTCCCTACCACTGAGTAAGCAAACCTGTCTTAATTGGGTCCTATGAGGGTGCTACTTTCTTCCCATAGGAATCTGTAAAGAGTAAGTTATTTCCATAATTTCACACACTGTTGAGCTGTCTCCTCCATGTCCTACCTGATCAACACACCTAAGCCTCTTTTCCTAGTTGGGGTTCTCTTTGAGTGTGGCTATCTTGGTCAGAATGAATTGAATCCAACTCAGGCAAGGGCCATAAGGGCAGGTCCCAGTGTAAACACATGTCCTGTGAGAAGGACATCTGGTCACAATTCAGACATGGGCATCAGGACATCTGCCAGGACAAAGTATTTCCTGAAAGGCGCACTTAACCACCCATGACCTAAAGCTGGTTATGGTAGGGTTAGTTTACAGCAACTCTCAATTAACACCTCAAGATTAAATTAGGACAAAAATGCAAAGAAATTTCCTATTTCTCCATAACCATATCAGTACTTATAATTGTTTGTCTTTTTATTTTAGCCATTCTAGTAGGTATGAATTATATCTTATTATTGTTTTGATTTTTATTTCTTTAGTGACAATAAATTTGACCATCTATTTTGATCATGTGGATATTTGATTTGAAGATATCTATATTTATCCCTTGCCTATTTTGTAAATGTTGTCTTTTTCTGTTTTGTAAGAGCTCTTTATATAAGTTCTCTATCCAATATATAAACTGAAATTTTTTTTTTCTCCAAATCCATTTCCTTTCATTTGCTTCATAGAGTTCTTTGGAGCACAAAAGCTGTTACTATTGATGAGGTCCAATTTGTTTACTTTTTAAAATGGGCTTTAGGTGTCATATGTAATAAATCGTTGCATACCCTAAAGTCAAGATGGTTTGCACCTCTGTCTACATATTCTTAAGAGTTCTATAGTTTTAGCTCTTGTATTAAAGAATATGATGCATTTTGAGTTAATATCTATATATGATGTGAGGCAGGCATCAACATTCTTTTGCTTATGGATACTCCCTGTCCTAGCACCACTTATCAGAGACCATTTTCTATTGCATTCCAGCCTCTCCTCTTTAAATACATTTTAACTACTGAAAAATACACAATTTTTAAAAAATATAACAAATATAAGGCAAATATAAAACATAGGTTAAATAGAAAAATAGGTACACATATACACTAGTCTAGCATTGACTCAACAAAACATGCGGAAAATATATTAATTTGACACTACTCAATTTGTGCTTCAAAGTAAACAAATATTACAGTGATCATATAATGATATAAAGTGCAATTCTTTAACAAGAACAAATACATGAAACTGAGGTGAAAATAATAGCTCCACAAACATTACTAAAAATTTCAAAACACTTCCTTCAGTTTTGACACCCAAAGAAGGTAGAAAAATCTGTAATGGAACAAAATCAGCAACATCATGCCTCAGATGTAGCATTATACTGTATGTAAAAATTGCAGAGTACACATTCCTTGTAAAATCACAAGAAATAGTAGCTCAAATAGAGAGACAATAAAGACCCTAACATATCCAAAAGAAATGGAAGTCCTGCCATGTAAGCTGTCACACCATATTGAAGTGAAACTGGAAACTGACTACAGAAACATACTTAGGACACAATAACTTTTTCTCTTTCTCTCCCTCCCTCCCTCTCTTTCTTTCTCTCTCCCTCCCTTGCTCCTTCTCATTACCTATCATTTATTTCATACTGTATTTATACATTAAGCTTTCATGTAAGAGAAACTATGCAGTGCTTAAGCTGTGTGCATCCATTTTCCCACAAATGCCTCAAGTTTATCCTTCTTTTTGGCAGAGTAGTACTCCAACATGTATAAATTATTGTCTTTATCCATTCATCCATTGATGGACATATAGGCTGTTTCCAAGATTTAGCTATTATGAATTGCGCTGCTATAAACATGAGTATGCATACATCATTGAGTTATGTTTCAACGCTTTCAGGAAGATACCTAGAAGGGGAATAGCTGAATTAAATGGAATTTCTATTTTTAGTTTTTTAAGGAATCTCCATACTGATCTTCACAGTGGTCCTGTCAGTTTACACTTGTATTTTTAGTCCCCTTGTCAAAAATCAATTTAAAAACAGATATAAGGTTAATTTCTGAACTGTAAATTCTGCTCCACTGATACATACATGTATATCCAGTGACTCTACCACTATGCCTTCATTGTCGTAATGTTGTAAGTTGGAAAATTAGTGAATTCCCTAATCTTGTTCCTTGGGATTTTTTGGGTTTTCTCAGTCCTTACATTTTTCTATGAATTTTTTGGTCCTTACATTTTTCCATGGATTTTGGGACAGTTTCTCAATTTCTTGGAAAATAGAAAGTAAGCCAGGTGGGATTTTTGATAGATTGCATTGAATATGTAGGTATTCCTGAAGACTATTGCCACGTTAACAATATTATTCTTCAAATCCATGAGCCTGTCTTTCCATTTTTAAAGTGTTCTCTAATTTCTATGAATCTTACACCATTTGCTATATTTTCTTCAGTTTTTGCTCATTTGATGTTATTATAAGTGGAATTTATTCCTTAAATCATTTTCAAAATATTCATTTCTACTGTATGAAAATATAATTAATTTCTGCTCATTAATTTTTTACCCTGTAGCATTGCTTACTTATTCTAATCATTGTGGGTGCCCTGTTCTTGAATTAAAGGGAAAGTACATAACTATTCAAAAGATATTTTTGCATCTACAATCTTGCTGATTATTTTTTATGTCTGGTATCTTTTTGCTCCTTTCTTATTCCTTGCTGCTTTCTCATGTGTTATTTTCTGGGATATCACATGTATT